>NC_138909.1:32912270-33326658 GCF_965231255.1 Vanellus vanellus
GGGTTTGACCTCCCTCAGAAGCAGGATGTAAGGAAAGATGTTCCTCAATATAAAACAGGACGTAATGTGTGTGGGAAAATAGAACTCCAGCTCTTAAAACCATCTAAGTTATACAAAGGCAAAAGGAGAAAGAGAAAAATATTCTTATCAGAAAATGCTACCGGCAGCAAAAGAAAACATAATACATAAATATTCCCCATGTAAACAGTGTCCTTCCCTGTAGCCAGCCTGCAGAGGATGGCAACGCCATTCATTTTATAGTGCCCTAACATCATGTTTGAATTGTTTCTTTTCTACAGATATGGCAAATGAGTCTTAGAGACATTTATCATGCTCTCAAACAAGACCTCCTTCCCCGTTAGACATACGCTCCATTTTACACTAAATGTGATTTGGACAAGCCCGAGATGCCGGGTGAAAGAGCTGACCTTGCTGCCAGATCTAAGAAACGCCCGAGAAGCTTCCCCATAACTGCGCCTTTGGGAGTTGTGTCACAGCATTACTCAATAAATCGCTGACTCCGCAAGAAGCACGACCCTACAAGTTGAATGTGCTTTTTTCGTTAAAATAGCTTCATTACACTTATTGACTGACTAAACACAGAAGTAAAACCTGTTTGCTTTTATTTCTATTTCTACAGCCTCATTTTATGTAGCACACACAAAAAAGGGAAGCTTCATTGCTTTCTTCTTTCAGTAGAAGAATATAAAACAATCTCCAAGCGTGACAGTTACCACCATGATGCAGACTAGCTAAACTTTACAAACATCATAATAGGAAGATAGTCTCCTGAATTGAGACAACAATTATGCCAGCTTTTAGCTATGGAAATTATAGCATGCATAATCTAATTCCTTTTACTTTTCAAAGGAATTCAAGCCGCTGAAATTTATATAATTAATCTGACTGTTTTCTTGAACAAGCTCCTATAGTCGTCTGTCTTGCACATAACAAAGAGGCAACCATACTTTCCACTTCTGCTTTCAAAATTAAAGTTACTGTAGGAATGATTTGCAGTACTCACAGCTATTATTGCCTCTCCAGCCCTCATTGTGGAGGAATTAAAAGCAAAAAGCTGCTCGTACACGGAGTCAACTTTATGCTCAGGTACGACATTGTGAAGCAATCAGGCACCAGCAGTGCACGGAGGCAAAGCAGGCGATGCGTATAGTCAAAAGCCATGCTATCTTTTCACTCAGAGAACTGAAAGCATTTCATTTAAACAGAATATGAAATCATTCCAAATATTGTGTGGAAAATTAATACCGACAGGATAAGAGTGATCGCATTTACTTAGCCCCATTTGCCGATTTTTTCTAAACTGCAGACACTGTATCAGAGACTAAAATGCAATTTAAAGATAAACTCTCTTTGAAATATGATCCTTGAAATGTTGAACACGACAGAGGCACATTAACCAGCAGCCTCAGCAGACTAGTCTGCATTTAAAGCTATTCAGTTCTATTAAAAAAGATAACAAGGCTCAGGCTGTATCTAAATACATCTCCAAACTGTTTGGACAATTCGACAGATATGTGGGTGTTCTAAGTATGCCCTTAGTTGGCTACATAATTACACTTAGATTTCAACTTCGTTATTGCTGTAGGATCAAAGCTGTAAGGAAATTTACAACCAAATATTTTTACCACAAACTTTTCCAACACTGTAGTTCTTTAAGGCTGGGATCATACGCAGATCTCAGCAAAACTTCTTTTAAAGTGAAAGATGAGATTATTCAAAGTAATAGCTGCAGATAGGATCTTGAAAATATACACTGGAAAAGGGTAAACTGAAAGTCCAAATGTCAATGGAGAAATAAAAAAATACTCCTTGCGCCCATCCTACAACTATGTTTGAATGTGCAGGATTGACGATACTAAGTCCATCTCTCTGATGCGTCTTCCTGGAAGACTCACCATCAGTTTGAACTTAACGCAGCAAAAGATTTGCTATCTTTTGGGGAAAAGACTTTTTTCTTTCCCAAAGCCCTTACCTGTTTTAGCTGTATTTCCATTGAGGATTTGTTGGATTGGTATTTTAGTTATACAGAAAACAGGAGAAAAGCTGGGTTCAAAGAGGGTACTTAGAAGAAACAGCCAGTATTGCATGCTTCTACTAAGTATCCTCTGTGAACCCACCTTTTCTCCTGCTTTCCCTATAGCTAAAATTCCCATTTATGCCGTCATCAGTATAAACTGACATTATTGTAACTCCTCCTACCAGGGCCTTCTCTATCATCCGCGTTGCTCTGCCTCTTCAAATGAAATTTAACTGTGAACTTCAACTTTCCTGGAGCGTAAACAGCTCCAAACTTCAACACCTATCTTTGGCTCCTTTCCTTTAATCCATGTGGCCATCACTACCCAAACTCATTACAGATCTTGCCTTCCTAACAACAGGAATTGCCTAATCTTGCCTCATAATGCTGCCTCATATTCTTGTCCCCAGGCTCCTTACCGTTTGGGTTACTGCTTCCAACATTTGAGCCAAGCCGGCGTCTTCTAGTTTTGGCCAGCTGCTTACACAATCATTTGGCTGGATTATGATAACCAGAGAAGGCAAATTAAGCTTTCTGTTTCCTTCAAACAAGCCAAGGGAAAACTGAAATCTGCACAACAGCAGTATATACCACTTGACTAAATCTTTCTGTCCTTAGACTGAAAGGGTTTTTACAGCCACAGGAAAAACCTGCAACTCTTTGGGACATGCTGCTGAAGTTGGTTTTCTACATACAGCCTTACAAAGAACCATAATAACAACAGATAAAGTTCAGCCACGGTGGTAGGTAGCGGTCATTATTATTTGTTGAATGTAATACAGGGTTTTTTGTGTAAATAATCAGAGTCATGAATTTGTTACACTTGTTTTTGACGGTGTGTTTTTTCATGCAGGAAGACTTTTGTCCATGTAGAAAAGTCACAGGCTATGTCTGGAATTCCAGTGCCATTACAGGTAGAATTTCAAAGAATGAGAACTGTGTATCGTCACATCTTCTACTCGGTCTTCAGAATAAATATTGTAATACCACATCCCACTACACACGTGGGGCCTGTGACCACAAATTAACATCAGAGTAGCAGCTAAATATTTTATGTTTTCTGAACAGCTCATGCAACCTAAATCTATATTTAATGAGTGCATCAAATATACAGAGAAGCAAATGTTGGCCTCGTTTGCCCAAAACATCTGTTATTAATGTCATTATTTTTTTCTTGAGGAAAATTCCTTGCTTGCTGTAATCAGATTCAAGTAAGTTCTTATCTGATTGTTTCCCATTTTGTTTTTAAATAATTTTCCACACAATTTGCCATAAAATGATAAATTAGGACCAAGAAAAAAACAGACATGCTTCTTAGACCCTGCAAAATTCAGAAATGCATTTAAAAATCTTTCGTTGATGACCAGACTCTAATATGGAGTAAGCCCTGCTTTTATTTAGAGGAGAGAAAAGAAATAAAAAATCAAACTCCTTCATTTTGCACATAGGACTTGGAAGTTGGCATAGCAAACCTCCCTCTTGGCCAGCGTCCTCTTTTAGGTCTACCCAAAACATTCTGAACTCACAAGGAAGGAAGAGATGGGGGGGGGAGTGTGTGTGTGTGGGGAAGACATGGTGTAGAGGATGAACAATGGAAAATAACTAAAAAGTTATCAGGAAAGTGGAATCAAAACAGGTGTGAGAGTGAATTTAGGAAATGGGACAAAGAAAGATACACATACTTTGAAGAGCAAGTAAGAGGAGACAGTATTGTAAAAAAAAAAAAACCCAAAACCAAATAAAAAATATATAGGGTATAGATTGAAGAAGAGTAGATCATGTGAAATCGTGGCAATTGTAACCCTAGCAGCCAAAGCAACATCAGGAAGAAAGAATAAGACAGAGTTGGCATTCCGACAAAATTAAGAAGAAACAGAGGCTGTTACACTGAAAACAAAAGGCTATGAAGCCATTGGAAAGTGCTAGGAAGGAGAAGAAGTAGCGTGGGAGAATTGAAGAGACAGTGTAGAAACAATCTAGACTTTCACATTTAAAGTGTTTCAATTACTTTTGAAAAGGAAAGGCATGGGTTTATTACTTTCAGTAAGTGGAGGAGGAGTGGGGGAGACGCTCTTCAGGGCGGGATCAGTTCTGAATCTGAAGAACAGCAGATACAATATTCTAAGAACAATTAGTATATTAATCATTTAGTGCATCACACAAGAAGTAAACCCAGACAATCCTGCAAAGTGAAGAATCATATCCGAGCAACTGGGGAATCTAAGAATTTAATATAACACATACAACATCAATTCATCAGGCACAATGGCTGTTTGTTAATATAAAATAATATATCAAAAGTTTTATGAATTTTGGCTTAGGGACTTGGAATGTTTGATACTTGAAATTTTAATAGGTTTGAGAGAGGAAAACTCTCCAATGGATAGATCCGTTTTATCTTACAGGCATCTCATAAACTGTTTAAATAGAATTTAAAATATATTAGCTATCAGAACGAAAACTGTTTTAAAAATGGACATATGATGATTTTAGGGGTTAATTTTCCCACAACAATCTCAAATACAGCACAGAAGTATTGTATAATGTATATAATATGTCAGCTGCTTTTGTAGCTTTTGCTAATCTATTTCTTAGCCTTTAGAGACCTTTGTTTCTGAAGCACGAACTCCACCTTTACCATAATGCCAAACATCTTCACTATGGGTGGAAGTGGTGATGCATGCGGAATTACTATGTGACTCAATGAGCTATGGCATAAGGTACAACAGTAACACACTCAGGATTGACCAGTGAATTTTAAAGTAAAGCCTGGACTTGAGAGCAGTTCAGAGCCTTGTCACCCCACCAAGGAGAGCTCTGAGTAGATGTGGGTGAAAGGAAGGTGGGGTGCACTGTTTGGAGGTCAGGCACTGGCCACTGGCAGTGGTCGACCTAAAGTGATGCTCACCAAGTTTGACATCTTGCTGCCAGGACGATGCATGCTTTTGGGATGGTTTAAATGAAGAACACTGTCCACTGCTGCTGGACTCCAAAACCCAGTAGCAACAGCTCTTCCTTAAGAGATGAGGAAGTGGGCTGCATCTGGCTGGGGTGGAATTAACATTTTTCATAGCAGCCGGAGTGGTGTTATGCTTTGGATTTGTGGCTAAAGCAGCACTGATAACACACCAGTGCTACCGCTATTGCTGAGCAGCTTTGAGGCTTTCTCTTTTTCCCCCTCTGCCACCCTGGTTAGTAGGCTGGGGGTGGGCAAGAAGTTGGGAGGGGATTCGGCTGACCCAAAATGACCAAAGGCATATTCCATCCTGTATGATGTGGCCAGCAATAAAAACTCAAGGAAAGGTGGAGGAATTCAGGATGTTTGTGGGTATGGCATTTGTTTTCCCAAGCAACTCACGCATAGGTCTTCCTTTCCAGGAAGTGGTCGGACAACTGCCTGCCAATGGGAAGGAGTGAATAAATTCCTTATTTTGCTTTGCTTTCACACACAGCTTTTGTTTCACTTACTAAACCATCTTCTCAGTCTTATCACCTTCTCACCTTCCTTCTATTTTCTCCCCATCCTGCGGGAGAGGGGAGTAAATGAGCAGCTGAGTGGGTGCTTGGCTGCTGGCTGGGACCAGCCCAGCTGAGGAACACTTTTTTAATTCTCACAGCATAGCTTGAAACTACAATCAGGAACAACTTATTCCCCCCACAACTACCATGGGAAATGCAGAAGCCTGTCCTATACCCAGATGCTGCAGCACAAATATTGCAACAGGTTGATAATAATAATATAAAAGCTCTTCCCTCTTCCAAAATTCTCCACCGCAAGGTGCATGGTTCCACTTCGAAAAATAGCTTTAGGCCTGTATAAATACATTTAACTTTTCTGACTGATTTGTTTGACAGATATTTGACTATAAGAGCCAGAGGTAGAGGAACAAAACACATAGTTAGAAATTTTACTATGCTTACACAGCTCTGAAATATGATACTGT
Organism: Vanellus vanellus; assembly: GCF_965231255.1. Lineage (NCBI taxonomy): Eukaryota > Metazoa > Chordata > Aves > Charadriiformes > Charadriidae > Vanellus > Vanellus vanellus. The sequence continues at coordinate 32,918,253 of NC_138909.1, forward strand.
GTTGGCGAAATTTAAGGGCTCAGACTCCCGGTAATCTATCTGGAATGCTAATTAATGCTGAAAACATATGAAGCCAGTTTAACGTTCCTCCTGGGTGGACTTCCTCAGAGATAAGGATTACCACATCATCGGTCTGATATATTTGTATTGTATTTCTCAAAAATATGGCATCATCTCAAAAATAAATAACAGCTTGCTGAGCTTCTGCGAACCAGTGCAATTTTGCCTGCTGCTATTTTCCTAGGATAGGAACATGATGAAACACTGATTGGAACGATAGATCAATGTAGTACTCAGATGAAACCCAGCTGAAAACAACAGCTTCTCACCTCCACTGTATCTGTGCATTGATCTTAAAATTTTAGATCCTGGATTCAAATCTGGAAAGCACTTTAATTTCTAAATACAGCTGGTAGCAGACGTCTGCCTGCCTTTCTATTGAAGACAGCTGATGTGGGAGAGTTAATAACAAGGAAAAAATATAAAAGGAACAGAGTCCTCCATCATGATTGAGAGTCATATATTAATATTTCCAACTACAGACAAGTCCAACAAGCTGTATTTCTTTATCTCTTATTGATCAACACAGTCTTAATAAATCCTAGGTATGAAACAATGAGTATGAGACAAGGAAGGCTATAACGCTATACGTTTAGCATTAGTCTAAAGAAAGAGCTGAAATATGTAAATTATGCTGCTATTTTCACTGGATCTTTTGTCATTGTTCCTTCAGTGAACCTGAGGAACAGAAGTGAGGAACTTCAAAAGAATAGATAACATCTGAAGAATGGACAAGCTGACAAAAGAGATTAGTGATGACATGTGAGAGATCAGCCCGGCCAGAAAATCCTCAACATCTGTGTGAGAAATGAAGGAGAACGTGAAGGTTATGTACAGGATTACTTTTCTAGCAAGAAGTGTCTGAAGAACAACAGAAAAAAAGTTAGCATTAAATACAATTACCATAAAAAGGTTACCATTAAAAGTTAAACAGCAGTCACTGCTGCTTTATGAAGTGGGAGCCACATGCTACGTGAACAGGACTTATTACACATGAGGCAAAAGGTCTGTTCCAATACAAAAAATGCCACAAGGAGGAGGAGAAAAAAAGAAATAAAAATGTACATGTCAAGAGGTTGCTCGTCTTCATTGTCCCTTAATATTAGGCATCTCTCCCATCCTCTAAGTCTTGGTTGTATTTCATAGACTTTTCCTATTTCCTTTCTTGCATGATTTTCTCAGCAGGCTTCGGTGCCAACGCTGACTTCTGGAATCAACACCTTACTACTATGTAAAGGCGAATTTTATAATTCTCAAGATTAGTATTTTGAGTTGTAGGCAGGATTGCCCAAACATCCTCAGTTAGGGCATACACCTTTTGGTTTATACTAAACTGGCTATTGCGCAGTTGTGTGAAATACGGGCCTATTCGAAACGCATAGTTTCAGCTGTACAATGCGGCGGCTGCACAAAAAGCGATCACCAACTTCCTAAACTACATTCACACACCGGGGAAGTACTAGAACTTGTCTGTTTTGCCACCACCACATACCACAGGCTGGCATGCAGTATGTATTAACTAGAGAGGAAGAGCTACGTGAAGTGAGCAAGACACTTGGAAAAGGAAACATTGCGATTGTGCACAAGCTTAGCGCTTTCATGCGCATTAGTAATTTGAGGCAGGTGTGCAAAAGAATTTGTAAATCCATTAAGGAATTACTCTTTGGAAAGGACGTAGGACTGTACTGCCTTTTATACTTTACCCAGAATAGCAAAACTTTGATCTTAATGACTTTGTATAGGAACATTTACAGCTGGGAACAGAGATTCTCATCAGTCCCAGTACGGAGCCCACCGAGGGTTGCACATGCCTTGCTCAGGAACCTGGGTTATGCCATGTTACTAATCCATAAATTGTAATGCCTGTCTGCCTAACAGGTTTTTCTATCACTTAACGCACTAGTGCTCTTAGCATCTGTGAAAGGTACTCGGATACCTTGGTGAATGTTGCGTTTTAAAAATCTGAATAGGTAAGCAGTTCGATTATTTAGCATTACATCTCAGCAGTACCCAAGTGCTTTGGAGTTTCAGGGAAAGTTTGCATGCAAAGAAACCTGTGTGAGTGTTAGATGCAAGGCATTAACTTGAAAAATTACTTCTAGAAGAGCGTTCTGTAGCAGCAATCAGCTGCTGCTATATCATCTTATAGCTATCATCTTTCACTTAATTGTTGTAGGAACAGGTTCATCAGACCATCAAAAAAACCCCTTTGAGCAGCACAACCGATATATATCGGTCTAGCTCTAGTGATTTTAATAGAACCACACCAATTTATGCTAGTTCAAAGCAATAATTTAGGCCTTTTGTTATTGGTGAAACTCATACTTGAAAAATAGATAATCTTACATGAATGCTGTAACCAGCAAGGACAAGAATCATAACACTATGGCAAACAGAACTGGGCTATAGTCAGGCCTCCCAAAATCTCTAGTAAATCCCACAACTGATTATGTCCCACCACTAGTGGTTTTGTTCTTTATTTCGTTGGTGTTCAAATAGATTTGAACTATGTTTGAGTTTACCACCGGTGTTGTTTATGTGGCAGCCCATACAAAATGCTGTTAAGGTTTTTTTTCTAAACATCTGCAGCATCCCCCTGGCTGTAAGTAATTGCTAGTGCTATATATTAACCCGTTTTGGTGAAGCAGCTTTCATTCACACACTAGGTCAGTTACAGATAACTTCCACTATTGATTTTTTTCCTGTGTCTTTGCCAATACCTGAAGCACAACTACAGATTCCTACTTTATGGAAATATATTCGCAATGTTTTCCTCGTTAGTTGGAGCTACCTTGCTCCTATCAGGCCTGGCTAGCAACACTTTCCAGCTCTTTCAATGTCTGACTACTGCTTTACGAAGGGAAGGAGGAGAAGGAGGGAAATCTAGGCTTCAGAAATAGTTGTGAACCCTCTTTTTCTTCCACTCCAAAAGACTATTAAAATACTTTAAAATGAATGTCTGAAAGAAATGTTATTGATGCCCCTATAGCACAAGCTTTAAGATAAAATACAGTGGCACCTAGAGTGTCCGTTGACCATATTTTCAAGCAGTTACAAAGATTTACCCTTATGGACGAACAATCCCTGGCAGAAGAGTTCTCCTGCACAGAAATAGTAGAGAATAATAGCAATGTTCTGCTTTTTTATGACTAAAACCTGTGCCTTGTCATACTGTGAACCCAAACCACACTGTATAAACTGTATTACTGTTTCCCTAAAGGATCTGATTTGCCACAACAGGTAAGTATAACCTGAATTAAAATCTCTCCTACTGGTGTATCCTTTTTACTTAGATTTCTGAAAACATTATTGATTGCATATTATCCAGTAATACTGTACCAATTTGTTGGAGGAGATATCTGTGGCTTAAATGGTTTGAAGATTTCTTAGTAATGGCTTCCAAGAACATAAATACGGCAACACCAAAGGCCACATGTTTTTAGACAATTAGTCCAGTATATTGACACAGGCTCATACAGGTTTGCTATGCAATTGCTTTTGCTACAGGCTTTAATCCATAATTGAAAACCTCTGTGTTTTCTATACGCTTAATCATGAATCTCTGTATAAGTAGAATGATCAGAATATATAAAAAGGTCTGTGCATAAGAAAAGTGACTGGAAAAAATGAAGTTGAGTTCAAAAATAACAGCTTTGCCTGAACACTTGGACAAATTATTTCTGTGCTTTTCATTTCCATCCAACTCTACTTTTTATTTAGATTTCTTTCTTCAGAGAACTGCAATATTATCTCACAAGGGTTTTTCACAATCCCAGTGATCTTCATTGGTATTCCTCCATAAACTTTTTTAAAAAATGTATTATTATACTTTTTAAAAAAATTATTTTCCCCAACAAATTCCCTCCAACCCTTACATATTTTTTCTGTGAACATTAGTGTTCCATGGTAAAAACTTTATCATAAAAAAGAATAAAATAAAATAACCAGGAATTTATTCTAGGTACTAATTTAAGAGAGGGAATTTTCATTATATTGTATGTACACTTATTGTATTTGGAAGAACATAAGGCTATCAGAGAGAGAAGACGAAAGTCTTTAGACCTGTCGGTCTTGTTATACACGTGTCACGTGCTCTGGCAGTGTCATGACCTCAATTCCCCCATGATACTTCCATCAATAATACTAAGGATGTGAGTAGCGTTTTCAGCCTCTTCAGTTCTTTCTGTTAATTTGTCACTCTCCAAGTCCTGGAGCTAAGAAACTCCAAGGTTTTCCGTCTTCTATTCATATTTTATAACAAAGTTAATTACAAGACTTAGAAGTCAAAAAGCTGAATGAAGCTCAGCTGGTTTTAATGTAAGGACACCGAAAGATAATTATCTAATCTACAGCAAATTTAGTGGCAAAAGAAAAGGTTTTAAATATATATTTGAAAGTAGACATTAGTTGGGCAAATACTAATTTCTGAAAATGCTCATCTGATGCAAATTAATTACTCAACCTATACATTTCCAGTTATTTGGAAAATACATTTACAATGAATTGAAAATATATTTGAAAGCATGCACCAAAAGCTCACCACCCTCTTTACAACCAAGTAAGCATATACCAACATAGCATCCTTTGTTTTTTTTAGAAACATTTCTGATTTCTGTCATTGACTATATTGAGGTACCACAGAGCCCTACATTTTTAATAGTCCTTCTAGATGTAACTTCAGATCTTCAAAGGTGTTTAGATACCTAATTCCCTTTGATTTAAATAACTAGACAGTTAAACAATAAAATGTGCTTGAATATGAAAAAAGAAACTGTCATCTTTTCCAGGAAATATTATTTAAATGTTTAAAATATACCTTACATAACTACAATCAAGCAAACAAAATGTTATCACAACTATATAGGAGGATATTTTCAGCTGGTCAGGATGCTTTCTTTACTGAATTCAGTGGATTGTGCAAATGGTCATTGACACCAGGGGGGCAATTTTGGGGATAAAATGTCTTGGAGACTTGTTTGGTGAAGGTCTGGATAATGAAAAACAGCACTAACCCACTACTTGTGAAAGTTGTCTTCCCTTCTAATCTGCCCTCGCCTGAGATGCCTTCCCCTTTCTCTCTTTCCCTGGTCACCTTTTTATTACATCTTCTTCCCCAGGTTATGCCCACACTAGGATGTGAAACGGTCCCCGCGCCAGCTAGCAGCGATTCCCAGTCATTGTGCAGAGGTCAAGAAGTTCCAGGGGCCATTCCCAATGGGTGTTTTTATTCAGCACCCTGATTTTTGGAGACAAAATGAACTCACTGGAACGATGGCTATTCGTGTCAGTTGACTTAGCGCCTGAGGACACAGTGTCAGCATCCTTTACATCTTTGTCTATGTTGACACTATTTCTGCCTGCCCTGCTTCTTATTTCTCCTGTTAAGTCAGCTTTTACGCATCCGTGTTCTTCTAGCAAGGGAAAGGGAAGGGAAATGATGAGGGTCTGCTACTGGGCTGCAATAGGACAGGTAGGACAAGTAAATTGAAAAAGAGTGGAAAGAGGAGGACTGAGAAGAACTAGAGGTGAGACAAATAGGACTTTCTCTTCCTGCTGACATTGGCAAAGAGATGACTATGGTTTCCTCAGAAAAGCTGCCCTCTGTTGCTGCACAGGACATTGGCCAGTGCTAAGGGTTAGCCAGATGACATTCAGGTTGATCGCTTACTTGAAACATCCAAACCTTTTTGCCTTTGGCTTCAGCAACATAGCCAGTCTCCTGCTGACTTTAGTGCTACTGCCTATTTTGTCTGCAACCAACCCTTCATAAGTAAGGGTTGGAACCAACCCTTCATAAGGAAGGAAAACAATGACAACAAAGACCTGAGGACTGCAGGAAGGCTCAAATGTCAGCTTAAGGTAAATTCTTTCATTTATTTTTCCTTCCAGAAATAAGCACTGCTAATGAAATCACTTTGATTAGTCTTAGAAAGAGAGTGTCAACACCTGAATGATATCATGAATGGATGTTATATGAGAAAATGAAAAATGTAAGTTTGCCATATTATCTTTCAGTTACATAAAAATGATGCCAGTTGAATGTGAACCTTTTAATGCATGATGAGTAGGGGAAAACCACCGTTTGAAAAGTTCCAAAATACACATTAGCACTAATTAGTCTTCTGTAATAGGAGTAAAGAGCCACAGTTAAGGACAATTTAAGCTTATTTCATAACGATTTATTCTTATATGGCCTTTCTCCAAAGTGCCATTTCACCATCAGCCTCTCAAGTTCACTCAAACCAACCCAAAGTAAATCTTTACTAAACAACAAAAGAAGTTCAGTCTCTTTCTTCTTGGCATACTAGTTATATGCCTGAAAGAACATACAAACTAACTGAAACTGCACTGCCAGAATCTCTGTACACGTAGAAACATCCTGTTTGGAAGGCACTTTCGTAAGGCAACAATGTATAGGTGTTGTGGTTTAGCGGCAACAAAGAACCACGAGGGGGTTGCTCGCTCGCTCCCCCCGCAGGGGGAAAAACGGAAGAAAAAGGCAAAACTTGTGGGGTTGAAATAAAGGCAGTTTAACAGAACAGCAAAGAAAAGAGGAAAAGAACTACAATAATACTGATAAAGGAATATACAAAGCATGATTAATGTACAGCCCCTCACTGACTGAAACCCAAAGCCCAGCCTACTCCAAGCAGCAATTCCTCCCCCCAACTCCCCGCTAGCTCCCCCAGCTATATACTGGGCATGGCCGTCATTAGCCATTAGCGAACCTGGCTGTGCCCCATCCCAGCTCCTTGTGAGAATTAACCCTATCCCTGCCGGAACCAGGACAATAGATCACACTGGTTTCAATTAAAGTTCAAAGAAAGCCTAAGATTACAGAAGATATTTTAATTTTATAAACCAGGACTAACACTTGTTCATGGAGCGATACTCAGAAGTAGATCTAAGCAAGCCTAACTAAGCCCACATAAAGATTCTGAAAAGAAAACCCTCAGTCATAGGTGAAATCAACTCAGGCTTTGAGTTCACATTCACTTATTAATGATGCAGATCATCTGATTGCCTTGTCCAGGCTCATATGGAAAGCAGTAAAAGGTGAACCACATAAGAAACTCATGGAAAAAAATCCAGCCACTAGAAACATAAATAGGGCATATAAATAACATTTTGACAAGTGGAATTCATTGTAATATTGGAGTCCAAGTCTTGAACTACATCACTTTCCATATCAGTGCTAAATTCAGCCTCAAATGACTACTGTATTATCATAGTCTTCCATGTAAAATGCAGCAACTTTCAGAAAAATACTGTCATAGAATAATTTACTCAATGTTTATATACTGTTTCGGTTTTTCAGAAAAAAAAATGCAACAAGACTGAGGCACGAAACAAACATTCTCTTTTTAATCTGAGCATACTCCCACAGCAATGCCTTTCTTAAAAGCAAATCTGGTAAGTCATGTATTTAAAATGTGCCTGAGCTAGATAAATCCTTCTAAGACTTTGAACGACAAAACATCCAGAACAGTATATCACAGGAAGGGGGTGGTTTTTTTAAAGATTCGGAGGAATAGCTGCCTAGCTCTTCTGCTATGTTAAAATCACAAAAATACATCAATGGTTGAGGCAGCAATATACAAATCCCTTACATTTGCATGTAAAGTACTAGGGTTTGGATGTGCAAATGTCTTGAAAAAATTCCTGCTTGTTATATCATAAACAGCCATTGCATTTTCTGAAACAGAAAGTATGATACTTTCATGCTTGGCTATATTTCAATTTGGGTAATTGCATCCTACTTGCATAAATTGCATTGGCAGTTTTCATTAGGCATGATATTATTCTTTATTTCCAACCTTACATTGTTGCTATATGCTATTAACACACAGCCTTTTGTGCTTCAGTCAAGAATTGGCTGCCTGTCTGTGAGGAAAAGCCCATATATTCATTGTTTCATTTTTATTCATCCATTCCCCACTGCTCCCCTGAAACAGTATTCTGGATAAAATTAAGAAGCAACTGTGAAATCAATAATACATTGCAGAAAGTCTTTAATTTTACACATACAGACACACCTACCCCCGCGGTTTTTAAGGTTATAGGATAACCGTAGAAAATAAATACATTTTTTGTTATTTTTCAGACAATTGTTGAGGTAGTGACAAGCTTTTGTGCGTTTGTTTTTGTTCTGTTTTGAATGTTTAGGTATTAGATTAGCTTATGGCAAGAGGAACAAAAAATCAAAATGGTGTTACATCAGAATTTCATCCAAAACTAAATACTAAGAAAGTTAGGAAAAACCTAAAAGCAGTCTTTCCCCCTACATAACAAACACCATGCAGCCCAAGTCCTGATGCAGAACCAGAGAAAATCACCACCTGTGTTGATGGGCTGAAAACAACGGCAGTAAGGCTGCGTCTCCAATGCAGAATGTGTCCCGACGGAGATTTTTCTGTTTATTTTGATATGCCTCTGCAGATTTATGTTCATTTGTAAAATTCTGCACCAAGCTAGTCTATTTCTTTACAGTTACAGTACAGTTGCTTTTGCCCATCATTTGCGTAAGTGTTTATGAAATAATGATTTTCAACTTTTCAAAGTCAATTAATTAAGAGTAATTAATTAGATATGCATTAGCAGCTCTTCCAAGATATTTGTTGAGAGTAAAAGTCTGAGCGGATTTGGTTCAGAAAAATTCTGTCATTATGTAGAAAAATTCAGATTCCGGTAATAGAGTCAGGAAGGCCATTTGGACTAAATTGTTGCAAAGAACAACCTCCCTAGCTTGTTCTGCTTTGTTTTTAACTCTATGGTCTCTGCAATGGAAAACAAAGTATCAAGACAGCAGCGTTAGCCCCATTTTGCAGCATCAGCAGCATAAATAAAAAGATAACTTAAGGATGGTGCTCAGTTGTACGTTCTTCATTGCCTTTGTTCTCCCTGAAGTAAAAGTTAGATAAGGTAAGGTAGTTTCGTCCGCATTTATCCAAAGGTCTTGTTGACATTCCATAAGCTAGACTCTTGGAAGACATTTTTTATAACATCAGCCTTGATGAGCTGAAGACAGGAATGAATGTGTTCTCCCATGGCTGCGGAGAGTTTTTTAGACCATCTACCACAATTCCGTCATAAATGATAACCAGAAGGAGGTTATTGGACTAGATGATCTTCCAACCCTGACCATTCTGTGATTCTGTGATTATTCTCTTTTCAAAAGTATGATTAGACGAGAAGCTATATCCACAGTTACTGATCCTAGAAAAATATTTTCTTACATGATAACGTATGAAACCAATAATGGATTTGGGGGAGGAAGAGAAGGAAGGAGGAGGGAAGAGGAGGAGGGCTGTAAAGGACAGATTATTCAGCACAGTCAATAATCAAGTCTTTAGGCAATTGTACTGAAAAAAAAAAAAAAACCACATTATAAATAGCACTCTGAACGGACTTCCATCAGGCCCTGAACTTTTTAGTTGTTTTTTTTTTTTTTTTTTTTTTTTCCCAGCAACTTTATTGGATCTAACATAATGACTTAATATCCCTTGGAAGATGTGTTATTGATAAAAGAGCTCCATAATGACATGATATCAATAAGGTAATTCCCAGGGTTGGAACTAACAGCAAGTCCACAACATGGATCCAGATTGGCAAGACTGTGGCTGTCCATTGATTTCTTGATGGATAAGTGAAGAAATATCTTTTCTCTTAGTGGCACAAGATTACCAACACCACAAGAATACCAAAGACATTCTCTCATAGGTGCAATTTGCTAATTCACTATACCTGACAGCGAAGGCAGACAAAGAAGTTGTAAATCCTTCTAGACAAATTTTTATCTTTGCCTATAACTCCTGAAGATTTCTACGAGATGGAGTTGCCAGTGAAGAATGGCCATCACCACACTTAAGGATTGCAGTTTGCCTTTTTAGAGACACACCAAATATTCCTTGAAGTGATGAACCTAGAGAACTTCATTGTATGGCATTATAAAGGCTAGCTAAGATGTTAAAAAACTAGCAGAAAGATTGGGTATTACTGTGAAGGCTCTGTCCTCTGTTGTAAAACCAGATGAACAACAATACTCACAGTCAAAACCAGAAATAACTTCCACTGATACAGCTTAGTACACACATAGGGTTAAAACAAAAGAAAAAAATGGCAGAAAAATATGCTTGCAGAGGAATGCTGTTTCGTAACTAGCAAGTCAGGTGAGCACTAACAGTCGTGGTGGTATGAAAAGAACGATGACTGACAGCCTGAAAATCTTGAGGACTTGGTTAGCAACCAACTGCAGTGCCATTTGATCTGCAAATCATTTTTTCCTCCCAGTTCCAAGGAGGTGACCTTTCCTTTGGGGTTTGCCTCAAAGGTGATAATGAAAGAGGTCAGCTTTCATATATTGTGAAGGTTGGAAAACACTTTAAAGGTGCTCAGTGTCTGACGTTTTAGCTCTTTTAAGTTAGGACTACAATTTTTATGAGCAGAGATCTAGCATTCATAATTGCAGAGTTCAAAAAGTAATCAAAGACCTGTTCTTTTAGCAATGGAAATAAATTTCCTGTTTTGCTAAATCTTAAAACCAAATATAATAAAACTATTCTACATTTAGTCCAATGCTTTCCTAAGTTTTTACTGGAAGGAAAGTTAAGCCTTCTATCTTCTATTGGTACAGCCAGTGCAAGTTTCCACAGCCTCTGCTGGACAGGGAAATGAGTATGGCCAGGGTAACCCATTCAAAGTACTGCTGAAATCTCTGTTGTTTGTAAATTACAGTTTGGCTTGGTTTTTTTTTCTGATAAAGTTTTCAAAGTGAGCAGAACTGCGAATATTACTCATCATCTTGCACAGGTGAATCCCCAAGGCTCAACTGCCTCCACTGCATCCAGAAAGGATGTGCATTTCCAACATTGCTCCAGTGGATGTCAGTGGAACCTACAATTTGTTTTATTGTGTTTATTCTATTAAACAGTTTAACTCCCAGTTTTTCTATGATTTCCAAGTCATGGTCTTTGTGAGGTTATAGTAAATGGCAGAACCGTTAAAGTATTTTCAAGTGCAACTCTGATAATGGTTCATGGTAGCTTGAATATTATGTTTGAGAACCAGTCATAGTCCATCGGTTCATAAAGTCAGGAATCACAGTTCTGAACAGAAAATGCTTTTACCATAGATATGCATACTACTTCTAGGATTATATGCATGCTTTATTGGTAACAAAAATGAATTCTAGTGACCTATGGAGTGCATAAAAGATCAATTACTATCAGGAGACAACATCTCTACATCAGTGAGATGAAGGAGCAACATTACAAAAAAATCAATATTTAGGAAATATTTCAGCAGCAAAACTTGAAACAAAATCCCTCCCTATCAAGGAAATGTTAGTGCACTGAGCACACAAATTAAATTTCACAATGAAACAGTTATGATAAAAGCCTCTTAATGTTCATATGAACTCTTAAAGCAAATATAAAATGTTTCAAGGAGATGCCTTTGTTTTCTTAGTGTTTACTTCACAACCCTGCCATAAGTTAATCAATTTCACTGCAATTCCCCGAGATTGCTTAATTTAGTGGCACAATAGACAATAGTAAGAACTGCTTCTTACTTCAGGACACAAAATGTTCAGCGTTTTTACAAATTGGGAATAACACACTTGTATCTTTCACTACAAATTCTGTCCATCCCATTTGTGTTTTATTTCCATTTAAGCCTCCAAGGCATACTGTCTGCACTGTCAGCCTACACTCTAGATTTGATGTTTGGATTGAGATGAAGTTAGTTAAAAAAAAAACAAACAAGAAGATATCCCTAAATATTGAAATGTAATTAACCTGATGCAAATCCCCCTCTTCCTCCTCCAAGTCCTGACATGATCTGACTGACCGCTCTTGAGGGTACTGGATTTTTAAAAAGTGGGTATTCAACCATTTCAATGCACTTTTTTTTGGCCTCTTTTGGGTGCCTCTAGAAGGAACATCCATCCCAAATCTGTAGCACTTTTGGTTTCTGGCCAAATGCTAGAGCGCTCATTATCTCCCACAGCTTGCAATTACCGCAGCTTTTTCCTCTCGGGAAAACTAAACCCTTGGCAATGGATGGAACTGGAGCACCTCCACAGCTTCCTGAAGGGAACTGACTGCTCAGCTGACCCATGGCTTTATGAATTATCTTTCACCTTCAGAAGACCGTTGGCTTTAGGAAGCTTTCTTCACCGATTGTTTCGCTTATATTCAACAAAAATGAAGTTACACTAATCCTAAGTAGATGGCAAACTGAAAGTTTCTCTGCCTCTGTCAAAGTTTACAACAATCTTGAACAATAGTTTTGGTTTGAATCCTTGAAATTGATTAATGCAACAAGTTTTCACTAGCTGGCTGATTGAAATGCTTTGCATCCTAAGTATAGGAATTATTTTAAACATTGTTAATATTTTTTGTTTGGCCGTAATAGCTGTCTGTGACAAGAGCACGTGGATTTCAAAGAAGGTATGAATTCTTCATGTGTGCATTTAAGCTATTACTGCTTCCTGAGGTGTACTGGGGATATTGCAAGATTTTTTTGAGACAACTCTCAGGCAAAAGAAGAGATTCAGATCTGCTTGGACTGTCTAAGCCCATGTGTATCAGTTACTATACTTCTGTCAGCTGTCTCTGACAGTGTCCTAATAAGTGGGCAATAACCATTGGCTTGTGCTATCAGCATCACAACTAATTGCTGCCCTACAACTGCATAAGAGACATTGGAACTTGACCAAAGTTATGCATGGATGTAGGAGGTGATGCTCTTCGTGGATACAATTTCTTACCAACGGAGAATATCAAATAGCACTCACTCGTTAAAGTGTTCTGGCTATCCCTCTTATCCACCTAAAACTGACATTATCTGGAAGACTGCCACAACAAGGTTGCTCTCCCTGAATGCTCACGAATAATGGAGTAAATCTAAATCCAGATAAGGGATCTCTCTTATGTAGTCAAACACCACCTCTTTGGTTACGCAGCAGTACAAAAGTGCTTTTTCTTCTTATTTTTAAATTACCACACTGTATCTGACAGAAACTGAATTCTAATACATTCTGGCAAGAAAAATTAATCAGAGTAATACAGAAAGGATAAATACACATAAACCCCACATTTTGTCTCATGCCTGCCACCATCAGATAAATAATGTTTACTAACCGTATTGATGCATATATATTTATGATCTGCCACCGTATAAGCTGAGAAGCACAGACCAACATATGCAAGCAGCTATGCAAGCAATGACAAAGGCAGACAAAAATATTTTTCAGCATAAAATAGTGGGAGAGCTTTATGCACTGAATATACTACAATTCCATTCTATTTCAAGAGTTCTATTAAGCATTGCTCTAATTGTACCTCACTTATAGTTCTTGATCTGTGAAGGGGGATAATAGATGTCAAGTCATTGTGCTAGTAGCCATTCACTCAATTTATAGTTTCAAAATAAAAATCATAGATGACTCAAAAATCCTTATGAGCACACTAAAAGCATCATCACAAAGCCATCTGTTTTAGGCCACGTAGAGCTCAGTAACAAAACAAATGTTGCATTTCATTTTCAGATCTGGACTTATTGATTATTTTTTCTCCTGCGCTGTAGAGTATGCCAGAAGGCCCCGCTCTGGAGGCAAGTTGCAATGAAAAGAGACAAGGATTTTATTAGTGCTAGAAGATGCATAGCTCTGTTTTGGGAAAAATTACACAGCTCTCCAATGAGAAAAATAGGATAAATGAATGAGGCCTGACAAAAAGCAGAGAAAAGCCTACAGCTGCCATAAAATTGATAAACGCTGAAAGGGATCTCAAAGATAAGTGTAATGACGCCTAAGTCAATGACATTTCATTATTATCTCTGTGTAGTTGTCTAGGAGAGCAGGTGAGTCCTCTACCATGCCGATCATTATTTTGCCAACCAAATTAGAGCTGAATCACCCACAGGATGCGCAGAAGAGTCTAGTGCAGCTCCTTTTGAGAGAACAGCTCCTTTTGATAAAGCAACACCTCCGCTAACAGCATTACTGCCAGTTTTATTATCTGCTCGCAGCACCTAGAGAATTCATCGCCCTTATACATCTACATTTTTTAACAGTCGGGAGTGGCACAAGGAAATGTTGAATACTCCACGAACGTGTGCTGTTTACAGCACTGTGATATTCAAGAAGAGGTGGCAGAGTCTCTCTCTGCTTCACATATTTTCCGATAGAAGAAAATAATTTGGCTGGGGATGTTCTGACCCACTGTTTTCCACTGACAGAAAGGTGTCTTCAACAGACATAGGTGGGAACAGCAAGCGCACTAATGACCACCGAAACCCATTCAGGCATGGCAGGCACTCCCTCTGCATCACCATTTGTGAAAGGGCAAAACTCAGTGTTGTCTCAGTGGGAAAAGAAAACGTATTCAGTTAAGCGGGTATATGCCCCTCACCCCCAAGTGCAAAGGTGATGGTTGGACATCAGCTCTATTTTTAAGAAATCCTGATAAGTAGTAAACATGGCTGTACAAAGCCAAATTTGTCCATAAGCTAACATTTTCAAAATCTCGCTCGACTCCCTCTTGGACCAATTTACTGAACGCTGACTCAGAACATTGGGTCTGTTTTTCACCTATTCTCTGCATAGAGAAAGCGATTCGATTTCTTATGAATTAATTGCTTCTCACTCCACAAATTCTTATATATCTTGGTGGTTAAATTACTTATCTCTAATAATAGTATATTAGCATCAATCCTGTTTCCCTGTCTGCCAGGGTTTTGTACACTTTGATGATACTCCCCTCATTCTAGTCCACCTAGAGCTTCACAGATCAAATTTGGCTAACATTTCACATGTTGCAGACTGCAGATTAGAGGTCTCTGCTGCAACCTAATCTCAGCAATGTCCTTCTTATTATAAGGTCACTGGAAGTGCACAAATTACTCCAAAAGCAATTTTATTATTTCTTCAATTTGTGCCAAAATAATTTAAAATTAATTCTAAGCATAATTGTCTATTTACAAGAATTGCCTCTTTTGGTTTTTTGTTTTTTTTTTTTTTTTTTTGGCTGCCATGTAGTATTCTATGCAGACTGTATTACCTGCAAATAATTTACTTCAGTTAAAATCTGCATTTCTCTCCCTTTTCCTGTTGTAGTGTGTGTATTACTACTTTTGGTTCTCAGTTTCATTGCCCTCTAAACTTTTATGTCTCTAATCCATTAAAGTAATCCAGTACTGCTTTCTACTGGCGCAGAAAGCAGTACAGGATTATTTTAATGGATTAGAGACATACTGTATTTAAGGACAAAACACAAAGTCTGAGTTATCAGCATCAGCCAAAGTTTGGTTTTGCTAGTGGCACAATCTTTTTGTAATATTCCCGTCTCCAAGGTCATTTACATATGAGGTAAACATAATCTTTTCTAAAAATGATTGATGCTGCCTAGCAATTCAGCAAAAACTTACTGGCGTTTCCCCATTAAAAGAAACAGCCACCAAACCCCGCATTTAAAAGCACTCGAAGCATTCCTATTTGTATAGCTTGATTTCACTTTTTTATAGCAGTCCCTTTTGTCATATAGTAACAAACATTTACTTGAAATTTAGCTGATGAATACTGTATGAAACAGTCTTATAATATAACAGCAGGGCTCTGTGGAGAGACCAAAAAGGTTTTACAGGTACCAGAACTGAATGATTAAATTGTGATAAAGTTTCTACAGATTCTTTTTATGATTCTCTAGAATCTGACAAGAGGGATTTAATTCTCTATTAAATTCTACATAACAGTTCAAATATTCAGGCTGATATACGAAGCATACTTTGAATTATAAGTGAAATGTCTTGCCATTCATCAGCAATTATGCCCTTAATAAGTTCTGACTATTGTCAAAGCTTGCTAGCTTGTCAGGAAAGGTATGTAAGAGCTGATCTCCACAGGAAGATTTATGAATTCAAAAAAACTCTCCAGAAAGCTTTCAGTAAAAGCTGCCTTTAGGATCTACCAATAATTTTTATGCACAGTTTTGTGAGAATCACCCAGATTGGGGTCAGAGTGAGTAATTCAAAGCAAATGCACGTTACTCATCTCTTTAGGAAAATATTTGTAAGCAGATCACAGATTCTTTGAATGTATTCATTACCACACAGAACTGCAGTAAGCACAAACCCTTCTATTAATTTTAGCGAGCTCTGGATTAGATCCTATTTTAATTTCCTCTAAATGCATTTTAAGTAGGATTTTACTTGCTTAGAAAGAAACTTCCATACAGAGCTCATTTACAGAGCACCGAGTATTTGCTGCATGGTTTATTTGGGTATCACGTTGTTGCTCATGTCAAGATGAATGACATGACGCCATTCTTTCCTATTGGAGGAAAACGACTCTAATCCCAAAGAAAGGGAGCATGTAAAGGTAATGGGATATTTTAATCTCTCTAGAGAGGCTAGGGGATGAACTGGATTAGGGTGTTTCACTAAATTCCTACACCAAGCCAGCATCGCTTATCCCTAGAAAAATAGTGTAAGTTGTACTTACAACACTATGTTATACTAACAGTGTGCAATCTTTATATTCAGTTTATTCTATCCTCCATAGAGGCAATAATATAGAAGCAATGGTGAGACGATTTCATTTCCAGGGTGACAGCATTAGAGCTCAGAAATAGAAATTTGGGGTCCTGCTCCTTAAGCAATATCCCCCATGGAAAAAAACGTTATATGCTTACCGATTTTTGTCTTTCTCTGTACCATGAGCCTAACACTTTCGTACACAGATTATCAGTATGCATGAAGTATCCTGGTTAGAGTTGACAGAGGAATATTAATACCGTGCTCATTGATTAATTTGGTGATGTCTTCAGGTTCCTGGCAAAATCTCTGGGTGTGCCTGCAGTACATAAAGCATACCTCCAGCCTATAAACTTTGAAGGAAGAAGTTTATCATCCTAGTCTACGAGAAGAGCTGTGTATGCTAGCATCCTGGGAACACGTACAGAGTATTCACCCACCACCACATAGGATATACTACCAAAATTGTTTCTCACTTACATTAGTTCTGAATCAGAAAACAGTGAGCAAGTGCTCAACTCAACAACTCAGTAAGAAAATTCTTCTCTCCATTCCTTCTTGGCAAATGTACAGAGACTGGAGTAAGGGCAGCGCCAAGTTATATAAACAAATGCAGTCTTGGCGATCCAATGCAAAGCTGTAAGCTGGTCATTTATCCACTAAATAGTTTGTAAGATCGTGTATTTTACTAACCACACTGCGATTCTTAAAGATTCAAGAAACCTTCCTTTAATTTAGCTTTTAAGCTATTTGCTTATTCTTTGTTATTCTCTTATATGTGGCATTCCTCCCCAGATCTCTAAATTACCAACAGGTGTTGATGTTGATTTTATCTCATTTGTGAGTGTGCCACATTTCATCTTGTAGCAGGATATTTCTTGGTCCTCTCATCCTAAACTTCTCCCGCCCTCACCAGTCATCTTTTCGGATATACGTATGACAGATAATTAATACGCTGCAAGCATTGGTCAATGCAAACTAAACTGCACAATGCTTGAGTCACCGTATCCCAAATCTCAAAGCACTTACAAAGAATCCAAATTCTTTATCTTATTAATTATCTAGCAAAGCTGTGCATTTGGTTCATTTGAACTTTCCTGCAGAGTTGAAGGAAAGCTGTGCAGAGACTAGCCGAAGCCCACTAATTGCACTGTGTTCCCAGGATGTGATTGCTGAAGTGGTGTGTAGGAGTAGAGTAGCTTTTGTTAGTTTTATTTCCATAATCACACCACCAGAGAACCACAGCTACTGGCCGCTGGCATTTATAACTGAAGACGACATTTCATATTGGAAGTCAGTGACAGCAATAATAAGGGAAAGCATCATTAAATGGATGTGGTTCAGCCATATTTCATAGCTAGATGGACAAGATGCAACCAGTTGGGTTAGCAGCAGGTAGCACTTCTTGAGTTTATGATTTGTCTGGAATAACACTACACAGATTTTACCACAAAATTATGAAGTGACTCAGAATTGTGCAAGATTCAAATGCGTGCATACGCAATGCATATGCCTTTATGTCACAGGACTAAAACTGTGTAAACACACGCAGGGGAACAGTGGGGGAAAAGAGAGAGAGTTTATGGAGCCCTCTGGAGATTTTGCGTTGATGCATGAGAAGAGAGCACGTGCTGAAAGTGATAATGGCAAAAGAAAACTATGAGACAGACAAACAGCCCAAACAAATTATGTTTCAAATTCAGCAACTCCTACTACGCTTTGTGGATATTTTTTTAAATGCAGGTTTACTTAAAAGTGTAAGAAATAACCTACTGGGCCTGGTCTTTTGATTAATGATCACTCTACCCCACATGAAACGCTGATGTACGCTGATCTGCCCTGTGTCTCTCTGATGGTGGTAGTAGGAAAAGCTATTTGGGAGCTGATATCTGCAGTCTGTCCATTCCCACTTCCCCTTCCCAGGCAACTCCAGGCACTCACCCAGGAGTGTCAGATGGAAAAGGCTTCCTTACCCCTTCCTTGCCATGTCTGCTATGAACCTGCTGCCCACAGGATTGACTAATCCTCTGCGAACCTCCCACTCTTGTCTGTCTGCATTTTCTGCTCTGGCAACAAATTCCAGAAGTTCAATGCCACTGTTAAAGAAAACAAAACAAAACAAAAGTACCTTCTCTTTTACACTGTAGATGGATTTCCCATAGTTTTGGTGCACGCAGCCCTGTTCTACTTCATGATTTTGTTCATCTCAGTCCTATCATCACCGCAGCATTTTCTTCTCTAAACCAAAGAGCTCCATTATTTTTACTCTCCCTTCCATAGGTCATTTCTTATATCGAGACAACTGTTACTTGGCTCTTCTAGAGCTACTAACAGCCTTGCCACATTCTGCCTACCATGGCCCTAGCCCCAGAAAGTGTGTTTATCAGCAGAACAGAAAGTACTGTGGTCTGAGACGTCTACTGGAAAAAGGTTTTGTTGCAAAGTCTGATATTATTTAAGAACAGGACAGCTCAGAAATATCAGATCTTTTTCTGATACCTTGGAAGACGGGGCACACAGCTTCATGCGGCAAATTAGAGTAATATTTTCTGCAGTCATGAAACGATGCATTTAAAAGCGAAATAAGCAGAATCACTTTTTCAAGAAATAATTGTTATCCCTGGAGTAACTCCAAATCCTCAAGAGCTTTGTACATTTCTCATATATTCCAAAAGAGGAAAAAAAAAGGTGGATCTTAGTAATCCTGGTGAAGCTAAGGGCTACAGAGAATAACTTGGTAAATTGCATTATTAGTGTCAATGTTGATAAATACATTCAAATATTTTCTCATTTTTGCTGTCTCTGTAGATTTCCCACTGCTCTAGTAGAAGGCTAAGCAGACACCGTATCTGTAGAAAATAAAGATTCTGAAAGATACCTAAAGAGGATCATTATAACATAACAACTGTGGGTCCTCCAGGACAAGGTTATATTACCATAATAATACCTGAAATCCTAACACTTCAAGATTAATTTAGTATTTATGGAACATGACACAAAACCGATCTCAGAAGACCTTTTCAAGATCTCAGCACTTGAACACAACCTATTTAATAAGTAAGAAATAAAAATAAATGCTAATTCTGTACAACTTTCAAAGCAAAGAACTATTGGACAGATCTGAAAAATAATTTAGGTGCTGACTCTCAAAATCAATGGATCCATGTAAATCTTGGCCTAAGTGTTATAATATGGCAGTTTATCACATATATTTTGTTTAATGTGAAATTACAGTTAGTGTTTAATTAGTTTCTAACATCAATGCAAAGTATTTCTGCAGTCAATTTGCCAGTTTGCGAATTGAAATAAAGAAACAAAAAAATGGTAATTTGGGAGAACTTTGTTTCTCAGGTTGTCAAAACTGGATACAATTGTCCTTAATTAAATCTAATTATTAAATTATTCAGTTTTAATTAGTTACAGATTTCAGATAATCTTTCTCACCAATGGTTAAAGTACCCAAACCATGTCACTCATATGTGTTCCTTATTACAAAATTTATCCTAACTAATGACAGCTCATAATAACATGAAAGATTTTCTTTCCCTCTCATTTTAATCTCTAAAAAAGAATGGAAATTAATTGCTCTTTCTGATTCAATACGATGACTTCTGAATATAACCACTCGACAGATATAATGCAGTACAGAGGAGCTCACACTATTGGTTTTTTCATTCTCATCCTCCACACAGACTCTTGGGCTTTACTTAACGAAATGTTCACTATCTGTCTTTGTTAGCCAAGGGTGATCTTGAATAAATTAATGACAGACACTTTCCATAAGAAAATAAATGAAACTCTCGAAGGCTCCAGTACAAGATACAATAATATATTTACCCAAGAAGAAATGGTTTGTTTCATGCCAAGATTAAAAATGAAGGGTTCAGAAAGAGAACGATTTTAAACTAGATACAAAAAAATCCAAAATTACAAACTTCACAAACAAATCTCCATCTCAGATTTTCCTCATAAGGACAGAAGGTCTTTTTACTTGTGCTTTTACCATCAATAAAAAGTCACTGGTTCTAAATATATAGCATTATTATTGTTATAGACTTAAATACCTTCATCATGCCCATGAAGTAAACAGGACTAATGGTGACACAGCAATTGTGTATGGTGACACCAATCCATACACTCTCTTGAGTATTTGGAAAGAGACATAGAGGAATAGAAATAGGACTAAGGTAAACTCCTTCACCGATTTCACTAGGAATTTACAGAAATCTGACCGATCTACTAGATTGGAGCATCACAGGAAGATGAAGGGTTGGACCGTCAAAAACCCAGAGGGCCCATATCCAAAACAAAGGCCATGAAGTTGCTATATTTTTATATCATCTTTAAAAACACCTGTTGTAGAGCTGCATTTTTTATGCCTTTCAGTGCATGACAATCTAAGCTGATCAGGGTACCCCATGAAGGTAGGATTTTAGCCAGGAAGACAAGCCCACACTAGCTTTCATTTAGCTAGCACAAGGACAACAGCAAAGCCAGAGGTGCGGCCTTCACTGCATCCATCAACCTGCCGGGTACTTCAGGCTAGAGACCGCTGAAATCTGTGCTCTTTCAGTGCTCCTGCTCCCTTGGCAGGCTGAAAAAATGACCACTAGTGGGGTGGGGAAATCATAGATTCATTTACTAGCTAGTCACGTCCTCCAAATTGAAGAAATCTGCAGGAGAAATGAGCATCTTTGCCTCAGATATGAGCGGTCTTTCTGACTGTTGTA
The DNA here is from genome assembly GCF_965231255.1 of Vanellus vanellus. Taxonomy (NCBI): domain Eukaryota; kingdom Metazoa; phylum Chordata; class Aves; order Charadriiformes; family Charadriidae; genus Vanellus; species Vanellus vanellus. The sequence goes on from NC_138909.1 coordinate 32,939,576, forward strand.
AAACGAGATAAATGTGCCCAGAACTAGCGACAAATGGATGATCTTTTATCTACAAAAACCCATAGAGTCTGAAACTGTACGATTGTGTATTGTAAAAAAGGGAAACACTTTTCAAATGTCATGTACATGATGCACGTCCTTTCCTTTATTCTTGAGGAATGAAAATCTGTGATTTTTACAATTTAAGCTAGTCATTACATTCTCCAGTTCTGTGTAACCTATCTTTCAGATCTCTGCATCCAAATTTAAGTAAAGCTTCAATAAATCTCTGTAGACGAGATAGTCTAAAACTACTTAAAATAGCAAAATAATAGCAAGTATCTTTTCTTCATATAAAGCTATGTTTTTGGAATGAAATATGTAAGTCTGGGGTTATTATCCCAACTGTCGCACCATGTTACTGCAACTGTATTGTCCCTCTGGTCAGCATTAAGCTTGTTGCCAAAGTTTTGTTCAAGGTGCATGCCACTCCACGATGTCATTTTTATACAATGTCTTTCGGAGCACAACAACATGTTCTGACTACAGGTCCTTGCTGTGATGAACAGAAGGTCACTAGGTCATTTTCTAGCAATTACAGCATTTTCATGGAACAAAAGCTTGTTGACCAAACCAATCCTTTGATACTATAAAAAAAAAGAAAATCCTCTAAGACTCAATAATGGGAAACTGTACACTGCTGTTCTGGATGTACACAAGATATCTGACATATAAAAAGTCCTGAAAGTAGAGAAGTAATGGAAATAAGCCAAGTGTCTCTTCAAACCTCTCATTTTTACCTCTATTTTGGTAGCTTCAAATTATGAATTGTAAGTAAACTTGTATAAACAGTATGTTTCAGTCAGCACCTGGTTTAATTTTATTATTTAGATACAGAGGAAGATGTAGCTGTAACCTAGAAGTGAAGTTCACATACATGTTCACATGTAAATAAAGCTTCAGTAATCTACAGACTAGACAACTAATAATATCATGAAATCAAAGTAGTAACAGTTTTAATACAAACAAACTTAGCGAAGGGTATGCATTAAAATGTTTCACATGTGGCATCACCTCTTCACACGCAAATTGAGATCAGTTTGCCATTGTTGCATAATAAATAGAAAGGAGGGCAGGAGGTGGAATTGCAAAGAAATAAAGACATTTACCACTGAACTGTTTTGTACAATGCGGGAAATGGTTTCTTGCTGGAAGAAATACTTTTGTGAAACACAGATCCCATGCTGTTTATCTAATGACAAAGCAGTTGAACCAGAAAGATGGATGGATTCTCACTAGCATTTCCTGCTGACCACGTTAAGTACCATAGCTGAGAGATTTTTGGACTTTCCTGGAATTACTTTCATAAGACTTGATTGAACTAAATGCGCTCTATGCAAATGTCTGAATATAATGAAAACTGGAATCAGCAAGAAGGGTTTTCCTTGCACTCATTCAAACCACAGCAAACATAGCTATGTAGCCTAAAATGTAGAAATAGCGCTTGCACAAAGACTTCATTCATGGTTGATAATCACCTACCAGTGCATCATTAGAGGATTCGGGTGGGTTTAGGTTTCACTCTGAATTACAGAGGAAATTAGGTTGAGTTTCCACCTTAGAGTGCAATCAATTATAAAACTTCGAATTAAGCGACTACCTCTACAAACGCTCATCACTTCCCTGCAACATGAACTAGACACGCTAATTTCATTAGGACATTTTGAAGCCGCAGTTACACATTTCGCAGTGCAGTCCTCCAAATAAGCTGCTGTCAGATTTACCTAAAATTGCTGAGAGAACACTCAAAGGCAACTTCGCTGCTATAAAGCTTCAACAGGATCGAAACATAGACTGGGACTTCCACACTGCTAAAGTCTTCAGCCAGCCAGCAACCCTTCCTCCCCTGCCAAACAACGAAAACCCCAGCTACAGTTTAGACTGACATAAGCATCACTCGCCACTTTGTGGCTAACTCGGTGGCTAAAGTAACAATGCAGAAAATTATCTCAAAGGACTTTCAGAGGGGAAAGAACACGATCGCTGTCGTTGTTAGACTGTTGAGACTATCGTTCTCAGAATACTTTAGCCTCGCTCAGATCTACCTTTCTGTGTGCAGTTTTAAGTTCAATTTCTTTTCTTTGATAGCTGTAAATCAGTTTGCACAAGCCTGTGCAGCCCTTCTCAAAGCTCTGGAGCTGTGTGCATGAGCTGCACTGATTTACATCATCTCAGAATTGGACTCAAAGACTTTAAGCAGCACGCTGAGATCGGATATGTAACATCTATACCAGAGCATCTAGGATTTGATTGCAATATAATGAAGAGTCATTTAAGTAATTACTTTTGCATAAATTACTCTATGCTGGTATGTTCCAATCTATAATTGCTGCACATTACAAGCACCATGGTTACTAATCAAGGGGAGAAAGGAATTTGAGACCTGGAAAGAGCAAGAGAAATTAGGTAGAGGAAATGTATGGTTACAGTAAAGAACAAATTATTCATCTGCCATCTTGACATGTAGTATGCGTATAAGCAAGAGGGTAAGAAAAAGGACCCAAAAGGACACCTACCTACCCCAGCGCGGATAACGTACTTCCAAGTGTCACAGAAAATATAAGTAAACTGACCAGGTTTGACCAATATAATAAATTCCCTCAACACAGTCTAAATAAAAAAGATAAGATGCCACAATCACCACGTTCCGTAATTCCATAAACCCCAATAACTTTAAAAGAAATTGTTCCATTCATTAGAGAAAGCCCTGTGTCCTAGATGTAGCAGCCTCCCGGCCTTCCTCTTTTTTAGGAAAGGAGTCTGTGGCCATAGTCCTTATGCTGACTTCCAGTAGCAGAGGAGACCACCACGCAGGACCCTTGGCAAATGTGAGGAGAGTAACATGAAGTAGAGCACTGATAACTTGAGGGAAAGCCCAAGACAGCATGGGAGCAATAGTAGCTGCTGACTTCTGATGCATATTTGCAAGCTTTTCATGACCCTGGCCTGAATTGCAGGTTTTGCAGTCAAAGCCAAAGCAGTTTTGACCGGCACTCATTTTTCGTTAGGAACACTTGGCACAGCTGCTCTCTTATGAAACTAAATGTCTTGTGACAGTAAGCGTAGCATGATGGAGGGGGTCTGGCAGAGATGCCAAATGATCTTTGGCCTTTATTTATATGTGACATTTCCAGAAAAAGCATTTTATTAGATAAGCCACTAGGGAGCAATCCTTCAATAGATGGCTATGGCTGCCTTCTTCTGGCAAAGCTACGCACCCTTCTGAGAATGCAAACTACAGGTTAGGAGGATACGTTCTGCAAAGCAAAGTAGAAATGGAAGAACGGGAAGGGATAACCCTTAAAGGGGAGTCACAGTTGGACTGAATGACTCCTGAGGCATCACCACATTAAGGGCTGCCCACAGGGCTTATCCTGGTAACACGCTGGAACTACCCACCAAGCTCAGCTGTCCCACAGTTCATTGACTGATATTAAATAAACCATTCATACATCACCATTATCACATGTAATGATTATGTACCCTCAAACCTTATTAAAAGCAGAGTGGAATTTCATGTAAATACAGGCAAAGTGAGAACAAAAGACCACCAACATGACAGACTTTTCCAAAACAACACAGTTCAGGATGGTTTTCCTTCACAAATTCCATCTGCAGTCCTGTCTCACATAAAAGTATGCAAGTTTAAAAGTCTGTAAGTTTACAAGCTATGCAAATTAAAATGTGGAAGAACATATGATGTCATTGTTAACAGCTTCAGCCATCATCTGAAAATATCATGACCATATATTCAGGAAACTGGGTCAAATTGTGAACTGCTCCCGTATTATCAGGAATGGAAAGAGATTCCAAGTCTCTTCATAAAGCACGGAGAGACTAATTAGTAATTAAGAGACATAATTAATGAATACAATGTAGAGTGAGGAATACAGGAAAGAACAGTCCCCTTTTACCCCACCCACCCCTTACAGGTTGTGTTGGTGGGATATGTTGTCTAACAATTTGTAGTTAAAGCTAACGAAGTCTTTGTGGGAACAGGCACATATCACGCATATAGCTACATAAACACATATGCCCAAACACAAGCTAATCCCTTTAATGAATCCAGCCCACAACAGTCTAATCATTACAAATTTTCTTTATAACAGAAGCTATATTCAGATGCATGAACACAATGCAATCTCATTTGTAAAGTACTACAAGCTTTATCCTGTCAGAACCTGAAAATAACAAGGCCTGGTTATTTTTTCTTCTCAACTTTCAGGTCTCCTTGGGCTCAGATTTTAAATCTTCCTGATGTTAATTTCTGTAGCTTAATTATGCAGCCATGATTCTTCTTCCCCACTAGACATATAGTGTACAAACCTACAGAGAAAACATCAGTTCCTGGCAAGAGCTCTTGGCACAGCAGTGATCACTCCCCCTTCTCAGAGTCATTTTGAATATTAAGACTATGCACAGAAATACTAAAATTTGTCATGAGATGGTTAGGTTTTGTTGAAGCACCTTTTGAAGCCCCGTTGAAATGTATGAGTCAGGTTTTGAGTTTGGCCTTTTCCTTGAGATGAACAGAAGTGCAACAGAAAGATGCAGAAGGAAAGATGCCGAGAAAACTACAGGAATGGAAAAATATCTTAGCAGACTAATCCCTCCAAAAATCAACCCATTTAAAGGTACTCTGAACAGACTGGTAAAGGTCTATCAAGCCAAATCTGTTACTTTAGAAGAAACCTGCATTTAACGTAGGACTTTCTGCTGCTCAGTAGTGCTACAAGTTGCACAAAGAAATGGTTTGCAATATACTTGCATATCTGAACACTGCTGGATAATATTGGGTATGGCCAGTTATCAGAAGTTTCAGGTTGGGATTAGACTAAGGATTTGATATCCCAGCTGATATTATAATGTGTACGATATGAAGGAATTTTCTCCCAGAAGGTAAATAAGTAAAGAGAGTAAATGAGATCATGACAAAAGAAAGCTTCATTAAGTGAGTTACAGGTATTATTCCATCTTGTAAAATCATCTTTCAATAAATACAAACTTCTCAAAATGAAGAAATGAATTAATACGGACAGTCACGTAAGCTTAGCTCTTCCCTCTGCTCTCCAAAATTAATGACAACCCATGTGATGTTTTGCTTTGCAAGCCTCCCAGCTGCATTCATTGTTACACATATTTGTATATGTATTGAATTGTGAGTAAATAGTTGCAACCAGCTTAAAAAAAACAACACACCTAGAAAGGAGGCTATCAGGCTAGGCACGGTCAGTGAAAATCATCACTGAGGTAAATATTTCTCTCCCAACACCTCTGCCTATGATATAGAAAATTCCCGAGAAATACAGCATTGCATGCGTAGACTGTGCCAGCTGTCAAGTAGAGGAGGTTGTCAACAGTTGAAAGGGAAAAAAACAAGAATCCCAGCTTTTACTAACAGAAAAATCCTTTCTTTCATTCTTCTTTCAATGAAGAACACTGCATGACAATCCAACACTACAAAACTGTTTTTACAAGTACCAAATTAACTTACTAGCATAGAGTCATTTAGACAGTCAAATCAGGGTACAACCAGTCATGGAAACTGTTAATTGTCCAAAAGCACACAGCCCTTGTATCATCTTTTTCATCTTGAAATATGGTATCTGCTGTAGACAAATAAATCAGACATTATGGGGACTAGATTTACTGCAGTTACAGGAAGATCAGTATTTGCCTTATAAATTCTTGCAATGCTCTTGTCTTCATACTCGCTAAGCACTGGCTAAACAAGATGAAATACCGATATAATACGGCTACCTTTGTATTATTCAGGCATTAAAAACCTTGTTATTACTAAGAAGTCAAAAGCAAGACAAAATTATTTTAAGTTGCCATTTATCTTGCAGTGTTGGCAGTAAAAGCTGCTGAATTTTCTCTCTAAAACAATTTCAATTTTCAGATTATGCCACTACATATTGTTGCCTATACGACATCTATTGTTTTCAACACCCACAACGAGCCACAAATGCTTTTTTAGCCACAGATGTTAAGGGTACCTAAGATTTCATTTTAGAAGAGCACAGAAAATAAGCTAAGGTTTTTCACCTCCGTCTCCCTAGAGAACAACCAGACTGCATGTCATCTCTGCTCATCTCAGTTGTGAGCAGATTTAATACACTGTCCATGTTACACCTGGGACACAGCTTCAGTGGCCATGCAAAATAAATTTCTGGGCTTTTCTGTTTTATATTACATTTTTATATTACATTTATATGCTCTATTACTAACATAATAGTTTGGTCTGACCTGCACAAGGATATATGAACTGTCAACATCAGGTAAGCAGAACAGATCAGGGACCAGAGGCATTCCCCCATCTTCTCTTCATTACTCACTTGAATTCAGCATGCGACTGCCAGAATAAATCACAATTTCCAGTTTATACAAGATATTCTTTCTTCCAGCTCTTATTATTAACAATTATAGCTGGTTTATTTAAAATAAGCTCATGGAGTACTCAGGGAGGAAGCCGTGAATTAGACTCAAAGCGCTTGGTTTCTCGCTAAAAGAGAGATTCGAACTGTTATCAGCGAACAAGAAAGATTTATCACCTAACTCTAAGAAGGAGGATTGAAATTTTACTTACACACTGAAACACACGGCCAAAACCCAGAGCTATCACATGGGGATTTTAAAACGTACCACTGCTAGGAACGGTATCGTGATAAGTCGGTATAAATCATATTCTTTAGAAATCTCAGCCTAGGAATAACTCAATTCCTCAGGCTCTCCAGTCCCCGGCTGAAGATTACCGCACAGTGAAAAGGTTTGCTGGAGGTTTTGTTGGGGTGCGGACAGCTCAGGTTCTGGTGCCACAAAAGGTGCAACGATGTTCTTTACTACCAGGGAGACAAGGACAAGCTGCAGCACCTGATGTGATCATTAGCTGCCGACCTGTTTGCTTGCATTCCCCAGCAGCACTTGAGGCCCGGGCACGGAAGAGAGTCTGACACAGAACGCAAGCTCCAGCCGCTGTGTAAGTGATGGACTTGTCAAAGGATGAAACACAGCTGTAAAAAAACCTGCCTTACCTGTACAACTCCGCTCCAACTGGAAAAAGCAGCTATAGAGAAATGACATGGCAGCCAGGAAGGAAAGAGAAGGAAGAGAAAACGAAGAAAAAGAGTACAAGAAGGTAAAGAGTGTGACAAGGACACCGTCTAAACAATGAAGTGAGCCGGATGTCCAGAATTGCCCAGCTAGGACCCTAACATGACCTGTATGTTTGAAATCTGTTTAAAATTCTTCGTGGCTGTAGATCTTTCCAGACTACTAATAGACTTGAAACACATGGCTCTCACGCCGCTTCTTTCCTCTCTGTCCGTGCAAACATGTGGCAGATGAGTGCAAACAAGATGAGTGCAACTGAGTGACTTGGTTTTGCACAGGCAAACAACTGCTGAAGATGCAAGGAAACACAAAGATGAGGATTTAAACAGCCACAGGAAAAAAAAACCCGTATCACAATCAAAAGAGCATAGTTCAGGTATCTATCGTGATTTAAGGTGCCAAAATAGCAGTACCTCTATTAATCAGCTTTCAAAACACAAATATTTCTTAAGAAGTCTTTATAGGTGTTAAAACAAGTTTCTTATTCAAAATTGTAAGGACCAAACAGAGACAGTATATGCTGCAAAAAGAGTAGAAATATCAATCTGGAAAATATTTGTGATTCCCAGTTGAAGATGATGTTTAACAAGGCCAGTAAAAAACGGAAAATTATCTTCTAACTGCAAACTCTCCAAAACATTTCAATGAATTTATGTCCAGAACAGCCTGCTTTCAACAGTTACTAACACAAACTGTTTCATTGCAGGCTTGGAAACAAGCATTCCAGACTTTTATGGCTTTATTTTCCAACTCATGTACACTTTATGCTACAAACGCATCTGTTTGAAATTAACTCATGAACATGATTATTTAATGTGCACAACAAAGTCAAAGGGTCTAACTGCCCGTACACTAACAACTGAACTGTACACCTGCCCTCAACTTCCCTATACATCAGTTTATGCATCAAAATACAAAAGCCTGGGAACTTTGGAATTTTTTTGTGGTTTTACCTTTCCCTCTGTATTTGTACATCACTGACATACAAAATATAACAAAGTTTAGGTCTGAGATAAATGTTTTGTTACATGGTCTTCAGCACTTGGAGAATACTATCAGGCAGGGCTTACAGTCTGTAAATAGATAGGAAGAATTCATTGTGTAATTTTAGGTGACACTACTCAGGATTCACAAGCAGAAAAAAAAAAACAAAACAATGCCAGAAAAGCTATATTCTGTAATGATCTGCTTCCCAGTTACAATGAATCAACTGTAACTATGAAGATTTATGCTGTGCTATCAAACTTTAAAGTTGATGCTTCATGTCTTTATGCTGCTCTTAATTAATTTATCAGCAATATCCTTTAGAAATGCTGGCAGTATCCTCAAGAGCTTTCACTGCTGAACTCAACATTCCTAAAAGCAGTAACAAGCAACAGTTTGATGTCTGACACAATACATGAAAAATACTTTTTAAAAGATTTGAAATCCCAGTGATACTTGTGAAAGCAGAGAATGAACTGCAGGATCTTTGGGTTTTTTTATTAAAAAAGATTAAGTATCGCAGGAGTTACTTATCAATATTTACATTAAATTTATCAACTGAATCCGAAGTATTTTTTCCTTCAAAGTACAAATGGAATCTTATTATTCCATAAGCATACAAGGCAATCAGGAATCATATCCAAGTATTTTAGCTAATGCATGCTATCATACTGAAACAGATTTTCTAAATGGATTTTTGGGGTAAAAACTGGGGCATCCGTTGACTGACTTGAAAACTCATCTAACATTATCATTCAGAAATGAGATCCAGACAAAGCCCAGGACACAGGATAATTAGAAAGTAAACACCCCTCTAGCGTATTTGCCCAAACTTCAACTACTGTTGTGTAAAACCAGAGTTCACGTCCCTTAGTTAATGGTCCTCCAGGGGTTGTTTTGTGCTTGAATTTGTCCAATTGCTTTGGATGTTTTTAAACCTATATAAGCTTTAAGTATCTACATCATTTGGCAAGAAAATGCGCAACATAAATATTTGTTGTGCAAAGAAGTAACGGCATTTTTTGTACAAAATGTTCTTGTGTGCAAGTTAAGTAAGTTCTTGGCTATTATTTACAGGGTTCTGAACATGCAACTGGGACAAACAACAGGTAGTTGAGACAATTTGGGTTAGTTGCATTCTGGAGAATATTTTATGATAAACTACAACTACTGGGAGACTATACTGAGCACCTGGACCCGAATTGTGTGATAACAGTAAATTTTCCTTTCAAAACTAAGACTGAGAAGGATCTTTTGTTTGAAATGATGGCTATCATATGTGAAAGAAAAATGATAATATTTAGCTTACATGAAAATAAACCTAGAAGAGTCAATATATAACAGTGCTAATTCAAATGTGCTGGAAGACCTGACCCTTCCATATTAGGGAAAGCCACCAATCTACAAAGCCAATGTCTTGTGGATTATAGCAATGCACTCTCAGGTGCTATGCTGTAATGAGGACAGACTTGTTTAATATTCATTACTCCTCTTCTTGTTTGCTCAGTAAAGAGGGTATTTGAACTCTAGTGTTCAAATGGACTTTACAGACTAATTTCCCGTGGGTAGTCTTTTTGTTGAAATTCCTATAAATTGATATCTAATCAAGGGAATAAAATGGACAGGGGAAATAAACAGTTGCAAAGCTTGCTAGGGCTTATGAACTGAAACGTACTTTCTTTTCTGTGAGCACTGAAGTTTCAGACATCAGTAGATTATTTGAATTTTAGACCTAAAGTAATTCTATCAGATAGTGTTTTCTTCTTAGGTTTGAACAGGGGAGGAAAAGACCAATTTTTAAATTATCGGCTTCCTTAACATGAGTAAAATGCACATTTATAAAGGAGTCATTCTGTTACAGAACATGAAAAACTCAGAAGCAGAAGGCAGTCCTGCCATTCTATTGATCTCAAAGAAGCAGAGGATTTGTGACAAAAGACTATCTATTGAATGAAGTAATGCAACAGGTTGCCTCTGGCAGCAACCAATAGCTGATGCTTTATAACATAGTAAATAAAAACACAACACATTTAGCCACCCATGCAGTGTTGTACATACAGGAGGGTTGGTCGGTTGTTTTTGTTTAAAATGGATTCTTGCATCAATTGGCTTATATTTTCTATTGTGTGATTTGTTAATTCTTAGTTTCACACAAGCAACAATACCCATCTTGGAGGCGGTGGCCTAGAACCCACTTACAAGATGCATTCTTCTATAATACCAGAATATAATGCAGAAAAATTAAAAGTATAATCCATAATTAACAAGGCAGCAAATGAACACAGCAATATACCACCCTGAACAGAGAAAAGAATAATACTTTTAAAGGCTTTCTTGGTTACCTTAGCCTGATGGTCTTGCTATTGTTCTTATCTTCCAAGTTTTTCTTCTACTGTTCCATAATCCATCATTTGCCGTGAAAAATAATTTCTCAACATTTAGAATGCTCTTGTGAGTAGAACTGTTTTTCTTTGTTGTCTAAGATAATCAGTTTGGATGAAGGAAAAATTGTCTTGAGGTGAGCCATGGTGAGCCAACAGAAGAAAAAGGTAACATTGCAGACAGGGCTGAAGCCTCCTGATCAATGAATTACATGTGTTTATCTGTCAGAAATCCAAGGTATTATACTGAAGAGACCTCTCCAACTGAATGATCAGAGTTCCAACTGTTATTATTAACACTGAAACACAATGAACAGATTAACCCTGAAACTTCTGCACTGACTTGTACACAGCTCCTTTTCCCTAGATTTCCAAATGATATAATGGATGATATTGGAGCATACTGAAGAGAGCAACACCGAAACCTCTAGAGTATTTACAGGCAGTTCTTTACCCTCCTTTACTATTCAGATCTTCCAATAAACCCAACCAAAGCACACAAATAAAACCCAACAGCAAGTAAGCAAAAAGGCCAGGCAGCTTGGGTTGTAGCCTTCAAGTGAAAAGATAAGGAGGCTCTATCTTACTTTGACGCGAGCTTTTTGTATGACAGGAAACGCCACATTTCCCCTTGCCCCTCTGTCTTCTCCCATTCTCTGCCTGAGCTACATGTTCTTGCAATGTGTTTGTGCGGTCTGCCTAGAGCAACGCAATCTCAGTATCAGCTAGGGCTCTCCCACCTTTGGTTGAGCCTTTACTCATTCGTTGGTGACTCCTAAACTCCAAAGTTTGGCTGTGATTAATAACAGGAAAATATCAACAGTCTGGGAACTGAGCTTTGATTTGAATAAAAAAAAAAAAAAAAAAAAAGTTATTTACCAAGCTGCGCTAACATGAAAAAGCCCATGAGAGCTCACTCTAGTGTGATATTAGGTTGCCTTTTTGCCCTACAGTCAGAACCCCAAATCAGACCCATACTAATGTTGTCAATTCACATGACTTCTTAAGAGGACTTTTGATCAAATTCCTCACTTTCCCAGAAGGACCATGACTTTTTTGTTTGGTTTTTTTTTCACCTTTTACTACTATGGTGAAGTTGGGAAAGTAGTTCTGACCCCAGGCTGTTAATCTTTAATGAAAATGCTGCAAAATGGATTTCAGAGCTGTGTCAAACATTATCTGAAGGTTAACAGAGTTTAATAATTTAAACCAGTCATTCACCGAACATGATATTACAAGTACTTTTGCCTTCCACAAATCTGCATTCAGAGTCTTACATAAAATGCACTGGCAGCTCTCTGTTTATTTATCAATATATTGCTCGTTCCACTTTCACGTAGGCATTTCTCAAAACTGCCCCAATGACTGAGTTATCAGTGTCTCATTTTCAAAACAGGCTTCAAGAGAAGTTCTTAAAATGTCATAGGAGCATTTTGTCTCAAACCACTACTAAATTTAAAGCTGAGCTGGCTATTGACTGTCTTTCAGGCTGGTGAGAAATTTCCTGACATAGACACCTAGAAATTTATACGTTCACCTGCCCTACATTGTTAGTCCTGGTCTAGAAAGCCATGATTTGACACGCTTACAGTGTGGTCAGTACCACATATGACTGACGCTGGAAATCCTTACGGATGGCCGATGCAATAATGCTGATAAGCCCTTATTAAGAGCAGCTTAGCCCTAAGTGTCAATGTGAAGAGTTACACAATCAGTGGTGTCCACACTTGCCACGTTTCAGGCAGGGCTTAACAAGGAGCTGTGCTGTGCCTGTGGACTGCATGCACTGCAGTCAATGGGGTGGATCTGCCAGTTGAAACGCACTTGAATGAAATCTAGTCAGGGTGCTCCAAGTTTACTCTAGGGGGTGGGTGGGGATGATTGATTGGAAGATAGGATTCAAAAGCAAAATTCTCATCCACGTTGAAAACTCAACAGTGCACAGCTCCCCGGTCTGCCCTCCACTGCACAATGCAACCATGCCTGTGACCTTTTTTTTAATAAAAAAAACCCTTCAGTTTTCCATATTCTGCAATGGATTTGCAATTCATACTGATCTTGTGAAGTATAACCAATTACCAACCAAGCTCAAGTCCATCCACACAAGCTGCAGTTGCTGTAGTATGGATCCTCTTAAGATTATGGTGCACAATTAAAGGCGATTCCCTAAAAAAAGTTGCATCTTGCATGTAAATAATGATTTGAAGCTGGCAGAACTCCTAAAACCAGCCAAAATTAATCACTGTTCATTGTCTGTAGGACCAAGGATGGGGGTTAGACTTCAGTAAAGTTTTAATATTTGATCCGAGTTGAACCCAATGGGCAGAATTCTGCAAATGCCTCAGTAGAGTAAGTCCTCTGATAAGAAAAGTGGTGCTGTTGGAAAGCATTCATGAGACAGAGCTACGGGAACTATGACCCATAAATTAGATGTCGCCGAGTTTACTCAGAAGAAATCCTTCAACATAGGAGTGTATCACTGCTGGAGCAATTACTTTTCAATGGTTTGTTTGGGATTATTTTGGTCTTTTAAAATCATTTTCTAACCCAGCAGGGTCACATTAACTCTGAATGCTGGTTCTGTTGGAGCTTGTCCAATGGCATACTGAAATTCCCTGACCTTTGAGGCTCAGAGAAGACCTGTTAACATAATCTGCACTGATCACTTTTCCTAATTTAGACTGTTGGGGTTTTTTCCCTTCATTTTCTGAAAAACAACCACAGTGTGTGTAACAGACACTTTCAGACTCTATAAATTAACCTGGCTTGACCTCCAAAAGAGAAAAATGTTTTAAAAGGGAGAAGGAGTAATTATTAAGCTTTTTGTCTGTGTTGCTTGTCAATTTGCATAGCATTATCTGTAATGCTTTGCAAAGCTTTTTTTGGAGGTCATCTAATCTTGTTAAATCTGTCACAGGGCTGCCACTGTATCAGACTTAGACAACACATTTGCGCAACACAACAAGTCCCTAGCAATGGTGACAAATGTGTTTGCTTTTGGCAGTCCGACCACGAAGATGCTTATTATGTATGTATGCATTTACATTATTTAATCAGCTTCAGAAAGGAGAAAAAGGTCTCAGGCACCCAAGATATAGTTTGCTTTTGTATGCACTTACAGCCTGCTCGTGATAGTTGTAAGCAAGCATTATTTGCTAGCTGATCCAGAAAGATCGTGAACTTCTTAGGGATTCCACACTATTAGTATTTTTACTGTTTATTTACATAGACCTAGCCACGCAGATGGAATAAGAACCAAGAGTATCTTTACCCTGTCTGAAACACACCAACTGGAAACTAAAATAATACGAGACATCAAGTTCAGGGGAAGACAAATGTTGCTAGCTAAACTATTGGTACCAAAAATTTCCTGTGGCTAACAAAATACATGAAACTAGTAAGTGAACCGTACACAACTCAGCTGCTTTTATAAAGCATGAAGGATTGAATTCATTTTCACTTTAGGAATCCAGTCCATAGGCATGCCAGGATCACAAAGAGTTGAGGAGAAAAATCTACAGGCAGAGGTCAATCCTGTAAACGCACTCAGACAGGAAAAAAAATGTTTTAGGCTCAAAAAAGACAATTTTGAAAACACGAAAGGAAGACGCTATTCGAAAGTTGGCAGTTAAAAGGCAATTTTCAAGCAAGCCATTTATGCTCCTGAATATCAGAAAAAGGAGCATGTCTGAGTCGCAGCATTTCATAAATCCAAAAGCTAATATCAACCCATCTGTTTCAAGAGCAGCTTAAGTCCAAAAATCTGCTACCAATCAAGACAGAAAGCTTCATTTTAATTATTGTCCTGAACTAGCATTTCTTACTGCTAAATTTGAATTACTTGATCATGCTGATTAGTACTGAAGATGGTAGCTTTTATTTGGTCAAACTTACAAACCCAGAAAATGCGTACACACATGGACAATTAGGTCCAGTATCCCCAGACCACATGCATTTATAGGTGAGCAATCTTTCAAAACTTGTAAGTGCTTGGAGATAAAACTTAATATTTCTAGTATCGTCCATTTCAGCTCAAATGGATACAATAAATAGAAAAACGGGACAACAATACTAGCTACTGTATAGGAAAAATATCACATACGCGTAATGCTGCTGACAACGAAAAATGTCTTTATGGGCAAGTAAACAATTTGTTACTAGTTACAGTCATGATAAAGACTGGATGGATTAAGGGGACACATTTTCATTTTGGTAAACTGCTAAATTAATGTAATTACCAAAAGTATTTTTTTAACATAGCCTCTGGTTTAAATGGACTTTGCAATTTGAAAGGCAATTTATTCTTGTCAATTTAGTGACAGAACATGAAGAACTGAAAAATAGAGGCTCGGGTAGTCTGAATATTGACTCCTGTTCCTTCACCTCTTGTGAGGAACTTCAGCGAATGTACTGGTGGAACAACTGTTTTGAGATCAAATGTTGTTGCCCTCTGTAGAAAGGTCTGTTTGCTGGGCTTACTACGGAGTTAAATCTGTTTCAAACTTGATGTTTGGTCTTCATTTTCTTTGCATGTGGTGGGTTGACCTCGGCTAGCTGCCAGATGCCCACCCAGCAGCTCGCTCACTCCCTCTCCTCAGCAGGGCAGGGGGAGATAGTAAGATGAAAAAGCTCATGGGTTGAGATAAGGACAGGAAGATCGTTTACCAGTTACCACCATGACAGTTGATTCAAACCTAGCTTTTCAATCTGAATAATTGGTTTTGAAAGAATAAAAATAACAACTAATCATTAATTTTTATGGATCAAAATTACTTTCACTCTATTTCTTTCTAACATACAATAAGTTATTGTAGGTAATATAGTAATATCATAAAAAGAATTTTGACCTTTATTCCAAAAGTGAATTTTTAATGTCCAATAACACTTTGCCAAGAATCTTGCAAATATAGTAGATTTTAAAAAAGCAAGTTCCTCAGATAGAAACATGCAACGTCATGCATGGGTCACCAAAAAGAGAGGATGGTAAAGTGATCGTATTTGCCCTACTGCTGGTGAGCTAACCTGCCAAAGGTTGCAAGGGAAGTTGATTCACAGTCCTGAAGTTATCCAGATAAAACATTAATTCATGTCGCAAGCTGAGAATACTGTCGAACAAGAGAGAGATGCATTCTGGTTATTTTTATACAGGTTAAATAATAAATACGGACTGGAATCAGTCATTTTTCCACAGATACAGGCCACTGTATATTTCTACTTGTACAGTATGAGGAGGTGAATTTTCAAAAGAGAACTGGGAGATAGAGATCATCAACAAATGCTGTTAAATGATACGATATGACATTCCTCTCAGCACTTTGAAAATTGCCCACATCAAGTGTTTCTACCTCTAAAATAAGAAGTGAAAATTACAGTGTTTCCAGTATGGCCTTCAATCTTTCTCTCAGTTATGATTACAAATGTCTAAAATTTCTGGATATATTTTCTCAAGTGAGAAAACAAATATTCATTGGCCTGAATATACTAGAAAAGGGAGACATATAGCACCTATCGTTTCCAAGAAAAATATTTTTAATATATATTAAAATATGTGTGTGTATATATATCTCAGATGGTGGACTATGCAGCATATTGTTTATATCATTGCTGGTTCTGTTTACGAAATAAGTCAATGTATGCAATACTAAGTCATAAATTCCGAGTCTTCCTTGACAATCTTACTGATGGTTATTATACTAATACTGGCTCAGATTATCTCTTAACAGAGCTTTTTAATCTTTGCAATATTCTAGAAATTTAAAATCACAAGAGAGAACAAATTCTTGCTCAAGAGTCTGTATCTTTTGTCCTCATTAAGGCCTAGAGTAGCAGCGGAAGGGGATGGAAAATTTGCCAAAGTCTGATTATTTTTTTGGAGAGGACAACTCCAGTTCATTATGAATCAATTTTGTCCAGTCTCATTAGACTCAAAATAAAGGAAACAATGAAATCTCAACAGCAATGGCAATATAATGATACTAACAGTCAGGATATTTTAAAGGCAAATCCCAACTAGGGAAAAATTTAAGTACTTATAATCCATTTAAAAAACTAATAAACTCCTGTTGAACTAACTATTGAAGCACAATTAGGGCGTTTTTTGGGTTTTGTTTTGTTTTTTTTTTTTTTTTTACAATTACATTGGAGAATCATGTCATTTTGCATTAATGTGAAAATAAAGGGCAGTATCGTCATAACTCCAGAAAGAATAATGTTTCTCTGATGGAGGGTCTCCTGTCTTGCACAAAGTGTCAGCAACTTACTGTTCAAATGAACTAACCCTCCATGCAAGGAATTCACCTCAAAACAGACAGATTTTTTTTTGGGGGGTGGGGGAGGGAAAGATTGTACACGTGTTTATTTTTAATATTATTTTAAATATCTCTGTACCTTTAAATAAAAGCTGATCGACAAAAGACTTGATCCAAAACTTTGATCACACATGAAGATAATTTTTTGCTCTCATCTTCTCAGAAATACTGGCAGGACAATTACCTTTGACTTTTTACTTCGGAGCAAGTTAGGACGTTGGTTAAAGAGAGAAAGAATCGTTCAGTGTTAAGCTGCGTGTATGAAAAATGTAAGTCAGCCACTCAAGATTACTGACACTTCAAGTGGGCTGTGAACTAACGTAGCTATGAGCAAGGCAGAACTGTGGACCCAGACGTGCTTTCCCTCCACACACAACGATGTCTGCTGAGGTGGGGGAATAGGCAGTGGAGATGGACAAATACAAAAGATGGAGCTGACTTTTGCTGGCAACGCTATCATTCTCTCACAAATTTAGCTATTCCTAAAACTCTGCTTATATCTGAATCAATCCAACCCCGGTAAATAGACTTGGTAATATTTCTATAAAAATAAAAAACCAAAAGGGTGGGGCGAAAAAAATCCCCTAAATCTCCCATTTGTCAGACTATTAGGGAACTGATTCCTAGAGTAGCCATCAGCAGAGCGAGGATGAATTTTATTGGTTTTAAAGTTTGCTTATAAGTTAAAATAAACACCATCTCAATTTCAAGGTCTCCAAGGAGACAGGAAAAAACATGGTCCATTTTCAATCCCACAGATATATAAATGTTTGAAAGTGTAAACTCTAGGAAAACTTTAAGGAGGTAATCTTTAGGAGATGATCTGAAAATCATTTTTGAGAGAGATCTCAATTTTCTAACCTGCTACACTGGGGGTGATATAAGTTGATTTAGTATGTTCTTTGGTGATTTTGACAACATTGTATCTTCCTAAAGAGGTCAGAAAGCACAAGAGAAACATTATTGATTAGCTCCGTGAAGATGCTAGCAAAATGAAACTGAAATTGTGAAAGATTTATGAACACTTTCCAGTAACTATTTTCTACTATAGACACACTCCATGGGATTCACCTCATATGGGCTCAAGTAGGCAAAGCTACTTAGTAATTTCAGAAATATAGCACAGTCCATACAAAAATCTGTAAGAGGATCATACAAAATAAGTGAATAACTGAATGAAAAGTCAATTTTTTTACCAGATGGCTTCACAATGACACAACTAGAAACCGTAAGAAAGAAGCAAGAACCCATACATCCATTTAAATATCACAAGAATCAACCAAACCTGACTTCACATCACATTGAGATAAAAGAAGTCGTCTAATTAACTTGGCAAATATTTGTGCTGAATCAGGTTAGCTGTGATCCTTCAGGAAGGACAGGCTGATGAATCTATTACCATCCTCTGGGCTCACGTGTGTTCAGTGGAGAGCGAAAGAGGTTGTGTTTTCAGGAGAAGGGCACGGCTCTGGCAGGGAGAAGAGGGACTCTTTGCAAAGACACCTGCTGACAGTGTGACAGAGCAAGGGCTTCAGAGCTGGGAAGTGCCCAAACTGAACTCCATGGAGCTGGAGAGTGTCTCATTTATGTACTTTATTTATTCAATAGATATGTACTGTGCAGCATGAAGTACATATATCTCACTATGCAAAGTTGCCTTTGGACAAAAGCCACTTTTGATTGCTCGTGACAATACATTTCTGGGTACTAGGTAAAAGCCCTTATGCTCTAGGCTCACATACAACAGCTTTTGTTTACATATACCATGTGCATATTCTTTCTTACTATGTATATAAGTCCTGTTACCCTAAGAGAATACATAATTCTGTACGCCTTCGCATTTTCTGTTTCCATCTGAAGCTCAAAAATAAGTGAGGAAAAAAGGAAAAAAAAAAAAAATCTAGTCTCAGTTATTTCCACCCCAGAAAAAAAGCAGCAGCAGGATACTTTGCACAACAAGCTGTCCCTGTGAAATTCCTGCCTACTGCAGATTCAGTTGGCAGCCTAAGCTTTGAATAAGCTTCTCAACTTCTAACATGCTTCTTTGGAAAGCTGCGGCACATCAGACTTTCCAAACCTGTGTGAGACATACAAACCGTGTATTTTTATTTTTCATGTCAAGGTTATTGAATTATTCAAATCTGGAAATACGTACCAGCAAAATACACTTGCCTCTTTGCTTTGCTGTTTAATCATTTACCGAAGACGTTGGATGCTGGAAGTTAATGATGCCGCCAGCTAGTTGGTCATACAATTTTTGCTTCTATATATGAAACGATTTACCCCTAAGCCATTGTCTGAATCCATCCTTCCCAGAAAACTTCCTCTGAGAGACTGACTGCCTGTATCTGTTCCAGAGACTTTTGGAACCCTCTCCCAGTGCTAAGACACTCTAAGAGGCCCAACACACTGTAAGGGGTCCAGGTTTCTGTTTAATATTTCTCCTGTACATTAGCAAATGCTTTTGTGCACCATAGGCCAAGGAAAAGCAGTGTTCCAGGACTCTGTGTTAGTTTCTCCTCTTCCTTCTCCCATATTCTCAAATTTCCTTAAGTAACAGGATCCCTTGTTTACTCTAGTTACGCAGGGCTCCGGGCCACTCAACATTGCTCTTTTAACATAGCATTTCTAATTCTTTTCTTTCTATATGAGGACATGTGATTTAAATTTCTATTTAATTATGCAAAGTTGAAAGCTAGCAATGATAAGCTGAAGTATCAGTGGTTTCCACTGGTTAGATCTTGTTCTGTATCTAGAGTCAATGATATGGTGGTAGAATCTGCCGGTTCCCTGAACAAACGGTAGACCTCAAGGATGACCCCTGGTTCATGTTAGGCTCAACGAATCTTTACATACCTTCATATGCAAAGATAATTAAAATTCACCGAAGATGATTCCCAATACACAAAACCAGGGATGTCTGGCTGTAGATTGGATAGAGCCGAATCATCACAAATGGGAAATGCATATTTCCACAGCATAACACATTTGAGGATCTTCAGCATCCAAGTAAAACTGATGATGTTTGTTTCAGCAAAGTGCTGCAAACTCAGGGGAATGTGTCTCTTTGGCAGCCCCTCCCCAACAAAACATAGAGCTTTACAAGCTGACATTTTGAGGTTACGAGTGCGTAAGAGCACCCACTGGACAATCCTTGTGAAGACTTTTGCCTACTGTCTATAAGTAGCTGCTATAATACATCTTCTATAGCATGTGTACAATACAGAGTTGCAGCTTGTCGAACATTTGGAGATGCTTGACTGTTAGCTTGTAGCAAGTGCTGCCATGGAGTAGCCTGTCAATAATCCACGTTACTCAGAGTGGAGCGTCAATGGATTAAAACATTCTCGAATTATGCCATACAGCACAATGGACTGTAACAGCTGTGAACGAGCCATTGTGTCACTATTAAGTGTTTTGTCATGGTCTGTCAGAAAATACTAAGGAAAATTCAAGTCTGTAGATTGCCGGTAAGATAAAATGCAATGTCTCATTCAAATACATATGAAATCTCCCTGTGAAAGATTTGCATGCAAAATTCCTCTTAGTGTTATGGGAATTAGCTCTATGAATTCCCCACACGCTTATGGCAGCAGGGTAGACCCTTGTGACAGCCTGGCAACAAAGGATTTGGAAATCTGTTACTGAATTCACTGGTAGGTAGGCTTGTTGTCTTTCATTTGCTCTTTTCTTCGAATGAAATAGCAAGTTGTTTTTAATCCTTTTGCACTCAAACACCCAAAAGGCACTGGTATTTATCTTGCAAAAACGTCAACTAAGTCTTGCCCCCCCCCCCTCCTTTGAAAAGCCTCTATATACACCTAAATATCTCTTGCTCCCTTCTTCCAGTATAAAAGGAAACATTTGTAAATGGGTATATACAAACTTATTTGTACCATGTTAATTCTCAGGGCTTCCAGCAGCGACAGTATTTCCTGACACTTAACAGAAAACAGGACTGATGGAGTCGCCCTACATCAGCAAAGCACACCCGTGATACCAGTGCAAGCAACTCTGCCAGCATCAGGTTTATGGAAACTCCAGGTTGACTGTGCCCATGACCGGTTGTTATGAGCCTTTAACCGGTCCCACTAAAGGAAGATACTGAGAGCTAAGGTGTATGACACATACCCAAGCAGAACCCACAGTTGTTCCTGTAATGCCCGTGTATACTCTAAGATTACCACTGCAACAGGGTATGACAACCCCTATTGTCAGAGGCAAATAACAGTCCAGGGAAGAATGCAGCAATATTCAGAGATTTACCTTTTTGTCTTGTCTTTGCTGCCTTCGGATACAAGAAAACCAGCTATGTAAACAAGTCTTTTATATGGGAATATACCGCATTAGTCCTTGAGGACCTCGTTCATACTCTTTCCCTTTCAATTTATTCCTTTATATCCTAATCTAATATGTCATTTTATACCATCAGAGAAGCCTCCAATAAGACTTAAAAATACTTATGACTAGTCTAATGTAATTTTCCTTCTTCCTTTAGACAGATGGTCACACATTACAGCCCACTCTGTTTAGATTCACACAAAAACTAAATAAATCCTGTGCATCATACTCACTTTAAATAGCACCTTAGCTCAGTTAGCCTTAAGATTGGGTAAGACATATTCAGGATGATGTTGTATACCAGGTACAACATGGCAAGGCACAGGCAACATTTTTACCAAGTCTACAACTCACATTGGGTTAGAATTAAAACCGGGTGATTTGCTTTGGGCACCCACTATTGAAGTGTTGTGTTTCCTTTTAACAAAGGTTTTGCCAAGTCTTTCTGTTCAATTTTATGCAAACCACAAACAAATATGTCATCTCATTTTAACTTGCAGCTTTTTGATTCATGAGAATAATGGAAGAAAGAAAGTTAGTTGCCAAAAGCAGTCTAACAACGCCAGACTGTCAGAAAACACATTAAATTAGAAGTTTGTGTAGTTTCTGGCCTCACATAACGAAGCAGAGAACAGCTTTGGCTGCAGGGCCATTCTAATACAGAAAGATGTGTTTTAATAATGGATGCAAAGTATTTTATCAGCACAGCGAGAAGGGATGAGGGTGGGAAGATGATGAATGACTGAAAATTCTGCAGGGGGTTTCTACTGATGTAGTTGTTTAGAAAGATGCCATGCTCTGTCACACTGCTTTCCCTTTCTCCAGGCTATAATGAAATGAGTGCAGCTAGGGAATCATAACCTCATGCAAGAGCACGGCATGGTCTTATCTATCTTTAAGATCTAGTGCTTTACTATCTGCAGTCATGTGGCGTCAGCTCAGAAGATGAATTTCTTCAAAAGGACCAAGTCAGACTCTAGTCCCTTTGCCTGCAAGAAATGCAGTTTGGATTAGCAATCACAACATGACCTTTTCACTGCACTCCGAGAGACAGAATCTGTTAGGATACACCAGGTTTGTTTCAGAGTCTTTGCCAGCATTGCCGAACATGAGGACCTTTTCGTTAGCTACCTCAACGCTAAATATTCACGGAACCGATTCTCTATAATTACCATTTATGAGCTACACCAATTACACCAACCTTACATGTTTCTGTTCAAAGACTCATTTTTTGACAAAACACTAAGGTGTACTCAATCTCTTTCGCAATTTATTTCACGGTACTGTTCCGCCTTATGCCTAACCCAGATAGTGACCCTTAATATCAGCATTAAAAGCAATTGAACTTACGTGTACCTACATATCCTGTTTAAGACCAATTCACATCACTGCCAGTGATCCCAGAAATGCACATGTACTTTCCACTTTCTCTACTACCAAACTAAAATGAACAAATTAAAAGCCAAAACTTCAAACAGAAATGCCTACAAGTTAGATGTGGAAATTTGAGCCTCACTATTCTTTTAAAAGCAGCCTGCTCCTAGAGAGAACATGTGCTTACTCAATACGGGGATGCTTACACTATTTCGGAATCAACATTTTTTTTATCTGTTGTACAACAAAAGTCTTAAGAGCTTGATTTTTTTTTTCCCCTTTTTTTTTTTTGGCCTTATGCTAGTAGCTAAAGAATTACACAAACCAGAATGTTGTGTTTCAGTAATACAGATTTCTGTTTCAAATCACAAGCAGTAAGAGAGTGGACGTCCACACTGATTTTGAAAGAATCATTATAACTTTTTTCAGCTTATTTTTGTTCATCATTTCTTAAGGAAATAGTACTTTGCTAACTTTTAGTAAGACTATTCCAGAGGTGTTCCAAGGAAACAACTGAAAAGATCCACGACTAATTAACTTTGGAATGTGTAATCAAATAGAGAGTTTCACATACAGTACCTTGGAGCACATCACTATAGTAAACGATGCATACAACACACCTAAAAAATAACAAACTGCAAATACTGTGGCTAAAGCGCATAGGCATTAGAAAATAAATTAAATCAGAGGAAAAAAAAGCAATACTTGGTCTTTAGCACGGAGTAAACCGCAGGAACACCAAGTAATGCATACATGTATCAGGTGTCAAGGATTTCACACAGCACGCACTGAATGCAAATAGTGGTGTCATCATATGGTGTCCCGTTCAGCTGCAAATTGGGACAAACAACCAGATCCTGAGTCACAAGCCACAGTCCCCCCCCAGCAAATTAGACATGAAATATCCAGGACGACACTGTCACAGAGGACAATTTAACAATGGAGATACAAAGATTAAAATTAAGCTGGATTTTGAGTGCAAGACCTGGAAACTATGGTAAAAGCCGCATTACAGACAGGTTAGAGAGAGAGAGAAACTGGAACACAGAGAGCCAGAGCCGTCTCCGTAGCTTGTGCAAATGAGCGTAGTTCCCAATATTTCACCCAAGCTGGGAATCTGACTCCTGGCCCTCGAACGTCCAGCCCGTTACCTCCTTTGTACATTTACCTTGCAGAAAGAGCACGGACAACACAGAATCTCTAGTAACAGGTTATGCTTCTGAGGGTCTAAATTGCGACGTAGCCTGTCATTTGCTGACTGAATATATTGTGTTTGACTGGCTATGAACACCGCGGAAGAGGCAGCGCCATTTGATCTATCGAACTGTTAAAGGTCGTTTATTGCAAATTTTAGGAAAATACATGCTTATATTAGATTCATGAGAGTAAAAGGATGTGTTGACAAAGGGCACATTTATTAAAGGAGACCTAATTGCATACTTAACCTTAGGTACATGCTGTCTTAATGGCAAATGAAAATATGCCAAGCATTTTATATTTTTCAGAACAAGGGCCAAAGGCAACGGAAGAATCAAACTCTCAACACAGAGAAACCTTTTCTTTTTCCATTTCATCATGGCTAAAGCAACCTCTGGATGTCCTCAGATTAAAATATCTGCATACTAATACATAAAATGCTTCACAGAAGAGAATCTCTGTTCTCTGCAGTCCCAGTTGTCCCACCCACCGCTCTGCACGTACACTGCATTCTTATGCATCTCAATGACAAAACAATTGTCCTTCGAACTAGTGGACAAAAATTGGTAAAAACCATGTTATATTTAACCTGTTCGCACCTTCTTACCTCCATTTTGTTGAAATTCCTGTCAAACCTTACCTTTCCTACCAGTGCACAGCAAAGCAATGAGTCACACTGAGAGAAATTGCCTCCAATCATCTCCAATTAACTACTACGCCTCTTGGTAGCTGCTAAAATCACAGGGGCTACAGGGACCTAAATTGTCCTCCAAGGCTTTGGAGGGAGATGATGCATGATTATGTATTGAAAAATCCTTTCTGAGGGTAAAAAGAAACAAAAGAAAACAGCATCCACATTTGCTCAAGAATGGAAAACTGAACTGGGAGAAAAATCACAACACTGATCTCTCTTCTGCTTGAAGCTGATCACCTCAAAATCACATACCAGGGAATTGACTCCTCGGTCCCAGAGTCACTCTAACAGTTTTAGAAGTCTTTTATGAACTAGTCCCTGGGGAAATGAAGGGGACAAAACTCAGCCCACAGTCATGTCCATCTCTGCCCAACAACAAGTGACAAGAGTGGGTATTTAGGAGGAAACCTGCCTGGAAGGGGCATGGGGAGCCGGAATTTTCCTCACAGGGTGAGAGGGGAGGATGTGAAGTGCTTATTTAGAGAAAAGACACTATGTGCTCCTTGTTCTGTGAGCAAGGATCACGTCAGTGACCAGAGGTGAAAACAAAAATCCAGTGGAAAAACCACCTGTGAAGCATCAGCAGCTGGAACCCAAGACAAACAGACAAAGCCCACGTGGAGAGGCATGTGTGACTCCCTGGTTTCACAAATCAGCGGTTCCCTGGGGAGAAGAAACCCTTGTTACATTGGCCCACAGTAGCTCTTGACAACCTGAGTGAAAGAAGGCTGAATATGATTCAAAGCAGACCAGCACAGAGGATGAGGAACTGGCACACACTGATTTGGATATTCACCCCAGTACATCAATCTTTAGGACTGTTCCAATCTTCTTACCACGTGCTAAAGTTTGATACCAAACCTGGGGCTTAGTTCCAGAAGATATGCAACCCGCTGAAGAATTCAGAAAAGAAGAAAGACTAACAAAACAAAAACCCTCCCAGACTGCCAGCAACCGAGTAGCTGTGCGCTGTGCATGCACCCTCCTCTCTTAAAGCAAGAAACCTAACACCATAGCGACGTATTTGCCACAGCCAAACATTAGAATATAAAATAAGCAGGCATTTGAATGCTAACAAAATAACTTAAGAGGCCCATAATTTATCCAAGCGAATATTAACGATGCTTCTTCCTGTGACAATGGCAACCTGTACTAAAAATAATACTTTCTCTCCTCTTGTAATGCTGTCAGCAAATATACAGAGACTGAAATTTCAGTATGTGACAGAAGTTGTATTTTTGTATTCTCAGAGGTGTGAAGGTATGGAAAACAATAAGACTCACAAGATAATATGAAATTCCAATAATATTTCAAACTAAAATAATGTTTGTATTGTGAAAATACTGCACAAATATCACTTAATTCTAGGAGCCCTTTAATAAGCAAGCACGTGTTGTCCTTCACAATTTAAGATGGGAAATGGGGGAAGAGAATTGTGCTTTTGAAGTCAGACAGAGACACCCAGGACCCCAACTCATGTCTTTTTAAATCTCCCAATCAGGTGTGTTTTAACCAATACCACGCATTTATTACGAATGTTTTGCTTGCTTCTAACAGCCTTCTGACATAGTTGGCTTGGCTTGTTTTTTTAAAAGGATTATCTGCCATGTGCATTTATTCTTGTAGATTTTATCAGCAGCGGTAGTCACCTCTTCCATTCTGTCCACATACCCCTCTAAGTTTATCATGAATGGTAAATGAAAAAAAGTATAGACTATTCCCAAGATGGGGAGAGAAAGACTGAAAACCCCTTCATTAATGATCTATGCATTACTTATTACCTTTACAGTCCAAACTGTTCATTAAGATTCAATGAAATTTTAAGGTATTCTGAGAAAGGCGAAAACCAGACTGTATGGAGGAAAAATTGTAAAGTTTCTACAACCATGAAAGTATACATGAGGAATACAGAACAACGAAATGGAATTAAGAAAGAATTTACTTAAGAGAAGAAAAATTAAACAGTTGACATGTGCCAAGGCTGGAACTGTGCCTTATCTGAACAGTCTTCGGCTCCTATAAATAAAAAACCAGGCAAACAAACAAAATCTACTTCTGGCAGGTTCCTAATCCCCTAATTACCTGAAAGAAAACTGCTCACTCCCTGAAAGTTCACTTAATAGCAGAACGTGTACTTTGTGCTATAAAAGCATATTTAAAAAATCTTGGTGTTACGAGAGTAACTCTGAACATGTTTCATGGAACACAATGCATCATATATTTTCTGAATGGAAGATGACCCCAACTAACTCGTTTCAGACACCGAAGGGATGGCTGAAGAAAAGGAAGTTTGACATTTCTCAGAACCTCAGGAGTCCCCAAAGAGATGGCCTGCAACAGGAGGACAGCTTCGTTTCTCCCTCCTTCACCTCCTTTAAAGTTTCATTTAAAATAAAACACAAAGCTAAAACAACCCCCCAGTGGGTTAAAAAATGTTATGATTTTACCAGTGAAGATGGCAGAGCTCTGTTATCCCAACTGAGCAAACTGAGCTCATGATTTGAATCTTCTGAGGGCACCTAAACAGAACCTGTAACCACGTGGACAACTAACCTGAGTTGCAGCCTAATTTAATAGCCAGTGTAGCCCTCTTCCAGGGATCAGTCTGAACTGTGCCTCTGATTTTGAGGAATTGCAGTATTTCATAATTAATTGAGTGAAAGCAGTATTGTGAGAATAAAAATCCCCACACCAGGTGAAAAAAAAAAAAAAAGCTTTCAGGTTGACACGTGGCCATTTGTGAAATACTTAGCTACACTATATCCACACTTTTCTTTCTACTGAAATTCAAGTACTAAAGAGGAAAAGTACCATCAATTTATCCTTCCACTAAGTGCTATTTTGTAAGGGATTTTTTATTCTCTCAGTGCTTTTTACTTGCTTAGGTCCAGATTCTGCTGCTAACACCTACCTTTTACATTTTGTCACATAGTAGGGTACAAACTTCAGCATCAACAGAAACAGGGCAACTAAACTATCCTTATAACAAATGCTGGTCTGTAACCTTACTAAATTTCAAAATACACTTTAAAGGACTTCCCCTTATATTGCACAGTTTTCTTCCACGAAGTATGTGTTCAGGCTAATTACAGAGGCTCCTAAAAAAATTATGCTTCCATACAGTGAAGAAGTAGATGCAGAAAGCTTCCAGAAGACACGTTTCTCTCAGCGATGATTACAGAAATCAATGTATCGCACATGATTTTTCAAGACCACAAAAACGAACCAGGAACCTCTTTTTTTTTCCTTATGGAAAACTCTGATTTAATTCTAACCCAGAGAATTCTAGGAATATTTTAATTAAAGCCCACTCTGTGTTACAAGCAGTCTGAACACATAAATTCCAGGATAACTGCTGAAAGTAGGAAAATATGCTGTAGAATATCTTCGATGCTTAAACAGTCAATAAGGGTACAAGCCTCTTTAAGCTATTTAATTGCAAATTGCAAAAACTGCTTAATATCATCGCTATATATAGTAAGTTGTTTTATGCATAAATATGTCAAGGTCATTTGGTGCCATTACCAATATAAGAAACCATTTCAGTATAAATGTTATTAATTGGGGGATTAATCAGTCCTACAGCAATGCCTAAGCAACTTCTTCACAAACCCTGCAAATTCAAGAGTCACCTCTCCAAATATTTAAAAAGGACAATTACTTCTTTCCCCAGTTTACAAATCTCTCAAGGACACAAATCAGGTCCCAGCTATCAACTTATAAGGAATATCTGCCTCCACAGAGAAAATCCCTTCATACCTGTCAAGCAACGGATAAAATGGTGGCTGTTATTACCACTCTCTGTCCTCAATAGTTTATTTCTTGCATGTTACTAATCAGAAGTAAATTAAGTATATTCACCTTTACCCACTTTAGCTATCAATGACAAAATAAAAAGGATCACGTGGCAAAGCACTTTCAAACAGCGTACCGTTTCCAGGTGAACAGTCTCTATAAATTACAAATTAAATAAATAAAATCATAACTAATTCTAGAAAAGGCTTATCTTAGTTTAACTACCCAAGAAGAGTGTCGCTATGTGAGAGAGTCCTGTTTAATGGTGTAATCATGACGACAAAAAACCTCACTGTGACTAAAATAATGAAAGATGCATTACTGAGAGATCTAAGAAATGACTTATACTTTACCGACCCTTTATGTTTTGCTAGTATTTAACAGTTTGTAGCAAAAAAATCCCCCAGACCCCCAAGAGCATGATGGGAATAGAAGTCTCTAGAAATGAATGAGAACCTTAGGACTTAAAAAATACTTTATTCCTGTTTCTATCAGAAATAATTCAACCTCTTGTTTTTTTCCAAAGGCTACTAAAAGTGGAACAATAAAACCAGCACAGATATTAATTCACAGTGTTAACTTGTAAATCCTATATACTGAACTAACACACTCCAGAAGATACTAGTTTAAAACGTAATCCAAAAGAAATTATTGTTCTGATTACTGGGGTTTGTGTGCATCTTTTTTTAAAGCTTGATAAATTTTTCAGTTTTTACTTTACATTGGGACACCTGATATTGCTGTGGGAAGGGAATAGCTTTTGAGGCAAGGACAATGAAAAAAATGGAAGACATTTTTAAGCTGCTCATACTGCATTTTTTAAGAATAATAAGAGATAACTTGAGATATTAGAATCATAGAATAGTTTGGGTTGGAAGGGACCTTTAAAGGTCATCTAGTACAACCTCCCCTGCAATGAGGAGGGACATCTTCAACTAGGTCAGGTTGCTCAGAGCCCCGTCCAACCTGACCTTGAATGTTTCCAGGGATGGGGCATCTACCACCTCTCTGGGCAACCTGTGCCAGTGTTTCACCACCCTCATTGCAAAAAATTTCCTCCTTATATCTGCTCTAAATCTTCCCGCTTTTAGTTTAAAGCCATTAACCCTTGTCCTATCACAACAAGCCCTGCTAAGAAGTTTGTCCTGATTGTTCCTGTAGGCCTCCTTTAAATACTGAAAGACTGCAATAAGGTCTTCCCAGAGCCTTCTCTTCTCCAGGCTGAATAATCCCAACTCCTTCAGCCTGTCCTCATAGGAGAGATATTCCAGCCCTCTGATCATCTTTGTGGCCCTCCACTGGACCCAATCCAACAGGTCCATGTCCTTCTTAGGTTGGGGGCCCCAGAACTGGATGCAGTACTCCAGACGGGGTATATTTGATAAATATTTTCTCATAACCACAGTCACTTACCTAAAACTAACTACAGTAAAATGAATAGGCTTTGAATTAACACCTAAAATGAGTGATTAGGCTGTAATGAAGGTAAAATCTGAAAAGATGAGTATTTTTACGTTTTGGAAATTCATCAAAAACCTGTTGTCTTTCCAGATTTCTACCATGTTTGTTGCTAATGCAAAATGGAAATGAAGAAAACAATATTAGGCCAAATAACAAGAAGTGGAGCTCAAGTTTTTAAAGCATAACAAAATTAACAGATACTAGAAATAAGTTATTTAAACTTATCCATTCTATTGCAAATACCATTCATTGAAACACTGTTCATGTGCTTTTTTTCCTTCACTAGAGCAACCTTCTCCAGCTAGAAAGCACAGACCTGCTTTAATTGTTTAGAGATTGAGAAGAAGCTCACATAAGTTTATTTACAAAGGCTGTAGTTTCCAAAATGGCCTGTTTCTGTTCCTCTCTTTTCCATCCTGTATCTATCGCAAATGCAAATCCGTGACTCTTCTATAGGTGGCTTTAAAAAACCTCCTCCTCCTCTGCCTTCATGCAACTGAGGAGAAGGCAAAGGGCAAGAAAGCAAAGCATCGACTCCCACCATCAGAGATACAACTGGTCAGTCAGTCTCTTCACATTAAGGCTCTATGTAAAATGGGGCAATCGGCCCCAACTTGAGCTGTGACATTTTCTAGGCAGGAAGATATAGTACTACAGAATAGTAAACTAACTATTACCTAGATGGGAAAAGTGCTCCGAATGCTCTCTTTCTTTGGTTTTATGACTGCAATCCTTTTTCAAGATCCACACCTGAACTCAACGTGGTAATTCATCTGCTATTTTAGACAGGAACTTCACCACACACAGCTTTACCTAAAAGAGAAGCGATACTGGCAGCATGAGTCTGCTTTTCTTGGCCTGCTTTAATACGTGACACCACGACATAAAGTGCCTTTTTACTCTGAGGTGGGTTTGTTGGGTTTTTTTTTCCCTGCCCATTTCACATCTACCTTTTATAGCACTTGATGAGTCACAGCAAGACAGACAACTTAGATAAATTGGATCATAGCCAGTAAAACCCATCTCACAGCTGCTCTCTACCTCTGCAACAGAAACATCCTTCATCATAAGATCTGTTAAAATAAGCTGTCAATAAAAATTCCCCACATTTATCTGGAAAAGAGCTGCTGGCAGAAAAGGCCAGTAGCAATAAAATCAGAGATAAGGCACTGCAGCATCAGTCAGTGTTCAGTGAGGAAACAGAATCAAACCACCGCTTTGCATTTAATTAGGATTAGGCAGACGAAAATAAGGGGCCAAATATTCAGCGTTTGTAAATCACTTGAGCTCCACTGAGCTTTGCCATCCACTAAAAATACAAATCTCTCTCTCTGGAAACAAAATGCCATCTATACTGATCTGGAAGAGAGAGGAAGGTGTTTATACACTTATTAATATCCTGCACATCCCACCCGACGTTCCCCTTTCAATGCAGTGCCGCATGGACATATCCCAGCCTACCCTGAGCGGGTCGGCAATTTCTACACAGAAAACGGCAGCCGCTGGTCCTGGATGTGGTATCTCGCTTAACTGCGGGCAAGAAGCTGTACTGCCTGTGCTGCTCTAATGCTGGGTATGAAACAACACACTATTTCTCTATGAACTGCACAGCCACAGCAATAACCTTAATAGTCATTCTTGTTGTAAAAGCACTAATATAGTCATTTTACATGTCATGGAAGTAAGGCCGAGAGACAGTAAGTAAATTGTCCCAGCCACAGGCAGAGCCAGAAGTAGAAAAGAGATTTTCAAGTCCCAATCCATTGCTGCCACTTTTAGACCATATTTTTGTCTTCTTAATGGTCCGCTATTGATCCCTGTATAGAGCTCCTTTCAGACTCCATATGTCTTAAGCGGGAAAGACGAAACCAGCAGATCTTTACTGGCACGAAGGCACTCCATTGTCTTGGACTGATCTACTAAGAACAAAACAATGTTCAAAACAATCCGGTGCAAGGCACTATAGCTGAGGAAAAAATAATTCATCTTCTATTCTTCCCAGGTTTCACGATACTTCTTATTGCTTCAAGAAAAACAGTATACAGCATATCTGGAATTGCATCACTACTGTTTAGCTGAGAGCTAGGAAGAGGCAGAAAAATTACCCTCAAAACGCCAGTTACAAAAAAAGACTGGTTCACAGCTTTGAAGTACCTTTTTGCCCCACATAAGCTTCTGAGGTCTCAACGTTCAAGTAACTTATCCACTCCACCCAAGTCCTGTCAAGGTCATTCAAATTGGGTAGACAGAGGAGGTCTGGTTCTTTAAAAGGAGCAGACAGAGCTGCAACTCTCCATGTGTAATGTAACTCCCAGTGAAGTCCTCAAAACTGAATTTAAAGAATACTGTCGCAGATGATGTCGGTTGGAGCTATTTCCCACTGCCAATAGTTAGGGGGCTTGCACAGAATATGAAATTCAGATTCTCCCCTACTGATGGGAGGGAGTTGAAGCTGTTTCTCCCACTGTAACCACCTGGCTATTTCCTAAGCTTGGGTAATGTGCTCCCAGTTTCTCACACTGACACTCTTGTTTAAAAAAAAATGGGCTTGAATGTTTTAAAGAAAAAGGACTGCAAATCTGCCATTCATCTTCTATTCCTTTTAAAGTGAGTACGGATTTGGCCTCTGCATTTGTCTTTGGGCATCCTGTTCATCCAGAGATGAAACACTGCAACCCACTCATAGTTTGAAACCTCTATATTTGTTTCTGAAGAGCTCCAGTATAACTTGGTTTTGTTTACCATTAATTCCTTTTTCTAATCATTGATCTGAATCCTTCCCTCTGTGCATAATCCTTACTCGAAGAGAAAAAAAAAAAAGTTTCAGTGCTTTCTTATCGTGCATTTTATTCTTGTTCTGTGAATCAATATATTTCGCTTTAAGGCATTTTCCTTCACATTCTTTTAACCAGCGATGAGCTCAATGTTCATCAGTAGCTGTGGGATACAGCTAAGAGAGAGCAAAACGAAGTGCAGGGCTATGTACTGCTTCTTTTGGGAATGAGGGATCAGATCCAGTAAAGAACTTGCATATCTTTAATCTAACTTTCCAATGACTGAGTCACAGAGCACGAACAGCATTCAGGGTACCCTACCCTGGAAATCAGCAGTTTCATGATTCCACCGACACTACAAACTGAGCAAGAAACAGCCTGAAGTCCACAGATTGATCATACAACTGCCAAAAGTTCACCAGCAGAAGTACGTTGAAAATGATGTCAATCCTTGTCACGCTGCAGCTTCAATAATGTGAGGCATCTTGAAATGACAGAGCCTACCAGTCGCAGCAGTCGTCTTGTAAGGCACCTACCCATTCCCTGTTTTCCCAAGACTATATAATATTTTTTCTTACGGTTTCCTAGCAAAACACAGCAAAGACTGGAAGAGGCAGCAGTGATGCTGCCCTTGCTCCCCTTGCATAAACAATAATCTAGCGTTGGGAATTCACAGCGAGGAAAGGACAGCCTTTGGTTCATTCTTGCTCCTTGCTAGAGGGGGCTTAACTCTATACCTACCAAGGGAAAAACGCCCCATGCAGGATGCAGAATAAGGAGCTGGGAGGTGCAGCACAGTGAAAATAAATCAAGGTTTACAAAGCAGAAGAAGAAGTGCAACTTCATACTTGAGAACTCACATGAAAGACGTCACCCTAATCCCTTTTCCTTGGACTGTCCATCTGCACCATCCAACAACCTGTTACCTGGGAAGTCTAAAGCAAAGCCAGAATGGCAGTCAGGCCTCCTAGGCACTAAAAAGCCAAGTCAGTGGGTCAGCGCTTCCTGCAGTCTCACTAAAGCCCTTCAAGCCCCTTCTCCTCTGGTCTGAGTGAGGCCAGCTCCAAGCTTACCTTCCAGAAGCCTCTTAATAACAACATTATTCAATGTCTGTTTTCCCAGTAAAAGTTTGGTGGACTTTATTTAATAAATTTTACAAAGAGCTTACTGGAAAAAAAATGTTGTGCCTTTGAAGTCTACAGCATTTCCAGCAAATTCCTTTCATTATGCTGTTTGCTTTTTACTTCATAATTAAAACAACTTTAAAAGTAATCTGCTGTTTTTTTTATACTCAAGCCTTCTTAACTCTTATCTTTCTTTATGAATAATAACAGCCTTTCATTTATATAGCATGATTATATGAGAATTTTCATGTTAAAAAATATGAACTTCCCACAAATGCACAGGCATTTTTTGTCCATATAACTCATACAGGAAATTATTAAGTTTTCATATTGAAATTTGGTATGTATCAAAAATGCTGATGAGGATAGCTCTTATACAGATAAAAGGAGGTTAAGAAGTTTTGCTTCAGACAGAGAGAACACTCAGTAGTCTCTTGAACCACCCAGCTTCAGGAGCCTCCTTGTCTGCTGGATCCCTGTGAATAACGTTTCCAGCACTACATTTCCTATCGCCATTATGATCAAATTTCATTGAAGTTATGATTACGTATATAAATATGTGTGTCTGTGTCTATTACTAGAAATGGTGACATGAGCTATCTTCTGCACTAGCTGTAGAAAAATAAATTTTGTTCCTCGTGCTGGGACTCATAAAGACAGTATCTCTTGCTGACCGTAGGCCAACGTATGATATAGAGGATGCATTAGTGTGAGGGTCTGTCCTTTATATATAAAGTTGAAGAAAGATGATGATCTATAAAGATTGAAAACCCCCAAACCCTGATTTTTTTTCAGGCTCAGAAGAGAACTTTCTTCACACAAGACCAAGTAATGCAGTACGAACAGGGTCTGAAGAGTTTCCAAATGGTTCTCTTGAATTCAGGTCTGCCACATTAAGGTCAATAAACTAATGGACATTCCAGGCTAGGTGACTATCATACTCTGCTGACTCCCACCTACTGTAGCTAGCCTCAGCTTCCTGCAGAGCACTGGATTTATTGGACTTTTATGATAACGGCCAGTGCAATTTTTCACCTGCGCTATTTTTCCAGAAAAAAATAAAAACCAACTACCTTTGATATGACCTTTTCTTTGGCCTAGCTGTACAGGGTCCGGCTGGGATGGAGTTTATTTTCTTCATAGCAGCTCCTATGGTGCTGTGTTTTAGGTTTGTGACCAAAACAAGGCTGTAACACACTAATGTTTTAGCCATTTCTGAACAGTGCTTGCAAAGCATCAAGGCCTGCTCTGCTTCTCACTCTGCTCCCCCAGTGAATGGATTGAGGGGTGTGAGGGGACATAACCAGGCAGATGACACAAACTACACAAAGAGATATCCCATGACAGATAATTTTATGCTCAGCAAAAAAGGGGAGAGGAGTGAGTTTAGGGGAGTTAGACACCTTTGGCTCGAGAACTGGCTGAGCATTGATCTCCCCACAGGCGGTAGTGAGTGATTGCCTTTGCATCGTTTGTTTTATTTTATTTTCTTTCTCTCTTCTTCCACTTCTCCTTCACTTATTACACATATTTTATCTTGACTCACAAGTTTTCTTGCTTTTAGTCTTCCCTTTCTCTTTGCCTGTCCCACTGGGGGGATGTAATCAAGAAGCTGTGTGGTGCTTAGCTGCCTACTGGGGTTAACCTCCCACGCCAGTTTATTTCAATGATAAACAACAATTGCGTCCTGCTCATTTCTGCTGCCTGGAACTTAAGTCAAAAGAGGATTTGCTTGTTCAAAACTGTTACAGCACATAACAAAGAGGGAGAAGAAAATGGCAAGAGGCTTGGTGAAGCACTCTGCCACTCTAAGCACCACCGAGAGAAGCAGGCAGACAGACACACAATGAATAACTGACTACTAGACATTTTGAAATGACATCTAGTCCTGTGTGAAGACATCAGGACACCAGAGATTTCCATATTTTGTCTAGTGGCTTATGCCACTGCTGAATGAACATATCATCATCATTAAATCTTTTGAATTTATCTGCTGTTAGGTCTCCTCCCTTACTTTTTGTTATGCTTTCCTCTTCTGATTTGAAAAATATATCACAGAATCACAGAACGGTCAGGGTTGGAAGGGACCTCTGGAGGTCATCTAGTCCAAGCCCCCTACCCGAGCAGGGTCACCTACAACAAACTGGACAGGACGGCGTCCGGGCCGTTTTTTAATGTCTCCAGTGTGGGAGACTCCACCACTTCTCTGGGCAGCCTGTGCCAGTGCTCTGCCACCCTCAAAGTAAAGAAGTTCCTCCTCATGTTAAGATGGAACTTGCTATGTTCAAGTTTGTGCCTGTTACCTCTTGTCCTATTACTGGGCACCACTGAAAAAAGACTGTTCCCATCCCCCTGGCACCCTCCCTTTAAGTATTTGTACACATTGATAAGATCCTGCCTCAGTCTTCTCCAGACTAAAAAGACCCAAGTCCCTCAGCCTTTCCTCATAAGAGAGATGTTCCAATCCCCTAATCATCTTTGTAGCCCTTTGCTGGACCCTCTCCAGCAGTTCCCTGTCCTTCCTTCTTGAGAAGGTGTATATGCTTTGTACTTCTCCTATACTTACCTCTCTATCTTCTTTAAAAAAATAAAATTAAACTCTGATGATATTTATTTTATCACCAAAAATATTTCTCTCATTCTTTCAACCTTTTTTTGGATCTCATTTTTGGAGTTAAAGATGAAGTCATCAGTATACTAAAAAATGATAGTTGCCAATGATTCAATGTAATGATTCAAAATATGGGTCAGATGCTTAAATAGGTATACAAGAAATATTGGTATTTGGTATTTCAAAGGAACAATTTCCCAAAGCTATTCAGTGTTAAAGAGCTCTGAACAGAAAGAAAACTTTAGGAAACTCTGACTTCTTTAGATTGGCTCATTAGATGACATCCTAAAATTTCTGATGACTTTCAAATAGCTCCATAATACCATACTGATGGGAAACGTCACAGAGAGGTAGGCGGACAGAAAAATGGCCCTGTATTTCAGACAGTGATTTGTTCAAACTACTTATGAATCCTTGAATCTTTTCACTTACTGTCTCCATCTTTTTGCTGGAAAGACCTTATTTTCCCTTCATCCAGTGTCCCTGGGGAGTCCACGCTAGTGACAGATCAAAATACTCAGAAGAGATTTTTGAGGTTTTCCAGAAAAGGTGGAGCACACCATGAGGATATGTTGCAGAGGGCACCACCTTCAGCATGGACACTCATCCCTTCAGCACTGTGCTCATCAGTTGTATGTGGACAGGACACAATTTCTTGTGGCTGGAAGTAGTCCCTGGAGACTTCCCCAACAGGTTAAAGAACTCCTAATCATATTTTGACCACAAAGAAGGAAGAGCGGAAGATGTGAAGAAAAGCATTTGAATCTCTGGGCATGCACTCACATCCCAGTGAGCAGGACCTTTGCCAAGCCTTTGACAAAGAGTAATGCTACAATGAAGTGGGTCAGCAAGATCAGGAGATTTGAGATTCCACCAGTAGCTTATGGCTGTAACAACTCCTTATGACCATCCTGTGCCATTACCTTTACACATGTTGTATCATTACATATAGGTAGTGAAGTACTACACATCTGTGAAAATTCAAGAGCATTCAACATGAAAATATTCTTTGCTATCATTTTTCAGTATTAAGAAGAGTATTTTTGATCACTAACTGAAAGCAGAAGTTGGCATGAACTGGCCGGTGTACCTCAGGAATTTTTTTTAACCTGAGGGCTGAGAGCAAAGTATTTGAGCATGCTCAAATTTCAGAGTTGTTCCACATTTTCACAGGAAGGCTTCTGAGCAACACTGGCCACCTGAGCAACTGCACTCCCTCCAGTGTTGAAATAGCCTTCAAAAACACCGCAGGTTTTTTGGGCAAGATTTCTCAGGGATTACCCTTTGATTTCTCTTAAAAACAGATGAGATGCCTCAATAGTTTATATCTTAGCCTCTTCTACCCATCTTGTAGTGGTCAACTTGGATGGCAATTTTCTTCTTGCACACTGCAAGTATACACACTGTGAGTATACAAAAGTGAATTTCCATATATTGTACAATACCTGGTTATTGACTTTGCAAAACTAGTAAACTCTGCTTATAATACCTACCCAAAAAGATAGCACTCAAATTACAAGCAGTGGAGCCTACTAGGAAAAAACTATATTAAATACCTTCTACTTAGGCATAATGAATTATACTTTCAGAAACAGACCATTCAAAGGCCTTCCTGTAATTGTTTTACTGATCAGAAAGGCTCCGCTCATAAAATGGATGTCTAAACTGAGAACAAGATAGCTTAAGGATTCAAATAAAGAAATCTTTCCAAGAGCAATTCACTACTAACAAGCCATTATTATAATCTGTTATTTGGGATTTGTAAAATGGTGATTTTACCAATAGATCAATTTACTGATTTGAAACTACGCCTTCTGCACTCTTGAAGTCAGAAACTCATTTTCTAATGAACTAAACCTTACATATGTTTCTCTAAAAAGCCTGTTTCAAAAAACAGGAGAGGAAGAGTTGACTGGATAAATGAATTCTGTTACCCAAGAACAAACACAATACAAAGCTGTTTATATTATCTTGCCTACACAGCACAGTATAACATTTTCATTCTATATAATAGCATATTCTGCATTTACAGAATAGATATTATATGTTATGACAGAGCTATTTTATCCTGTTCAAAAAATGACATGCATCAATGGGAAAATATCAAAAGAGCACAAGGAGAAGATTTTTTATTATTACAGACATGGTAGTCTGTCGTAAATTAGCAAGGCCATTATCAGCCAGAGCACCGATATATGTTCCCTGTCAGGAGCTCATTTTGGAAGCTGTGACATCCTGATTAATGCTATATACTAGCACCGCATTTTACATGCTATATATCTTTAGAAAAGTATATCACCTTGGACAGGATTTCGCCCTAGTTCTTGGCAGCCGACAGTCAGGAGCTAGATACATGCCCCAGTTAAACATTTGATTATGACTACTAATTATTGCTCAAAATAAGACAAGGAGCAAAAAGTCTAATAACTGCTTTTTTGGGAGAAAGTGTTTCTTCTTTTTATACTATGGAAATAAACTCACAAACAACATCCAGTGAGCTTAAGGCATTAATAAGAAATAATATGTTTTCAGAAGTTAAAACAATTCGGTTGATTGTGTTAAGCGCTGCTTGTGCTTGCAAATTTTCTTAGACGCTGTTTGCTGGAAACCCTTGATTCATAAGTGATTTGTTTCGATAACAGCTTCATTGTTTCATCTTTCATACAAACACAAGTCAGGGCCTTATGGGAAAAGCCGCACTGGAGATCTGAGGCATAACGCTACTGGGTCGCAAACGCACCATGCTTTGTAATGCCTGCATTAAATTTGGAATTACTGTTCTGCTTTACAAACGTGGCTGAGCTTGAGCTGCAGAGATATTAATCAAAACCAGGTAGAAAACAAGAGATAAATGCCATTTTTTTAAGAATATAGAAAGAGATATTTAAAAAGAGATTTCCTATTTACCTCCTGAGAAGGGGTTCCTGCTATATCCATTCCCACGTTAGGAATAACTGACAAGGAATGAGAAACGTGCTCAATGCCACGTACAAACTGTAGCTTAACAAAACCAGTCAGAAATAGAATTCCGTAATTTATCTGCCTCCAACTTCCTAAACCACGTCCCTGATCCTTCCTTCATAGCAACAGCACTGCACCAACCTCATCTTCACACCTGCCCTTCCCACCTCTCATTCCGGATGCTAGAAAGGCAAGATCAAAAATACACAAGTACTTTCATCATATGGATAATCTGCCCAAATTCAGGAGAAAAGATCAATTTACTTTGTGGGAAACAAGAAGGGAATTACATGTTTTAAAATAACAGAGCTTTCAGATCCTTTCAGCCAGAGTAAAGCACTCTCAAGAAGCCGAGACACTTCTGTGGGCTGTTGATTCAACCGAAGCCAGTGAGATGCATCACTGTACTACAGGTGCAACTTCAGCAGACCTGCATGACGTTTGTTTGGCTTCTTTACTTTTAAGCCAATTGGGTTGATCAGTTTTGAGAGACAAATTGCCTTCATGTAGTGTAATTTATTCAACTGGCAGGTACAGACCGCCAGGTGTAACTGAGGCGTGTGGTACAGGTTATGTCCAGAGACGGCAAACAGGATATGATGTGGTCCATAAACCTTGGAAATTCATGTTTCAATAAAAAACCCTTGAAAAGAGAGAAACGATAAGCAACTCACCTTCAAGAGCGATTCCCAACCATACAATGTGGATGGCTGTGAACATCTCATTTCCCTTACTGAGGACCAGAGCAAAGAAAGTAGACACAAAGAATTTCATTTCAATGAATAAGGAGAGCACTGTCTGGGGAAGGCTGATTTTAGAAGTATAAAGGCATGCACCCTCGTGGTGCTTCTTTTAACTGCAGCTTTGTTTGAAATATGTTTGTTACTGCTTTGTGGGACCTCTCAGTGACTCAAGACTTTGGTTGCTTCAGCTTTGCCTGAAGATCTCGCCCTCGGGCACATATTGGCATTATCCCTCCTTGCAACTTGTGTAGGTAGGTCAAATTCCTTATGTAGGGTCAGCCTGAGCCTGTGTATTTTTCTTTTTCCTGACTGATAGTGTCAGATGAGGGGAGACTAATGTATTATCAAACAGCTTTTGATTTAAAATTAGCTTATCTATTGAATCCCTTTCAACTGGCCTTTTGAAAAGGATAATATATTCCAGCCACTGAGCAAAGATGTCTCCTCGGGCATTGATTGAAATAAAAGAGCAGTTTTGCTTGAAGAGAATTCCCTTTCTGACCCTTCTTTCACTTGAGACTTTTGCCTGCAATTTCGGTAACCCGAAGCAAATCTCTAGCATATAGTCATTAACCTCATGAACCAAAGAAGAGTGAAACTTGCAAAAGACATACCTATTTCTACATTTTCCCTCCACTGGCAAATCCCCTATTTTCCTCAATTTTCTAATCACTGTTCATTTATGCCATACCAGCTAATCTCCACAGTCACAAAAGAAATAATTAAAAGATTGCATTCATGTACAATTAATGTTCAAATTGATTGCTAGTGAAAGTCAGTTTTTGCTTTGACATAATTATGTAAATGAATACAAGAAAGAGTTAGACAGGTGAAGACCACAGGGTTTGATATGTGAGCATGTTGGCTTAACCCAGCTGGGTTTCTTTTCTGCTTTGATGCACCAAGACAAAGAATTGACAATTATTTTACAATGGAAAGTCCTTATTAATCCCATTACAACCTATACTGCCTGCCCATGTAGCCAAGAATACTTTATACTGGGAATGAAGACCATACAAACAACTCAAGTTCCACCAAAACTGATCAATCACTCTAGAAGGGACCAGTAAATAAATTTGCATAGAATCGTCAAAACTCTCACTGATGACGTATGCACACAACTGCATACATGCTCTTATAAAATAAAAGGGAAAGCTCTACACTGGATCCTTTACTTTTGCTGTACAGCATTTGTTGATAGTTTTAAAGATTAAGGTTTCCTACTGGCAAGTGATTTAGGGCCAGAATTAACACTGGGTGTGCTAAAGACATTTAATGAAAATGGGATTTTTAGAATGCCCTTTAAAAAAAAAAGAGGGGGGAGGGGGAAGATGGTGGAGAAATGCAAGGAACAGCATTTTTAAGATCTTACTGAAACTTTCTTCAGATTCCAGCTAATGTTCAAGAGCAAGTACATTTACCACTCCCTCAGTTGCCAGCATTATTGCAGCTGCTTCTCATTGAAGCTACAGAAATCAGAAACTGCATTGTTAGGTGATATCAGCAGGAAATCTCCTTCCCATAGTTAAACTCTTCTACTTCTATTTCCTTTGATAGACTGTGATTCAGAAAAATGAAAGCTCACCATCGCTAACTCTTCAAACGCGCAGCTCAAGTGAAGGTGTGCCGCGCAAAAAGCGATGCCCCGTAACATTTTTCCCCAAGTAGATTGAGGATGCACCAAATGCTTACATACGCTGTGAAACATTCATGCTTGCTTCTGTCATAGTGAGCCAGCGAGACTCAAAGGCCCTCAGGTCTTAA
Source organism: Vanellus vanellus (assembly GCF_965231255.1). NCBI lineage: Eukaryota > Metazoa > Chordata > Aves > Charadriiformes > Charadriidae > Vanellus > Vanellus vanellus. The sequence goes on from NC_138909.1 coordinate 32,981,240, forward strand.
AAGACCAGCAAAAGTACTGGCTAGGAAAGGATTTTATTACTTGGAAAACAGACCTCCCAGATTCGCAAGTTGGCCAACATAAGATAGAGAAAAAATTTACCCCCACTCCACAGTATCTGCCACGTTTTTTCAGTAGATAAAAATGTTTTTGCTTCAAGCAGATATACTACTGACGAGTTTGAAGTTTGAGATGTTTTATCACCTAGTATGAAGTATGCTTTAGCATTTTTAATGGAACAGTTGATTTCAGATGGCATACAGTATTTCCTCTTTATCAGAGCCTGTAAGTTATAGGAAGCTCATCTTTAGTTTTAATACCTGTTTCACTGTGATATTTTCCAATTATGTTTTTTTTTTTAAATCTTTCATTTCCAGCATTTTTGCAATTATGTGTTTTAAGATTAATGAGAATTACCATATGGTTTAAAATGCAATAGACTTCAGTGAAAATTTGCATGAAGCACACCTGGCTAAGTTTGGATAATGGCATTTTTGTCTGTATCATATTCAGTGCTTAGCTTGTAATCAAAGCCTAGTACACACCACACAAAACTCTTGATGAGCTCTAAATGAGCCTCTATCAATCCACAACCCTAAAAGCAAACCCCATCTTGCTGCTTCAACGTTTTCACATGCGCCACCCTATGTGAGGGTGGTAGATTGGTGACAGAACCTCTGAGGGTTCTTGTCCTGACTACCTTTGAGACTCAGCAGCTGACTTTAGGAGCCAGAAGCCTCGTGGTTTACGTGCAAAATCATATGTGATACTGCTTTCTCTGTTTGCACCCACAATTTGTATGAACACATACAATTTCCTTATGCAGAATGACTGGAGAGCTATGCACAGAAGATCCACTCAGATTTTAGCTGTCTTGGTAAGTCTTCCACACTAGGTTAAGAAACCTCCTTCCCAGATGCTTTTATGCTAAAGTATCTAAAAGTGCCTATAACTATTATGAAAATCATACTGCATTACAAGACACTTTGTTATTGCACACGACTGCAGGCACTGCAATGTTGGCCAACCTGAACACCACGGAGCTTCTACTGCATAAGAATAGTTAGGATTCGTAAACTACGTGCCATTGCACTTCTATCCTGTGAGTAGCTCAGCACGCGCCTGACACAAGCTCACAACACCCAGTTAAGTGCAAAGTAGAGCAGCAGAAACACAGTAGGCGAAAAAGAAATACGCGTCTTTGCGTTACAAGCTATTGGTAGCAGGTGAAGTATTGCAGGAGGAACTTTTCCCTACCAGGAGCAGTTCAAACTTTCTGTTTATTCACTGTTGGTCGATACAAAAGTCTAAACTGGGTCCCTCAGCGCATTTTCTCTTGAAATGGAACAAGCATCTGAGACATACTGCAAAATTCAAAGGGACAGAAAGGAAGAGGCTACTTGGTACGTAAAGAAAAGGAAGAAGGTCCACACTATTCATCCCATCTCTGTGAAAGGCAGAAGCAAAAAGAGACCTGCTGGACTCTTCCTGGGGACAAGGCTACAGTCATGCATTTTCACAGCTATTCCTGTCCTAACTGGAAGGCACGCTATTCAGCCCTCTTAAATAATGATATGAAATGAAGTAAAAACAGTACTTGTGCAGCAAGACTCTATCATTCCTAGGGGCCTACTCACAGATGACTGAGTAACCCTTGATTTTGCCAGAACAACCCCTGTATGTCCCAAGATCACTTTATAAGTATAAAATCATAAATTTACTCAACAAAATTTTATCAGGTCATCTATTTCCTTACCGACAAATTCTTTAAGCTGGTAGAGTAAAAGTAAAACTAAACAGTAGAAGTCTCAACCTGCTTGTCTGTACAAGAGTTGGAGACTGCCAAACTGATGTGCTGACCTTTGAAATACAAAGCAGAAAGGGGGAAATACATGAAAAATTATAGGAGGTTGCAATGCATTTAGGCTGTCTCTACTGTAAACGAAGCAGCATCTGAGTTCCCAGCCATATGCCAACCACCCAAGTCAGGTAACTGTTTTGCCAATATCAATCTCACGAGAAAATGTTTTGCAGAACTGGAGGTGCTCCAGTGCAAACACCTAAGTAAAGACAAATAAGATCTCTGCAAGGAAGGCTCCTCTTTGTAGAGGAAAAAGTGAGCTAAATCTTAATGCTAAATTTAAATTACTATCAAGAAATAATACTTTGCATTTTTATAACACCTAATTTATAGGAATTTCAAAATACTCCATAGATATGAATAAATTCCATTGCTTATCTCCCATAAGTGTGAGAATGTTATCCCCATTTTAACAAACAGAAGCTTAAGGTGAAGAGATTAAGCAATTTACCACAGGTTACAAAGGAAGTCTAGGGGGGAGAGAGAACAAATTCTACAACCTTTTCAGCTCCTCTTCCCCCCGATCCACACACTGGCAGCTTTGCAGAGTAATTTTAAAATGTATCTCTATTTAAAATAAATTAAATTGAACTTTATGTTTGTTCTCAATGCTAAAAGAAATATCTCTCTGACATAGGGGGGAATGCACAGCTTTAGCAAAGGGGAGGGGATATGTCAGCACGTTCTCAAGGTCTTCCTTTCAGTAGTCTTCTCCCAGTTGCACAGTTCATTTGTCTTCAAAATATTCTTCCAGCATAACTGACTCCAAACCTTCCCATCTGCTAAACAACAAACTGTTCTGCTTCTTCTCAGCGGGAACATTGAAGCATAGAAGTCAAAGGTTAGGCAAAGGTACCCAAAGACTCATTGTGAAACATGAGATTAGCTAAAGCTGAACTAATTTTTTTGGTTTGATTGTATAAGTGAAAAATACTTAAACAACTTTGTGTGTGTGATTTTAGGTCAATCTGAGTTTCTTTTTTCTTCTATTACTGTAGGGGGAGGGGAAGGCAAAAATAGGCAAAAAGAAACAGTCCACCTGAAATTAAATGATGCTACATTTCAGTTGTTAGAACTTTTTCCAAATTTGGCTTTTTCTGAAATTAAAAAAAAAAAAAATAAAGATGGAATGTTTGGGGCTTTTTTTAAAAATAAATTAAAAACTATTTTGTGAATAAACAATACATTTTAAAACATTTCAGCCCCCTTCACTCTAGTTTGCAGTCTGCAGACAGCACCTTCAGGGCTATGCTGACCAAGGAGGTAAGAGGGTCACTGAGTAAAGACGCTCCTATCATAGCTCAAAGGCCACCTCTGCTTACCCCACAATTTCCTCCTAAGGGCTAGCCACTGGTGTCCAAATGAACTAGCCCTGTCACCAACCTTTTGATATGTTTTTCTGACAAGCTTTCTGCATCAGGGAACCAAGTCAGCTACGATACAAGCCCACCTACAAACCTTCCTGTTGCATATAGGCAGCTGTGAAAAAAGGGGAATCAGTGACATATAGGCCTTCAGCTCCTGGGCTGTAGATGTTACCGTGTGGGCTAAAAGTAATCTGGAAATCACCCCCACACACGCTCTACTTGGACGCTTTTCATTTCTTCTGAAAATAGTAAATCTATGGATAAGCAAAAGGAGCTGAAGATAAGCCAAAGGGGTCACCCCTTTATCACATCAATTTTCTCTTGGAAGGAATTGCAGGAAGTATAGATTTCCAAGAGTGAATCAAAAAAGGCAGAAATACGGCAAAGATGTGCAACAGCCACATAAGCCAGAAAAGTCAAATTGTTTAGTTACAAAACCCGTTAAACCAAATTGAATGGTTTTGTAGCAACGGAAGTTGGCCTAGTCACAGGATTGCAGGGATGCTTCCCAAAAATATTTTACTGGCCATTTCTTTTATGCCCACGCTGGGGCACGTAGTCTGTGTGTCTCTCTATAACTTTGGTGAATATGCTTCAAAAACTTCAGCTGGATTCTACCCTGAGTTTATGTGCCATAATAATAATAAAAAAGCCCTCTTCTGAAGCAGCACATTACTTGTGAACCTCTTTAAGAAGGCCATTCCAGGGCTGAAAGGTCATGTTTCAACTGCATTAATCAAACACTAAGGTGACAGGGAGTAAGAGAGAATGATGAGTTTTTGCTCCTAAATATCATCACATACACACACATGTTATTTTCTTAGAAACAGAGGAACCGGTAGGTTTCAGTGTGTTGGAGGTAATATTCAAATTGGCATGAGTGGCTGTGGACTGGGGTCAGAAACAAGACAGGATTCATTGAGGATTTTTAAAATACCAAAACCATAGAGAAGATATATATAGGGAATTATTTCCATGCATTTAAAATACCATCTCTATTCATCATCAAACAACAACTGTGCTGTAAATTTAGTCAGGCCATAACGCTCTTTGCTCACTGCATGAGCCTGGGCAGATGAAACAGAAAAGCAGAGTTTACATTTCTTTTACTGGAGCTTGTTTTCCACCAGTTTGGAGTATTGCACTGTCTAATATGGTGTATTGCCCTGCATCCGCTGCTATCCCTGCATCTGTTCCTGCCCGGGAACAGACTGCAGAGAGAATTTAGCCTTGGGGATGGGATATAGAGCTGATGAAACAACCCTGTGCCACGCAAGCTTTGTGGTCCCAGTGGGATACAGGGTTTTGCAAGGGGGAGAGGCATACGGTCATTTGAGGGACGCAGGTCAACTGCCGGCCAAGGCCCACTGCTGCTGCAGCAATCCTGCAGCCTCTGGGGGAGCGCAGCCCACCTGAGCCCGAGCCAGGATGGCTCTGAGGGTGCTGCGATCTACACCCACCACTGCAAAGGCACCCACTACAGCCCATGCAAACAAAGTGTGAAACACAACCTGAAACCCACTTCTATTCACTACTCCGATGACTTTTCCCTTCTTCCTACAGCAGATGTGTTAAGCCAGAAAGAGAATCCAGGGCAATATTTCTTAACGAAAGGTGGAACAACTGCCCCTGAATTCTTCTGAAAGGTGGATGCACAGGACCTTAAACCCCAAACTGATGATCACTAACCAGCTACCAGCCACAGCACTTCAAGCAATGGTGACAGCAGCTGAAATCCCAACGCATAACTGGACTTTGTTCTTTCGAGAAACTGCTCTTTCTCCACAGAGGCAGATACATCAGTGCAGACCTGAAAGACATTTATCTTCAAGCTAACACAAAGAATCCCAAACAGCAAGAAAATTCAACAAGTTGAAAGGAAATATCATGGGTTTACAGAGGCCCCAGCCCCGCAGAACTTACCAGTTTCTCAAGACTTAACGGACTATTTTTCATTTCCACTAGTGAGTCTTAACAACAGATGAATTCAGCTATTGCCCATCTAACATGTCTCACTTGAAAAACAGACTGCCCTTTGAGGTCAAAAGCAGTTGAAAAACCATTTATTGCCCGGTCTATATCAGCACAAAGCTCCCCAAAACACAGCAAGTTCCCTCCCTGACATAAGCCCTGGAGTCAGTAACTGAACTGTATTCTCTTAAAAACCAATTGGAAACTCTGTATCATTAACTTTCTAAAGAAAATCCTTAAAATAGCAATACTGCAGGTTAGTAGAGATGAAGAAGTTTTAAAAGCTCAATGAACTTTTCGTCAGTTTTGCTCTCGATCCATTTGGCTCCAAGCCTGCTTGAATGGTTAAGCTAGCTTAACTCATTGCCATTGCTACATAAAGCTACATTCAATTTGCATGAATAATCCAGTGTTACTCATGCTGGAGATCATACTAACACATGTCTATGTTTAATTTTTTTCTTTTTTTAATTTCTCTTCCTTAAAAAACAAACCCTAGCATTTTTATACTCTTTTTGAAGACTATTACAAAGAACTTTGATATGTTATTTATTTAAAGAAACACTGACAAATTAGGCTTCATGTTTTAATGCAATTTATATTCAAAGACTTTGATAATGCATTAAAAAGGAACGGACTGAAACAGCCCAGCTCTGAAAAACATGCTTGGAAAGCACCTTCTACAATTACACTGGTAACCACACAATAGCTATAACTTCCCAGAAGTGAGGAGTTTGTGCTTTTATTTAAACTTAGATGGGAAGCTATGTTTTTGCAAAGCTAAAATGAAAAGAAAAAAACATGCATTTAAGTGTTTCCTGATTCAGGACCAATTTCACTAACGCAAGACAAAGTGTAACGCAGAAAAACAAAACATGATACATATGGATTTGCAGTTTTTAAAATGGTCTTTACTTCAAGACATGTAGCGTCTAATGTACTTCCTGTGTACCACATTACAATACCTAAATTTCTCAAAAGATGGCAGGGGTGGTTGTTTCTAGTCTGCTTAAATACATTTCAGGTCATTCTAAGTATTTAATGAGAAGACATATTGGGCAAGAGAAGAAAAAGCTTTATAGATATTTTAATAGAGTACCATTTTTATTCACTTCAGTTTTGAAACTCCTTTTTTTAGCAGGTGGTAGGACCTTATCTTTTCCCCCACCCCCCACTTTAAGGGTAAATTATAATTAAATCTGTCATTTACATACGAGAGTAAACCAAGGATATTTCGGTAGGGAAGATACTGTTCTGACAATTAGGTGCTCCTTTAAGCATCTCACTTGTTTTCACTCTCATAACCTACAGCCTACAAAACAGAAATACGAGGAAAAAAAAAACCATCACTATAATTAGTGAGAAAGGATTTCATCCTTCATGCATCTGAGACCTATCCTGTAGGAGATGACATCAAGTGCCTCTCAAGAACCGCATCATGTCAGCAATCCTCACTAACGTCACGTGGGTGTTGCTACCACTCACCATTCAGGAGGGCATCAGCACCTTTTAGGAGTGGGATCTTCATGCAAGTGGGAAGAAGATGATTTTCTGTGTAGCACCCACTTTCCAGGGGCAGCGGGACGGGTGGAAAACGAAAGCAACAATACTATTGCATTCTGTTCTCCTGATGGTTTATGCAAAGGGGAATGGCATTTTCTTTGCAAAATGGAAACAGCCAGTCAATTGAAGAAAAAGTAATTAGGCTCATGCAGCTGCCAACCATGTTCTCACTGGACAAATATTTCAATTCAGTCCTGTTTTGTAAACGGGCAATGACAGTTTGGGGGGACTTTTTTTTCCCTTCTTCTAAAACGCAAATATTTTGTGTATAAAGCCAGTTACGGAACTCTGTACCATGTTTCCTAATATATGCTACCAATACCTCAAATGCGGTTAAGGGAAAAAAAAAAAAATTAACCTGCTACATCTCATGAAAGATGTGAAGACTTACTGGAACAGGCTTTCATTTCAGATTAATGAACCACTTTATGAAATAAAGGCTTTCCAAAGTTCTTTTGTGTGATCCCAGTTTGTAAGATGAAGCTACAAGGGATGAGCAAAAGGGCTGCTGAAGGGGTTAAGAGAGTAGTTAAGAACATTCTTTCTTCACCATCCTAACTTGCCATAATATCATATTGCTTTAGAAGGAAGACAAAACAAATCATGTCCGGTTGCACTCTTGATATGATTTTAACCTCAGGATAAACATCTGGACCAACTCTCAACATCATTATTATTTGTTGCCACTATTATCCCAGAATCCGCAGTTCTGGAGCAATACCATAGCAATACTATACCAATGTGTGCTGGCAAAATGAAAAGGCTGTCTCTTTCCCAGAAAACCCAGATATCTAAACAAAAGGATGAGAATTATAAAAAAAAGCCCAAACACACACAACAAAAACCCCCCACCCCAACACAAACAACAACAACAAAAAAAACCAATGGCATAATACAGATGAGAATGGCATAGCCACTTCCTTTCTATTGTCTTCTTTTTAAATAAACGTTTGCATCTTTTCATGTCTCTTCCAAGTACACAAAAAGGCATTTGTAGTTGAGGAGGGTCTTTAGGAATCTTCTGAAATAGCACAAATTTTGCTGTAAGCCACCACACAGAAGGAGCCTATTAACTACATCTGTAGGCAAACCTCTTGAGAAACACCTGAAAGGATGGATGTGATTTGACTCAAACTCCAACAAGGGAATGTGCCCATTCCCTCTCCCAGAAATTGAAATGAAGATATAAACCCAAATCAGGCACACCAATACCATACATTTTTCTCAGTCTCTCTCAATGTTTGTTAGAAAAAACGTTGCTAAATTTCTCAAATTGAAAGCTGAACAGCGCTGCTACAGAAGTGCTTCTGCAAACCACAATTACTCAACGCGTTTACAATGTGTCGTAAGGGTGACTTTAGCACATTATCCCCATTAGATTTAAAATGCAATCTAATGTAATAGATAAAATATAAGAGCAAATTTTACTATGTGATTATCACCAACACTAAAGAGAAACTGTAGACAAAGTCCATGCAACTCCTTTAACATAACTTGAGCCTGACCTCTAACGTAGTGAAGCCCATTGGCATAACAGAGGCTCCATCATAACACCCAGACTAAAGAAGGGAAGGGTGGAAAGTTTGTGCCAGCCTCCTGATTAGGCAAATGGAAAGCTATTTGCCTCCTTATATTCAGGGAGAATGAATTTCTCAAAAACATCCAGAATTTTTGCAACAAGATCTATTTTGAAATAATTGTTCCATTAAAACAGTAGAGATTTATCTTTACAGATACAGAGTACATTATACTGTAACTCTTCCTCTTATGAAAGAGATCTTGATTTGTTTTGAGAGATTTTTGGTTGGTTTTTGTTTGTCCTTTTTTTTTTTTAATTTATTTTAAAAGCTTTTTATCAGCCTTAAAGAAGATTCATTCTTCCACCTTTTCAAGCTAAAGGACAATAAGATCATATTTTGTGTTTTGGAAACCTGTACGCCTTCCTTTGGAAAAGCATTCAATTTATTCACAAACATTGAACAGTACCAATTGACAAGTTTATGGTCAACAACCTCATTTTCCTCTCAGCAGGACCAGCATGGGAATGCAGCTACAATGTAGTACTTAATGTCAACTGAAATTCAACTGAATTGCAAAGGAACTTGGAAATCCATGTACTAGCATCACTGACTTCCTGATTTTTTTTTTTTTTTTAGTTTAGAAAAAAAAAGTGCATTCACTTCTTCCCTGTCCCTCATTTAACCTACACACAGAACAAGCATCTTTTCTTTGGCACAATAGGGAACAGGGCAGCTCAGTTTTGTCAAGTTTTTCTGGGAAAATGGGATTACTGTAATCATTAATTGCAGGACCACCCACTGCCTCTGATATGTCTTCATTGACATGCCTCAGAGTACTGAGAAAAGTGAAGGAAAGTATTCAAATAATTGTTTTGTTTATATGTATGCACTTCTCATGCCATTTAAAATTAAGAATGATTGATTTCAGAACTTTCACAAAATTTGCAATTGGGATATAATGGGAAGGAAAGAGAAATACTGATATTTGGGATGTAGGCAAGTAGGATCCATACCAGCGAGATGACCATACTTGAGAGTCATAGCATGCCTTAAAAGAGAAGAACAAGGGCTGCAGCTTTCCCTGATGAAGGACTGTTGTAAGCACATAGGCACAGCAACAGGGCACTCAACACAACGAACTGGTGAGCATGTAGTGATAGATTTTCAAGCGCATTTATGACAGATGACCTATTATACTCCCTTTTACCTAAGCAGTACATCCCAAGCTCAAGAAAGTCTTTATTTCTTACATAGCAGCTTTAAAATTATGCTCTTGAAATTGACTTTTATTTCTTTAAAAAGTTTCCTAGCCTTTTCTTTTTTAATGTTCCTGCGACACTATTCGTGTGCTGACTCCATCAGTTCTGAGCAACACCACCTGTGTGACACAGATTACAGAAGGTATATCTACTCCAAGCAATATGTCTTCAAGCAAGATGGGTTTCCCCCCATACGTTGCTTCTCAGAAGCGGTCTTTCCCCACATAGTCTATGCATGCCAACCACATTGCAAAGAGTGCTTGCTACGGCGACTGAGAGCCAAGGCACTGTGATCCCATACAGATGTGTTACGTATGTAAATCTGCAGTAGCAAACCAAAAGGTCAGGATGAAGCTTCTTTGCCGCCTAATCTTGTTGACATTTGAATCATTGCTGCTGCTGATACTTGTGTAGGTCACCATGACAGCTCAAGAGAAGGTGTATTGCCTAACTCACAGGAACAGATCTCAGGTGCTTAGCTCCTACCTGAGCAGGACATCAGTGTGAAATGCCATCCACTCTGAGTAGTGGTTAGTACTTCACAGAAAGTCTGGCATCAAACATGCTTCCCTAGTTACCCAAGAGGGGGTCTGCAGGGAAACAGTGCTATTTGCCTCCTCTGTCCTGGATGGAAAGGACCTCGCCAGTGCTGCTGAAATCAGGTAACTATTACCACTACATCATACATTGCAATCTAATTGCAAACCACATTATTTCTCCTGTTCAACAGCAAAATCTAAAAGGGAAAACAGGAGAGCATGAACTAAGTAGTATCGACAGTTTCAATTTAATAAACAAAGGTTTTATGAATATTGTAAACCAGAGACATTCAGACTTTGAAGACTTCTGACAAATATTTCAGCCCTCCAAAAAGGACACTTGAAGAGATTGGTCTGATGAAACACCTTTGTAAGTCCTGGATACAAACTGATCATTATATACAGTGGTTGGGGGGATGTCTTCCTATGTCCATGAACACACACTTCTCCTGATATTAATGGAGAGAAGAACAGACTCATTAGTGCTGTATATTTAGCTATTTATTTTTTTTAGTCTGGGGATTTCTTGGATAAATTTAATTAAACTGTGCCTGTGCTTTCACGCTTTGAGAGCTTGGCATGGGCGGTTGAAATGTGTGTGTTTACTTGATAGTCTGTTCCATTTGCTTAACAGACTTGGAGGGAGGAAAAAAAAAAAAAAAAGAGGAGAAAGCAAGTACATCCTCCAAGTCACTTGGACTAAAATCTGCATTTCTGCTTCACTCAACATGTACACAAACTCATTAAACTTTCTTGTCTGATTATGAAAGGACAGAAACTTATTTTCATTCCAATAACCTGGTCACTCCACATTAGCACTATATAGAGAGGACACGATGACACCATTTTTCCCTTTCTTTTGCATTTTGCAGTGAAAAGTAGGTTATGTACCATTGCATGGGCCTGTAATACATCAGTACCAGCCTAGAAGCTGAAAGCACAATATGACCTTGGCAAGCAGGTAAGAATACAAAACACAGTTTTTAATTCATCGTTATCTAATTGCTGACTCTTTTTCTGGAACAGCCATTATTTCTCTGTTTGTCAGGTTTTTTCACTGTGAACTCCGAAGTGGGTAATCTCACGTCTGAAGTGCTTATTTGGGCCTAAAAATTGAGGATAAAATCTAGGTCCTGCTGTAGTTGAAGGGAGTTTTGTCACTGACTTCAAAAGTGTTATGATTTCACCTTGTGAAATTTAAAATCCTTGCCTGGTGAATCTTGCATATGTTTTCCATGAATACCCAATTCTGTCAGCTCTGAAATACTAAGTGTAAGTATAAGAGGATGCTGCAGAAAAAGTACAGGAGAAAAATGGAGCACTGAGTTTAGATGGAAACAGACCTGTACAGAGGACCTGAGTGAGAGGCCAAATTTGGCTACGAAAGAAATAAGGGAGAAAAAAGAAAGGTTGTAACATCAGCAATTTACTCAACTATCAACTTCATGTATGCATTGCAAGCACACTGCATGTGAAGAGCCATACCATTTCACATGCTGGTAAATTCTGCCACAAAAATTTTAAATGGGGGTTTTGGTTAAGATCCTTTTTATCTTGGAAAGCCACACAGAACATGGAACAGCAGTTTTCATTACTGCCACCTTTCTTTTCATCCTATATTTCTCAGGGAAAACAATATTGTGGTAATATTTTTCAGCATTTTACCTCAATATGATGAGCAAATCTTTTCAATACATAATCAGTCTGCTGTGAATTTTCACCTAGAAAGAGGCTTTGGAAAAAAACAAAACAAAACAAAACAAAAAAAACCCAAACAAACAAACAAACAAAAAAAAAAAAACAAAAAAAAAACCCAACAACACAGGAGCAAATATTCACTAAGCAAGAAACACAACCCTACTTTCATGTAAAAAACCAAAAGTACTCAACCCAGATGTGCAACACCAGAGTTTAAGCCATTCTTTCGCTTCGTAGTATTTGAAGCAGTCTCACCTATTTTGGTTTGACTGTGGTAAAATCAAAATAATACTCTTATCGGTCTATTTATTAACATGCCGACTATAGATTCATATAGAAGAGGAGATGATAGAATGGAAGAAGAATGGAAAGCAAGCTAACTCTGCATTCACCAACACAAATCATTTACATTTTGGTGGACTGCAAAGCGACTTACCTAGTTTTGCCCTGATTTCACTTGTGTCGACCGGTTTAGCAGCTTTAGCACAAGGTCAACCAAGTTTAGCATGCCAGTATCATATATGACAGGCTAAGGCGCTCGTTTCCTTCCTTCTGTCCTCAAATTCAGCCAAACTATTATATTCACATGTCCCAACGGCAAGGCCTTCTGTGAGCCAGCACACACTTCTGGGCATACAGATAACTAAACACATACAGCACACTATATGCAAACACAGACTAAAAGTGTGTAAACAAACCTTTGCATTGCATTCTTATAGATGCAAATTATAATCACCTCCTCTTTCACCTTCTGGCAGGAACATGGACACTCCTGTTGACTTTGCTCCTTTTCAGAAGAGAAGTACAGACAATCCCCATCCCCAGGCACGATGACGGCACAGATGAGCTTTTTCTGGGTATGCTCTTCTCAAACTCAGACATTTCTCAGTTATCCATGCAACTTAACTAAGCCTATCCCACCAGAACTATTTTCCCTGCAGAAAGGTGCTGCACCCAGTATCCATTCATCTCCGCGTTGCTATAATTAATGCTAAGCTCCAAATTGGATTAGCCATGAAAGGCAGCTCCATAAACAAGTTAATAGGATCTCTCTGCTAACAACACTGTTACCAATATCCAATTACAGTAACCAGGTATTAATCTAATGCTGTTAATCCGTCAGATTTTAAAACGTAAAGCATGCTGCTGTAACATTTTAATACAATTAAAAAGTAATTTTTCCCCTTGACTAAAATATATGTACTAATTAACATTTTATTTTGTTATCACAGCAATGGATATGTAGAAAACAAACAAAAATCCAAACTTGGCTCAGGGCCTGGGACTCTATCATTGCATTAGTCAAACAATGATTTTGACCCCCCTCCCTTTTTTTTTTCACCTGTTAGGCAGAATAAGACAAATGTGCCCAACCCATTTCTTTGGACAAATGTCAAAAGTTTCTAACAATTCTTCTGAAGTCCTTTAAAAACAATTAATAAAAATAATAATGACTACTACCAGAATCCACTGTGGAATAATAAGGAAAAAGCTTGCACATTTTTTAAAAAAAAATCTCGTTCAGCTTCTTTTACCCAAATGTTAAATACAGTCTATCAAAGAAGAAATGGCAAATTACTAAAAAGAGAGCCAACAGCTCATTTAGAATAGACCAGAAATTGTATCAGCCAACTGATTGTTTTTGATGTTCTGTATAGGAAAGGGACTAGCCCAATAATTACATTTTCTGTTTGGTCGCTCACTTTTGGCACAGCGAGTTATGAGCTTGCTAAGCACTTGCACCATCTTGGGTACAGGAAGCTATTGTAGTACATCAAGATACAGCAAGATGAACACAAAAGAAAAAGAAACACCACTAAAATTTGCATTCTGGACAGCACAGTTATCTCAAAAAACATTCTTCTCCGAATATCCTTCCCACCATGGAAAAAAAAAAAAAAAAGAAAAAAGATAACAATAGCTAACATATCATGGATTTCATGTCTCTGAATGAATACTAATTCCATTTCTGCTCCTAGTCATATGCGCTGAGCTTAGCTCCAGGTAGGCAAGGAGATGCACTTTTGCCAGGGGCAGTAGATGTGGGCACATCTCACACCTCCTACGGACTCCAGGATCAAGACCTAAGGGGAAAACTCCATGCCTCCTTACTGCAGCGAGGAACTGCTGGGAATGGCCAGGACCCCGTTGTCACCCCGTTGCCGCCAGGGCAGTGATGCTGCTGCTGCTGCTAGCTGGTGCTGGGGATGCTGGAGAGGCAGATGCAGAGAAACTAGTCACAGCTGTAAGCAAGCCAGATCACAGTGTGAGGTTTACACACCATAGTATGGGTAAGGGATTCAGCTTGCCCTGAAGCAGAAAGAGCTTTTAACTTAGCGTAGGATCAAAAGACTGATCTTCTCAAGAGTCTGAGAGATAAAGGAGATATTAATTAGGGGTACAGCAACAGATGCCACCTTAGCTATGTCTTGAGTTTCCTGTTAAGGATGAGAAAGAAGCATATCAGAAAACAGAAACTAAACTGAAATTGCTAAAGCATAAATCAATAGCGCCAGGCTGGTGTACAAGCTAGAAATCTGAGGCACAAAATCAGATGCAAGTATAAAGAGATATTGAGGGTAAAAAGAAACCACAAGTAGAAGGAACTAACGTAAGTAACACCAACTTCAAATGTGTAAGAGAAAGAAAAGAGCACGTTAGGGCATATGCAGAAAAGCTTCCAGTCCATCTTATCCAGCTAATGTAAAGACACCTTTGCTGGACACTTAAAGAACTGACAAAAGCACTCTCATGGAGAAACGAGGAAATGGTGGAAAAAAACCCCAATCTTTAAAAGACAGGGTCTTACAGACCACAAGCACGAAGAAGCACAACTGCATGACAAATGTATGAGCCCATATAGAAGTTGCAGAGTTACATTGTCAGTGTGGCGGGGCACAACTAATATTTCCTGGCTGCCAATTTACTTACCTAACGTGGCTGTAGTGCTTCTTGACCTGAGTAGGCCTATTCACTTCAGCACTTATTCTTCTCGTACAGACTTAATGTCTTAGGTCTCTGCTTCATCTGGAAGCACAAATCTGCTTCCACGCACAGCATCGGTGTGTCCTGCAACTCTTTATATGGAAAACAACTCTACTCATGTCTACTTAGTATTTCCCATATGAAAAATCAATAATTTGAAAAAGACTTCAAAATTGGTGATATAAAGATAATATACATAGCATTTATCATCTTAAGTACTATTAAAATGATAGATAATGGTATTTGCAAGTAAATTCCCAAAGCAGTAGTCCTAACTTTCTCTTCCATGGGAGAAACTGGCTAAGATTAAAAAATTGTAAATAAAATATCACATTATTACAAGTCTAAGGTAAAAATTATCAGAGGTCCATCAATTTCTCCTTGTACAACACAAGCTGTAAAAAAAGCACAATTGCAAAACTGTGACTGGTTAGTCCACCCTTTTCTGAAACCCCTCATAAACTTGTTTTACAGTAATAGGAAAACCCCTTAAACTGCCAGAATTCCAGACCACTCAGTGGTTCACTAATAATGCTCAAGTAAATCTTCCTGAGAGCTTCTACATGTCTTTCTTCATATGCTATAGCTCACACTGCTTGTATAGTACCAATAAAAAGTGCAGTTATATATTCTTAAAGGTCTGATAAACAAATTGTTCCACCTCTTCAGAATACAGCCCAGAAGTCTGTTTCATGTCATATTTCCTTAGCTAACATAACTGATCGAAAGTTCACCACATTTAAAAAAAAAAAAGTATATACACTTAACAGTATGTTCTAAATAACACCAATGAATTGTTAATTAAATGTAACTGCTACTTATTCAGTATCAAGAGATGAAAGACTTTAGAAAGTGTAATCAAAAACAAGTCAGGAGGATCAGGACATTCAGGAACAGAAACCTAACTAACATGACGCAAGATAGATACCACAGGGAGATTGCCATATTTAGCCATTAAGCACAGATTTGACATAGAAAAGAGACTTCATAAAACTTTCTCTCCAACACATTGGTATCTACTGGACAGCTTTTATCTTTCTCTCCATCATTTAGTAATGGGAGGGCTTATATTTTCTTTTAGACAGTTGCTACAAAGCAGAGCCACTGAGACACCCATGTTCAACATATCCATACGTGTGTATATAAAATATTGATTCTTCTAGGATGAATGAATGAACTGTATAACTAGCAGAAGTTCTCTGGATTTTAGATGTCTTGATGTCTGCAACAGAATGCGTCAATGGTTCAGAAATCTTTTCCTAACCCTTCTACAATCCCAAAGTGCTCTACATAAGAACACGGAGCAAAGCTGCAACACTTGCCACTGCTTGAGGCATTTATTTTATTTTTTTCCTCTCCAAGATAAAAGGCAAGCAATGGGAAGAGAAATATCTAATGATTTTGCAACCCAAAAATCAAGACTTAAAAATGGTGTGTAAAGTTACCCTCTCCAAATAAACCTCTATTACTTCCCCATCTATAATTCAATTTTCAATAACTCTATTGGCATGAAAAGTTATACAAATCTTGACAAAGTTAATACATCAACTTTGTTTATATAGGGGAGGTATTATAGTGGCAGTAAGTTACACTTACAGTATCCCAGCAACAACATCCTGGAATGTTCTGTACCTCACCTATTGTTAAAACTATGACCACCAAAGGATGCAAGTATTCACTGTACCCCACTTACCAACAGCTGGAACCTAATATCTAAGTAAATATTAAACATATTATATGCACTTGCTAGAACCACAAAACAATGAAGCAGAGGTAGGTCTGAATTTTTTATTTTTTTTGTAAAGAAGTAGATTTGAAAAGGAGCCTGTGGAGATACGGACCACAAGACTACAAAAACAGAATACCTTCATCAAAACACATTTTTGTTAGGTGGTAAAGAACAGCTGGGAACCGATTCCTATTTCATATGCAAATTATATTGGCCAGGTTTCTCTCTAGGACCACAGCAAAAGTAATACAATCTGTGGACAGGGGCCATTAAGAGAAGACGCTTCCACTCCATTTTGATCTTCAGACCCTCCCCAGCTAACAGGATTTCACACATAACAATATCAGGCAGGCAAGTCATGCACATAACATTGTCATCCCTCAGAACTTCACATGTTCTTCCCAGGACACACCAGGACGTACGTAAGTACATCAGGCACCTATTCCTCCTGCTACTTTATTTTCAGGCCTCTCCTGATGGCCAGAGTACCCAAGGAAACTTTAGCCAAGAGTGTGTTTCCTGCTGGGTGCCTAGGCTGTACATCATCAGACACTGAGAAATCCCCCAGCACTTCTTGACACCACCAGCAGCCCTTGCCAGACTTCCCTGACTGATCTACTAAGATCCTTCCGTCTCATCCATAATAAATATACCACGTGAAAAGCATTTCTTCTCTTCTGAGCTACTTACTTCTTAACCTGTTTACAACAGGGAAGAGGCCTGCTTGTAACCCTTCCCCCTTATATCCTTCCAAACACACACAAAAATAATTTCTCCTAAAAACATAGGACACTGCAGTGCCTTAGTCCACATGAGCCTGTGTCAGGAAAAATACTCTTTCTAACACAGACTCCCTTGTTGGACTTCCTAACAAGTCCCTACCTTTGCACACATCTTCCCCGGCCTTCTCCCACTCATCATTTTGGCAGCCCCAGACCACAACAAAGGTGCTGGAGGGGGAGGAATGAGAGATAGGGGCACAGCAAGCAGCCTGCCCACATATTCATTCACCACAGGGCCTGTGTACAGTGTTACCTATGTACTGCCCAAATATTTCCCTACCCATAGTGCCACCACATAGTCTGGACCCAGGTGCTATTGGCCTTCCCCAGCACTCATTCTTTGTTTTCTCTCCTGCATGTTCCTTGTCTCTGTTGTCCCTGTCCTCCCTTTACCCAAAGTAGTAACTAATCAGATACAGCCTACATTCAGCTTAATTTTATTGAGAGTAGGCAATCAAAGTAGAAAGCAGAAACATGCAGAATTCAGCGGAAACACTCACTCAGAAGCATGCACTAACACAGTCCCGGCTGTTCAGCTGCCAGGCCAAAAACACTTGGAAAGTTGGGGTATTTGAAGCCCATGGTGTTTTGGAGCTTCAACTTAGCACGTGGCAAAACAAACCCTGTGGCACCTCCTGGTCTTCAACCTTTTATAGCCCTCTGGCTGCCAGGCCAAGTCCCTGCTGGAAGCTCCTGCAGTTGCGAAGTCCCCCTGGGGGCCACCCCACTTGCATATAGGGCAGTAAATCCAGAAAACACATTATTAACCATAGAAACACTTTGTTATCAAGCATAAAAAAATGTCTTGTTAAGTGTAAGCAAACTGTACTGGTCTTGCAAAGGGACTACTTAACCTTGAAAGAGGTTCTACATTCAGCAGCACTGCATGGCTTTACCCATCCACTGAGAGAACAAACAAGAAAACAAATACGAAAGAGAACATTTATCAAAAGCTAAGTCCTTTTGCAGTGACACTGGGATATTTTACTCAGAGCACAGTCAGATTACATAAATACAATTATTTTTTATTCTTCTCACTGGACAAGTACACAATATTCGAATACCTTGACCCTTTTAGGAAGCTGAGAAATTGAATACCTTGACCCTTTTAGGAAGCTGAGAAATAAAGCATACCTCTGAAGGACTGAAAGTATGAAAGACCGTCTAACTCTGCCAAACAAAAATTTAGTTACTAGGCTCCCCTCCTCTTTTTCAATCCTTGTAACAAAACTATGAGCCTTTAACCTATGCACTCAGAACATGTCTGTTATCAGATTATCCCACATGAGAGTGAAAAAAGATGACAAGGTCAGCATAAATCCTTGTTCTCAATATGCAGTATTTTGGAAAGAAAAAAGATGAAAGAGGCTGTCACTCCTTAAACAGGTCACCAGCATTCCTCAGCTTTTTTATTTTTATCTTTTTTAAACCACATGCCAGTCTGGAGGACAAGAGAACTCATGTGAAGTTTGGGTCAGGGAACAACACTCGCATAATTTCTGGCTGCCTCTTAACTCTATCCTGCAGTCCTCTTTCAGGGTCCCTCACCTGGTTTCAACTCATTCATAGTATAAGGTGATCCAGAAACAGATTAATTGACGTGCTGCTCCTACTGCTGAAGGGGCTGGCGTGGGTTCCCTAAAAGTGACTATTGATGAAAGCCTTCCCTCTTTATTCAGGGTGAAAAAAAAGATATGGTCCAGATGACTCTTGTAGCTCACTGTGGATTCCTCCGGGCTACCTTACAGCTCTAGAGAAGAGCTGGTGAAGATATTTTGGCAGCCTCTGATCCACAGATAGACTGAGGCACACTGTTCCCACAAATAGGCTTTCCACAGGCCTTAGGACGTTTTTAAGGCTGTCTAAGGGCCTGGTTAAGGGAAGCTGGCAATTGTGCAGATGTGCAAGATGTTTGACCACTTTTCTTACAACACACTCCTCCATTCCCGAAGTCTGGTATGCTTCCTTTCCCTCTCTCTCCTCCTCCCAAAGATGTGCTTATTCCACACTTCAGACTGCAGCCTCTTTGTCAAAGCCCTTCTGGATCTTCTCTGCAAGAGCATTACCTCCATGAACAGTTGTTATTACTTCAGAATAGACCTCTTGACCTTCCATGTGGTTTTGTGGATAGCTCTGTTAAAACTGCTTTGCATGTACACACTCTATATTGAAAGGAAGGCATAGATCTTCTCCCTGAGAAGCAACTCTCCAAAGCAGCACGCCATGTGTGGAAGCATCCCAGCAGCAGCAGGAGATGGATGGTATGGGCCAAGCCATATGTCCTTTAGAGAAATGTGTTGGCAGAATTGGGTCATTCTAAGTGGGTCCCTGTGAGGTGCGAGTCATCCAAACTGTCTGCATACACTTTGAAAGGTGGGTGCTCCGGGGGTCTCACCCACACGCACCACATGGGGCACTCTACCAGCACGGCTAGGCACTAGCCAGGGAAACTGGTTCCCTGGGGAAGCCAATCAGTGCAGCGTAGACGAGCCCACAAGCACGTGAAGTCAAAGTAGACACACTTTCAAGATTGGTGGATGGTGATGACTGATAAGAATCCATAGCTGCTTTTATAGAATTTCATAATACGATAAATGCACAGCAGAAATATCCAAAATGCTTTTCTTGGGCATTTTCCCAAGACGGTGATATAAGTATGGGATACACTCTAATGTCCAATAATGACAGAGGTTCACCAGCTATACATGCTATTTTTTTAAATGATTCTTCAGTATCCAAAGGTTTAGTCTATAAATGTTCTAAGTTAGCAATGTAGCAGCTAAGATTAAAAATGCCCCTTTTCAATGCTCCTATGTGCCCTTAAAATTTCAGTTAGCCTACATACCTTTAATAGAAAATACAGCAAAACCCATGATACACTATGCCTCTGGAGATGGCAAATGTGTAACTCTGATGTCCAATGCTTATGGAATGGTAAAAAACCAAAACCAAACCAGTTTTCTTGTGGCTTGCTGTCTAACACGATGAATCAATCACTTCTTGGATAAATTATGGAGGTTCCCTTCTGAAACAAAATAGTAGTGTTCATACAGTGCAGTATGTAATGGAAACTAAAGAAGAAACTGATCTATCCAAGCACCAAGTGGATTTATTGAGACTGAATTATCAGTTTTAATTCACCTAAGCTGAAAAACATCATGAGGTCTCACAACATATGAGAAATTACTTTTATTTGGCTCCAAAATAAAACAGTAATTTCAGTAAGTTTTTCTTGAGATTTCTCAAAATAGTTTTATGACTTCATCAAGGTCATAAACTAATCTTAGATTAATTAAAAATTAAGTTAAAAAGAAATCCCTGAACACAGGTGCACTGTATAAGTCATCCCAGAATTTCAGGAAAAGGGTTTAAATTACTTATACTACTTATACTTTAAATTACTTATACTACTTATACCTTTTCTTGCAAAAGTACCACAGGGTTTAAAATGATCTGCTCAGTTCTTTAACTTGACCTTACACCATAAGCACAACAGTGCAAATAGCATAGTACTTTTAAGCCCCATTACAGCATAAAATAAAAAGGAAGAGGACACTTCATATTATTTCCAGCAGTGCCTGTATGTTGATACCAGAAGTCACGGCTAAACCTTGTTAAACTTATGAAATCCTACAGGAGCACTACACAGATTAGTAGTAGTAAATACAGTTATTCTGTATACCAAACTACCCAGAAGTACTTTGATTTAGTTAGATTAATTCAGGTTCGATAACATCAGAACTTCAGGTCATTTTGCTGGTTATACATGGTTTCTGCCTAAGGTCTAAAGAGGTATTAAAGATTTAACATACAAGCTGCAGTTCTTTTGCTGTTTTCATTCTCTGGTAGCAGCTCCCGGTTAACTCTAGGTCACCAACAACTGAACGTCTAGATACTCTAATTCATTAACTACAGACTTTAACATAAGAAGAAAAAACTTTATATTAATTGCAAACAAGAGTAAATCAATAGTATTTTTTCCCCAGAGAGCTTTCTACTATTACTCTATGTATCTACCACTTGAGATAGCAATTACCCTCAGGAATTATGAGACAAAAAGGTAGGTCACTTCAGGTCAATAGACAATTCATATCACATGGAACAGTAATTCATACTTCAGCACATATGAAAACTCTTACCTCTGGGGGTTTCCTCCCCCATTTTTTCCAGCTAAACACAGGATACAGACTATGAAAAATGTAAGTCAAAACTGTCCTTTTAAGCTCAAATATTCACAATCCAACTATAAAATTAACAGTATGGAGAACTTTCCCATAAGGCATTTAACATTATGGATCTCAAGATGTTCAAGATACACCTAATAATGCTGTGTTCATCCTACTCATCCATAGGTTCTCCTAATGATGCTTTTTGTCACTATTACATAGCCTCTATAGACACAACAACTGTAGAAATGACCATGCTGTTCCAGGAAGAAAGTTACTACAGCAAGAGCGGTTAGAACAAAAAGTCTTGAATTGGGTCACCTGAATTTTACCCCTAATTATAACACAGTGCGTTATCTACTATGAAGTATTTAATTGTCTCTCATTTGGATTGAGGATGGGTACAGTAACATTTGCATGTAATATATCTATATGAATCATACACACATGCATTTTCTACATATTTAGCAACATCACAGGTTTGTTACCAAGTCTCATAATCAGTATCCTTGCCTAAAGTTCCTATGAAGACATATTAATCGAGTAGGCCTCCAGAAATATTATACAGTGATTGAAGTTCTGTGTAAAAAAAAAGTTCATTTTAGTTCACTACATTAAGTGTATGAAAGAGCACGACAAAAACTGTTGTGTCAAGTTCTGACTTTGATCATCACGACTTCCATCACTAATTCAATTTTTTTTTTTTAAATATTAATATTGCAGTCCCAGTGCTCTATCCTGTATTGATAAAAAACCCACAGATAACCATGTGCTGTCACCATTTTGCTATTTATGTGGTGGCACTATGCAGCCATAACCAAAAATAACTATTGTTGCAACTGTCTGTTTGCTGGACTTTATTTAATAAAAAGCGTCTACAGAAAACATCCCAGACAATGATCTACTCCTGTTGCCTTGGCTCTGGATAACCAAAATTAGTAATAAAAGCAAATATTTGCACTTTGTTAGTGTAACGATGAGTACATAGCAGGTCTCCGCCGATAACAGGGTGGTCACAGGACTTTGGTTCAGCTGCAAACCCAGCTGGAGCGTGCTTGCGTTTATTTGGAACGTATCATTTAACGCACCAAAAGTGTAGCGACCCACATGGGACCAGCAAGTGAAGAGTCATCAGCAAGTGACACTGTTTACAGTGATGCTGGAGAACATCAAGAGCTGGCTTTGGCTGGTTTTGGTGACAGAAAACCCTGAGTGCAGAAGGGCCCTAAAGGCAGCAAACAGTGTCTGCAGAGTACAGTACTTGAGAGCTTTTTTTGTAGACAGAGATGCTGATGGCTTCAGTCTGGCTCTCGGCTTTTTGACCCACCCATCCCTGACTCTGCCTTGACCCCCATATTCTGAACTCAGCTGTACTCCACCTCCACTTGCTGCTGCCCTCGAAGCCTCTTCAACAGAGCTCACCAGCCACGTCCTGCGGGGATCACGTCACACACAGACAGCTAGGTTTGGGGTGTCTTTGTAGTTTATCTAAGCAGTTAACTAATCTGAAAGTCTAAAGCAATAGCCAGTCTAATAGATACGAACATCCTATTGACTGGAAAATCTACAGGGTTGTTTTCAAGCTCTAAATCTTGACAAAAATACATTTGGCAAAATGATTTAGATTAAGCAGCGAGCTGAGTATCTGAGATTCAAGCTTTTTCCCCTGACATCTTGACACAGAATCTATTGCTATCAGGTCCTTAGGGAAACCTGAAGGAGACCAAAAACCCCACATCTTTGTCTCTCATCTCCAGACCTTAATGCTCCTTGATGGGCACTGCAGCAGAGCAAATTGTCTCCATGTAGAAGAGTAAATCTGTGAAACCAAGGCATGAGTCATACAATAAACAACATGAAAATACTGACTTTCTATATTTAAGTTGCCTTCCAGTTATTTAGCAGAAGAATTCACTATTCAGCTCTGTTCCTGAAACATTTTTCCCTGGTACTATCCTTTTGACATTCTGTTTTGAATTAACTCCCAACGCATATTGATTCCTTTTCTCTTTTTGGTCTGTATTTTCCAGAGTAGGAACTGTTCATTTCTACTCCAAGTCAGAGTTTAAAATGCTACTACTACTACTACTAATGTCAACTTCTTCCCAAACTCCTCAGCTCTATAGCACCTAATATTTAGAATGTGTGTCTAGGTTGCATATGATTTTAGAAATAGTTGCCATTATTGCAGAAATTATTTAAATACAAATGCACACGCATATATGAAAAAAAAAATATTTCAGCACTAAAAGATTATTAAGGATATAATGCCAAGTACTCAAAATCTAGGCAAAATGCCCGTGTTCAGTTCTCTCTACACAACCAGTTTTTAATTTCACAAAGGTACTTTTTATTCCTCTCCCACGAGATGCGTGCTTCATCCAGTGTGTAGTGCGGGACCATACAACACGAATGAAGGAGGGCTGAGTAGTGAAGGTTCCTGTCCATGACTCATTTGTTGCCAATGCTGCAAGGAGTTAATAAATGGAGTTGGAGACAGATGGAAGAGAAATGATGGTTTGATGGTGAAGACAATTGAATGCTACCCTGGAGAATTGGATTCCATCCCCATCTCTGCCATCGAGCTCCAGTGTGATGCTGGGCAAACATTTCACAGATGGCTACTAATTGTGTCTTTCTCATTTCCTGCATGCACAGTGGGCAACACCTGAGGCCAGATTTACAGAAGTGCTAAGCATTCAAACTGCAACTGTATTTGACTGAAGTGGTTTTCTGAATGGAAATGCTGCCATAAAAACTTGACACTTCTGAAAATTCAGATCACGCCTCTTGAAACAAATGTTTGCTTGACAATTTTGGTCATAATCTCCTGAAGAGTCAATCGTGTATTTGTAAAATAGAGATAAGGCAAGAGCTTCCCTTTGGTTATGGTTAGTATAAATTCATTAAAGTTTATGCAGCACTTCAAGACCATGGCCCTTTAATACCAAGTTCCCACTACAACACTGATAATGACGATGCAGAGTATTTAGTGAGAAGTTTCAACAAAGCGCACTAAATACAATACTCAGATATACATCACGGAGGATTAAAAGTACAAGTACATGCATTGAACAACTGACAATTTCCTCACTGCCTATGACTTCTGAGAAAATAACGGGTAACCCCAGAGTAAATACCATTTTACAATATAACTATACACGAAAAGGTAATGGATTACTGATAGAAGGCAATTTTAATTCTGGTATCTCCTATCTTTCAAATATTTGATTTTTGCAACCCTAACATTCACATTTTCTGACACAATTTGTACTTATATGAAGGCATATACACTATAGAAAGATTTCTGTCAAATTTCATAACAGTTCGTAACTGTTGCCTTGGCAATTAAATTTAAACAGATCAGCTGGCTGCAATCTTGACCCTTTCTTTCTGAAGTTGTGTTGAAATTAAGCTCTTCCATATCCTTTTGCTCTGAAAATGAAAATATACCACACAGCGCAGCAATAGGGTTCCTATGAGATTATGGGCAATTTCTGTCCATTGTTGTTGTACATCTCAAAAATTCAGGCTGACATAGTAGAAGTCACACAGGTTTCCTGTTATCTACTTGAAAAATTATTTCTGAAATTAGCTGTATCCCCATTTCACACTGAGCAACAGGTATGGAAGTTCTATCTCTATTTTTCAAACTCTGGAACTGAACAAAACCGTAAAGTTTTGTCTTTACAGTTTCTGCATGCTTTCTACACCGACATTCAATAAATTCAAGATGAATGTCTCACAGTAGGGTTTATCCTGATCCTGTTGATGCACTGGCGGCTATACCCTGGCCTTCCCCTTTTTCTTTTATCATCAAATCACAAACTGGAGCCAGCTCAAGGCTGCTCTACATCGTGCAAAAGTGTGAAAGAGTAAACAAAGCCCTTCTGGACTCAGTGATTTACTCTTGCCAAATTTTTCTTTCTCTCCAAGGTGTCCTGCTCCCCAAGGTGTCCTCTGAAATATATTTCATATTGCACGCTGCAAAGAGGAGTGAAATAAGACAGCTCTCCTGGAACGATGCCACCAAGGGATTTTCTTCCCTCCAGGACTCCTTGGGCAGTAAATTGTGCCAGCTGCCTTGCTGCTCCTATTTGCTGGAATAGTGCAAAGCAGCATGAAAGAAGATGGAAGATCTATGATATCTTTTTAAAGAAAGCCAAACCTCCCATTCTGCATTTCGTATTCAGGATGTTTCAGATTAATGCTTTTAAAACCATAGCTCTCAGGTTGAGAAAAAATGGAGTTGTGTGTTCCCTCTCCTTTGCTTGCAATAGGCTAAAGTTTAGGGACTTTAGGATCAGGATCACAGGCAGACGAACAGAGTCCTCCTCAGACGTCAGCCACTGAAGGAAGAACCAGCTGACCCTTTGATCCCTCAGCTTTTATACTGAGCGCGAGGCAGATGAGATGGAATACCCCATTGGTCAGTTTTGGGTCACCTCTCCTGTGCACTCCTCCCCACAGGTGGGACCCCTCAAACCAGGACAAGCACACAAGTCAATAGGTAATTATTAGCAGATAATGAAAACAGATTTGCAAGACTTGGTTAAGCAGTTGTCAATCTGTCACCACTAGCAAGAAATACCATCAACAGTTCCTACATCTAAGGCATGTTTTGAATGTTTCTGTAAAGAGATTTCTTCCTGTAGAAAGAGAACCGTGGTTATTTACATGCTGGTTATGTCTAAATAATTATATTTGCAGGCTATTTTAAATAATATCAGGAAACTTCTATTAAAAACTCAAATTTGTGCTGATAATGGTATTCACCAAGTGACAGTTTCTGAAGAAGCACTGTGTGAAGAACTGTCAGTTTTCATTTGAGTTTTGCATTAGAAGGAAGCATTTGGAATGATAAACTGTAAATTACAGCAAACTGGAACAAAATTTCATAAATATTAGTTATATTAACCAAACCATGATTCCGACACACTAAATACAAGATAATCAATCAAGCTCAGCTCTAATTAAGCTCAGCTACTAACCAAATAACTGGCATTGTCAGAAATGGTGATTGCTTTTGAAATTCTGAGAAGTGGAAAAAAAGTTTTAGCATGTGGTGTGTCATGTGGAAAGGGAAATCCTTGTGGCTTGGATACACTGTGAAAGGGAAACCCATGTGGCTAAGAAACACTGAGCGATGCTATTAAGATACAGTTTATGCATATTTAAACTTCGATCCAAATAATTTCCATGAGATTTCTTTTCCATGGCTTGATGTACTTCTTATTACGCCCTTCTACATTTTCACCAAGTCACACTCAGCTGAAGTCACACACTGAGCGAGACTTTGATACATTGCCATTCTGGCCTTGGTGGTCCACATTTGCCAGTGGCAATGCCGAAAAAAAAGAAAAAATCAGGCAGATAGATGTATTTCATTCTGAAAGGAAAAACTTCAGTAAGGCAAAGCAGACACGCTGCATGCTATTCTAAGTTTGTATTTGATATCTGTTTAACTCTCTACACTCCTAGAGACAAAAAGCCACGTAGAAGAAGAAAGCTGGCCTTTTTTATTAAAGGGAAAGACCTGCACCCTTTGATTAGTTTACCGCTCAAAGTGAATAATAATAATTAGAAAAATAAAGGACTGTACTGTAGTATCAGCTATTTTAAGACAAGTATCTCTGGAGGAAAATGGAATGATGGATACACTGGCAACAAATCCTCTTCAGATTTACACACACTTAACAGCGAAAGTGGCAACAGATCCCCAACTTCATGATTCCATCTGCAGCATTTCAAATTCTTGTTTATGCTGCTTACAGAGAGACACACAGGAAAGTGTGGTGCTCATCTATCAACCCTTGCAGACTGTACCATAAGCTTTCATGATACAGTGCCTGATCTCCTTTATTTACTACAGTTTAGTCCTGGAGTCAACTTTATTTATTCATTTATTTATTTAATGTTAAGTATATTTAGGTTTGGCTTAATGTTCTCGTTTGCGACAGTAGACTTTGATCCACTTCATGCATGTCTATGTTGCGTCAGTGAGAACAGGCGAAACTACCCGAGTCAGTACATCCACATATACTAGCTTTAGTGTTCCACATATATTAGCTTTAGTGTTGCAGAGTGTTGCTATTGCTGTACCTCCTCTAGCGCTAGCTTGTCTTCATTTACTGAGAATTTTGAATTTCCAGTTCCCTGGGCAGCTGGTTCCAACGCCTAACAACCCTTCCTTAGACACATTTTAATGTAACCTTTCTGGATCAACTTTCGTTGTAATGTTTATTCACCAAAACATTATTTCCATCCAGTGAATTTTCTCTAGAAAATACTACCTTCCAATATGCTCTCTCCACCAAACCATAAATCACTAACTCATTGCTAACCAGCACAAACTAAAAAGAAAGTAACCAGAAAATGTCTTGTATGTGGAGTCTTAACATAGCCATTTTGGAGTTCTCACACACTTTTGCGCAGGAGTGCTTGCGGGCAGAAAGCCTCTACAGAGAGATCTGGACAGGCTGGATTGATGGGCCGAGGCCAGTGGTATGAGGTTCAACAAGGTCAGGTGCCGGGTCCTGTACTTGGGTCACAACAACCCCATGCAGCGCTACAGGCTTGGGGAAGAGTGTCTAGAAAGCTGCCTGGCAGAAAAGGACCTGGGGGTGTTTGTCGACAGCGGTCTGAATATAAGCCAGCAGTGTGCCCAGGTGGCCAAGAAGGCCAATGGCATCCTGGCTTGTATCAGAAATGGTGTGTCCAGCAGGACTAGGGAAGTGATCATCTCCCTGTGCTCAGCACTGGTGGGGCCGCACCTTGAATACTGTGTTCAGTTTTGGGCCCCTCACTACAAGAAAGACACTGAGGTGCTGGAGTGTGTCCAGAGAAGGGCAATGAAGCTGGCGAAAGGTGTAGAGCACAAGTCTTATGAGGAGTGGCTGAGGGAACTTGGATTGTTTAGCCTGGAGAAAAGGAGGCCGAGGAGAGACCTTATTGCTCTCTACAACTACCTGAAAGGAGGCTGTAGAGAGGTGGGGGTCAGTCTCTTCTCCCAAGTAACAAGTGATAAGATAAGAGGGAATGGCCTCAAGTTGTGCCAGGGGAGGTTTAGACTAGATACAAGGAAAAAATTCTTCACTGAAAGGGTTGTCAAGCACTGGGACAGACTGCCCAGCAAAGTGGTTGAGTCACCATCCCTGGAGGCGTTTAAAAGATGTGTATATGTGGCACTTAGAACACGGCTTAGTTGTGGACTGGGCAGTGTTAGGTTTACAGTTGGACTCAATGACCTTAAAGGCCTCTGCCAGCTGAAATGACTCTATGATTTTAACCATAAACCTCTGTATTCTCTCTCTAGGCTTCCATGTTTGCACACAGAGACTACACAATACTTGAATCTGAGCTCTGTCGACAAGATCCCATCACGCTAAAATTAACAGACTTTCCGGAGCAGACAGAAACAATGCAGCTTGACAACTTTTTTTATTTACTTTGAATTTGCATCCTCAGGAAATGAAGCATAACAGTATTTACGTTGATATTTCATATTCTATGTTCACTCAGATTCAAGAAATCAGGTTTCCCTGGCAACCTCCATTGCTTTGACTCCACAGGTTGCTTTAGTCTACCATCGCCTTGGCACCTGCGACACAGTGCGACCAGTATGGCTCAGACAGAGCTGCTCTCACTTGTGCCACTACCTGCAACAGCCGCTGACTTTCAGCTGGCTGCAGAGCCCATCACCAAAGGACCGGAGCCCTGAAGCCTGACCTTGCCTTCATGGTGAAAGCACAATTAATTTTCACAGATCTTTCCTACAGCTTCGGGTTGTCAAACCACACAGCACCAGGCTGGGTTAAATTGCCTCCAAAGAGACAGCAGCTACAGGCCAGCTCTCTCCTACAGCTGGCAGGCTATTTAAATGAACTGATATTCAAGAGCTGAAGGGAGGGAATTTGAGAGTGACAGACAGACACAGGGTGAAGTCTTGGCTTCCAGAGGAATTGCCGTAATGTGTCTGAGCAGGTGGTAACAATGAGACAGAAAACCTATAAGAAGAATATGAACTTAATTTCTATCCCAAGTCATCAATGGTATCTGAGGCACAAGCCCTTTCACAGCTAAACTGGCATTTGGATTGATCAGTATTGACAGCTTATTTACTGGGAAGATCTCAAAACTAGAAGTGCTCACCGAGTAGCTTCTTGCTTCCAATGCAGGGAAAATACAGCGAGGGGGAGGCTAGCTCCTCACACTCTGCTGCTGCAAGAGGAAAAGAAAACCTTTTACTTTCTGGTTTTGCATTGAATTTAGAAAATTTGACTTGCTAATCTTTTATACATTGGCATTCTTTCATCTTCTAGAGAGATAAATATTTTTAATCAGGCAATTCCCTTCAGGATAACAATGATTCAAATTATACTGATGAATGATATCAATCAGTTATTAGGCATGAAAAATGCGTATATAAAAGCCTAACAACATTTATACTAACAAAAGTGCAAAGTTTTTTCCCCTTCTTAAAAAAAAAAACAGAAAAAATCTAATAGTTTTCTTATACACCCAAGAGGTGTTTTTTTCTACAAACATTAGAATAAATCCAGCAGTTAACTGGCAAGTTCTGTTTGCAGTAGAAGATTATTAAATGTGAAATTAATAAAATTAATGGGAAATTAATAGGGGATACCGTGCCATATCCCTGCAGATATATAGAAAAAGATGTTTTCAAAGGCTGCATTTTAAAATGGAAACAACATTAAAATGGCACTGTTGACTTTAAAGCCCTAAATAGGGTTGCCTTTACTTCCCCATTATTTTGCCAGATACCCATCTTGAGTCAGACAGCATCGGACTTTTAAGGATTTTAAATAATCAGCACATCAGGCTGTCTCTCCTGGGAGTTCAGGCCCAGAGCTCTTCCTGTCTCTGTCCCTCATCCTAGAAGTTGGATTGTGACCCTTGTTGCAGAGAAGGTGGCTTCAATAAAACAGGACATCTATCAAAGCTGCTCATCACTTAGGTTCTTCATGCAGCAAGGGGAATGCCTGGACCACACCATGAGGTTTTTAGTGGCAAACACCATGCCATGCTAATGGGTGCTCAAGGGCACCTTAGCTATATCTGGCCATCTCACAAACCAGCTGGGAATATGTAGCGGGCTGATGCAGATGATGTAATGAGGAGACAGTGATTTCAGGCAGAACCTAGGGAGAGTATAACCACAGGCCTTGCTTGTACAGACCCATATGAGTAACCACTATATAACCTGACCATATACCATGATTGCCTTTAACTTGTTCTTATGGAGACACATAGGAACGTGCTGCTCTCAACAGACTGCAGTGGCTGCTGGACAAATTAAGCTGATGAATTTTTAATGGAGGAACCTGTATGTGGTTCCCACCTAGTCCATGTACGCACGACACAATCTACATATCCTGTCGTACCTTTAGATTAAGCAGTATACCTACATGTAACATTCCTTACCCAACAGCAGAAAAGATGAATATGCTGTTTACTTTAAGAAAATCCTATGAAAGACCACAATGCTGACAAACCTCATCACGCATGAGATCTGCGTAGTGTGATCAGCTTGAAAGGGTTCATCTGATGTTGCAATAGCCAAGGTTCCCAGCATCAGAAGGAGCTTAAGATTGCTATTACTTTTCCCGCTACTTCTTTTAACATCAGAAGGGACATAAGATTGCTATGACCTTTTCAATTATTGCTATCATCTTTTCTACTGCTTCTATTCTTTACGCAATAAACTCGTTAATCAACCTCGAGTGTCTGTGCCTTTCTTATTGAGATCCCAAAAGAACCTTGTCATGGTTTAGGCCAAATCGGCTACTGGGTACATGGGGGACCCCAGATGGGACCGACAGATGCTCCCCTCTACCCCTCTTCAAAGAGAGAGGCAGAGGAGGTAAAAGAGACTTATGAGTTTAGAAGGAACTAAACTACTTTAATGAAATATTAAGAATAAAATAAAAAGAAATAATGAAATATATACAAAACTGTATCAAGCTCCCGAGATGACAATCGCGTCACCGGCTGGCACTGGGGCAGTCCCAGGCTGGACTCAGTGACAGATGGGAACTGGATTCCGGATCTGCATTCAGGATCGGAATCAAAGGCAGACGAACAGAGTCCTCCTCAGACGTCGGCCATTGAAGAAAGAGAGAGCTGACCCTTTGATCCCTCAGCTTTTATACTCAGCATGAGGCAGACGGGATGGAATACCCTGTCAGTCAGTTTGGGGTCACGTGTCCTGTCCGCTTCTCCCCACAGGTGGGACCTCACTATGCTTTTCCGCTTCCGACCCTCCAACAGGGCAAGTAACAAGTTGGTTGGCCTTGGGGGTTATCACTCTCAGAGCGAAGAGCATCTGCACAATGTGCTGTTAATTTCAGCAGTCAGAAGAGGCCCAGCTAAAAAGCAAAGTTACTGAACAAAATTGGTTCTGTTTTACCTCAAACCAGGAGAAACATGCACACCCCATGTCAAAAAAAAGAATTCATATGTGTATCGAGCTATTCACATGCTTCTGTCAGCTACCATACTTCTTACATTAGGAGACAAAAAAACAACAAAAAACCACTCCACCAACTCTCATTAGCCAAACCATTTGTTTTGAGGATAACGTAAGGACTAAGACTTGTAACACAGGGATGGGAAAAATTCACTGCAAAATAAGGTACCAGACCTGTTCTTTCCAGCTGTGCTCAACATGGTGTGCTTTCTGCACAGGACCAACATTAGGAGTCTGATCTAAGAGGCCACTTGTGCTTCACCTACTGTTCACAATAGACTTGTCCCTCCCTACCTCCATGATCACCAGTAAGAGTAAAGTGCTCCATGAAAACCAGCTTGACCATTGCCATTATTTTAAACTCCCTCTCAAGAGAAACAAAACTGAATGTTACATCTCTGGCATCCGAAGAAAGGAAGACATCTTAATTAGTGTTCACAAAACGGTCTGAGTAGAAGACGAAAACACTTAGAACCTACAAAGAAATTACATTCTGAAAGTAAACCAGGAACCACATTCAATATCCAAACAACTCCCTATAGAAGGGCAATAGAAGACAATAATGCTCATCTAGCTTAAGTTCTAGTAAAATTAATTCATTTTTTAAACAGAAAATTCATATCAGTAATGAGCAGTATCAATACCTAAAGCAAAGCAAGATGCAGCTGCAAATTATGGCACAACATCTTCTTTACAGCTGCTTTCTCTGCCATTATGGAACTAAGCGTATTGGTTAGCTGCTGGTTGCAGGAGTCATTTTTACAAAACAATGTTTGTTTTATGCACAATACATCTGGTGCTGAAGATAAAATTTCAATATACAAACATATACATTAAATTATTGTGCTTAAGTTACACGGTCATTTGAAACAGCCCACTTTCATAAAGAAAACCAGAAGAGCTTCCAAGTTTAATTGTCTATGCAAAAGATATGTATGTTAACAGAGTTTCTCACAAACCATAAATCTTAAGGTGTCGTTCCAAGGAAGGTATTTGGCACAGAGAAGTAGTACAGAAGACTACCGAAAATTCCTGCTCAGAAACATTTTAACCAAGGAGTGCAGAAATACAGAAAACACCCTTGCACAAAGTTCATTTCCCAGCAGTGAGTAAATGCCTAATCTAAATTGATTCTGGCCAATATTTCATGCTTTAATCAACAAATATATGTTTCAGAAAGCTATCTGGGGGAATTTAAAAAAAAAAAAAAAGCAAAACATAACAAAGCATGGGTCCTGATCTGATGCCATGAAGGATATTCATTAATGCAGCAACAGATGGTTAATCTGCAGACTTAAAATATGTCAACTTCATTTAATTAAAAGTCAACATTATTATAACATTGCCATCATAAAATCAGGTTCTGACAGCATGCCAAATTTTATTGCTGTTTTACTTTTAAACAGAAACTTTTTGATGAGGAGCAACACACTCACTACTTCTCCTGTGAACATTCACATGTCACAATAAACACAGAGGAGGTTCTCCTGTGGGCTCCCTCCTGCAGTGGCTCTCCCACGCACAGCAGGATTTTGATACCTCTACTCCTACACTTGGAAACATTTCAGGCTGCAGCAGGTTCTGGAGCCGATACAGCTACGCTACTACCGGTACTCAAGTTAACTGCTTTTGTGTCAGATCGAACTGCTCGGCCGTCACCCTCCAATTTGCAGTGCAAACACACAGCAACGGGTCTAACTGTAAGTGAGGTGTAACTCATTGCAGGGGTATCGATAGCTGTCTTAAGTTACTTGTACGGAATTCAACACAAGGATGCATCTGAAATCAAGTAATACTCATTCTTTAACATCACATGCCACCAAAGTAAACCAGCAGTGAGGCATGAGGTGTAACTACTAGAGCTGGCTGTTAGCACCGCATAGAACAGTCATTACAAAACACCACAGCACCAAAGTTATCCTGATTCCATCATGTGGCTCAAGCTTTGCCCACGGCTTCTCAAATATCTTGTAATATGTATTGCAATCCCAAGCACGAATACAGGCTCCACGGGGAATGGCTGGAGAGCAGCCCTGAGGAGAAGGACCCGGGGGTGCTGATTGACAAGAAGCTCAACATGAGCCAGCAATGTGCCATCACAGCCCAGGTGGCCAACCGTATCCTGGGCTGCATCAAAAGTGTGGCCAGCAGGTCAAAGGAGGTGATTCTGCCCCTCTACTTCACTCTTATGAGACCCCACCTGGAGTACTGCATTCAGCTCTGGAGCCCCCAACATAAGAAGGACATGGACCTGCTGGAGCACGTCCAGAGGAGAGCCACGAGGATGATCTGAGGGCTGGAGCACCTCTCCTATGAGGAGATGCTGAAAGAGCTGGGGCTGTTCAGCCTGGAGAAGAGAAGGCTCCGGGGAGATCTTATTGTGGCCTTCCAGTACTTAAAGGGGGCCTACAGGAGAGCTGGGGAAGGACTTTTTACTCGGGCATGTAGCGATAGGACGAGGGGGAATGGCTTTAAACTGGAAGAGGGCAGGTTCAGATTAAACATTAGGAAGAAGTTTTTCACTTTGAGGGTGGTAAGGCACTGGAAGAGGTTGCCCAGAGAGGTTGTTGAGGCCCCATCCCTGGAGGTGTTCAAGACCAGGCTGGACACGGCCTTGGGCAACCTGGTCTAGTGGGCATTGTCCCTGCCTATGGCAGGGGGGTTGGAACTTGATGATCTTCAAGGTCCTTTCCAACCTAAACCATGCTATGATTCTATGCAATTAAGGAACATCTCAATTAATCTCCTAACATTTCTGGAATTAAAATCCCAGATGGTAGGACAGTACCATTGAGTGACTTCAGCCTGTGCTGCAACTATAAGCTCTGCAGGAGTTTTATCTCAAAAGCCCCTTCTCCTTGTGCAGAAGCCTCCAGATCTCACTGGACAAAGGGCATGAGCCACAGGGCCCAGCAGAGAGCAAGCACTTCGCACCCGCCAGTACCAGAACAGAAAGGAATGAAATCTTGATGTGCAGGGCCCTGGTGACAGCTGGTTAGGGGTTACAAAACCTGCTATAAAAGTGACAGAGAAAGAAACAGGCAAAGTCCCATCTAGTTATGGACTACTTCTATGCTCTGAGGTTTGGTGCAGACCCAGTTCTGTTAATGATATGAAACACCATCTTACTGGCTTGGATTACTTTGTCACTGTCCCAAGAATAAGAAAATAAATGTAATACTTTTATTTGGAGGAAACCCAAAGCTTGCTTGCTTTTTTTTTTTTTTTTTTTTTTAACTAACAAAAAAGCACCCAATAGTTCTGAAGTGTAAACCCCCATGTGTCACTGACCCCCAAATACAAAGTTTAAGTAATAGCAGCCCTTTGACATACTGGCTTAAGGGCCAGAATATGGGAGTTTATTTTTATTTTCCAAGAAAATACCTGTAGGCAGTCTTTTAAAACCATTACAAGTGCGTGGTCTGCAGAGAGACTGTGAAAAAAAATTCAGAATGCTGTTTTGCTGTATGTTCCCAGACATCAAACAGGGAGCTAAATTCCTGACAGTCGCATCTGTGTAATTACCCAGCAGTCATCTAACCCTTTGCTAGCCCCTATGGACAGTTTCACAGCTGCTACAGTTCCGAGCAGCGGAGCTGGACGAGAGGTCAGAGAGGAGGACAGAGCCAATCACCCAGATGTCACGGTTGGAAACAAGCAGCCAAAGCCTATGTTTTTCAGCTCCTGAGCACACCTCCTATTTGAATGCAGCGTCTGAATTCAATCAACACAGCAGGCAAATGCACGCGGACAAATTCGTCACTGCTCCAGTAGGAAGGTGTGCAATGACAATGAATAATACAGTATTTACACATGCCTCAAAGTATTAAAGGATGCTTAGCAGAACTTGGTTGATGCTACCAAAAGCTGGTAGACACTAACTTCTTATTTACATTTTAAGAATTGTGTCTATTCCTCCAGAGTTTTTGAAGCTTACTCCTTGAATGCACAGAACAGTGACAGACACTGTCTTATGAAAAATATCAAAACAAAAAAATGTACTACATTCTTCAAAGCTGAAGGGAGAAATGGACTGTGGGGTTATCTTAGCAGTTAGTATTGGTTCTTATTTTAATTAGAGACTACATCAGCCACTCCAGATGCCAATCCCAAATCTGGATGCCACAAGAAGAAAGTATGAGAATTATATGCATAAGGACCAGTAAGGCAGGCACCAGCAAATGCTGGCATTGCAAACCAAGTGGGAAGGCAGAAAGTGCAGGGAGCTGATGCATTCCTGACTCCTCTTTCCCAGGTACCAAACTCACCTTGGGTAAATTTGCTGTTAACAGCTGTAGAAATATGGGCGTGCAATAGAAGCGGTCTTTTAGGTAACAACATCCTAATCCACTTGAAGCTGTAGTATCATGTAGAGATTTTCTCTTATTATCAGTGGACACATAAAAACCTCAGTGGAAACCCAATGTACAGATCTAAAGACAGAATATAGGTCTAAACCAAACATCATTCTAACAACCCCGCCCAGCGTTTCCTGAAGTCCTATAAAAGAGCAGAATAAGCATATGTACTCAACTTTTCCTAATATTCAAAGTAGTAAACCTGGAGCAAACAATAATTATGAGTGATACTGCTGTTTGCACAAAGAAAGCATTTGGGGAAATAGGACTTTTTCCTTTTTTGTAATTGAATTTTGAACACTCTGATTTACTTCAGTGTAAGAAATCACCAGCCAGTTTCAATGGCTTAAAACATTTTTTTTTTAATTTTATTTTTGGTCAATCTAATGAACAACTGATGGTTTTCATACAGATAGCAAATGTTTACACTAAAAACCTCACTGAGATCAACTACCTTAATAACTCATATCTGTTGGAGCTGAGTAATGCCCTGATGCTTACATACTTTTTCAAAGCAAAGAATGAGAGTCCAAGGACATCTCCAGTAAAGATAAATTTTTCAGAAGCAAAGCAATTCAGTTCCCAGAGCACTTCAGGATACATCCCAAGTATGTCAATATGTCAAAGAAAGAAGAGAGAAATTACAGGAAAACATGAAATGCTTACAACCTGATCCAAAGGTCACAAGGATCAAAGGAGACACTCATAATGACTTCGGTAAACTTTGGGACTTGATCACAGTCACTCAGAAAAGGACATTTCAGATATTTTACTATTTTCTTATGTTTTTTCCAATCGAAAGTCAAGAATAGGCTCAAAGAACAAACATGAAATACATATAAATAGCTGAAATACTCAGTACCGCTCAGTGGTAATACACTATCATTCTCACAGCATCTCTCATTAAAGTATTGCAAGTATTAAACTCGTACAACTCCTATACATTGTAGGCACGATAAAGAGAGATCAAAATTAAAGATAAAACATATGCTGATTACCTGTTATTTTTGGATATCCCAAACTTCACTTTCTACTTCAAGTCACTTATTTTAATCCAAACTAAAAATAGCAGACTTGCCAATTCCTCTGCTAGTCTGACAAGTAGTCTAGACATGCTTAGATAATAGCATTCACCTTTGACAGTCCCCTCTGAGGTATTAAACATTTGTTATTGGTTTAATAACTTCCAGTCAAATAGTGATTTATGATAGTCACATCTGTTAATAAATTCCAAGATGTTTATAACTACAAAGACCAGCTTTGTCCTGAGACACCTGAATTAGCATATATTATGAACATACAGATGTTATTGATATATGGAATAGAAACGTAAATGATTAAAAACATACTGCAAAATTTTCTTCATGCTCCCACAGATACGGGCAAGTAACAGTTACATTTGTTATGACAGATACTGTAATGAGCAAATAAACGTCAGGATATGTTGTGCCATTCCGGAAATCTTCAGTTTTGCAAAAATGTATTTAAAATTTCCCTAATATTATTCTGCATTCTGTAATCACCATGTGTGAACAGCTTTAATGAGAGGCAATTCTCAGTAGCACTTAGAACCACAAGTCCACCACATGTTCCTCTACATCTTGAAGTATTTCCTGAAACGGTTTCTTTTTTCCTCAAAATCCATATATCCTTGCTTTTCTAGAACTACTTAGTTTCTCAAACTACACCCAGTATCTCTGAATAACATGCAGCATTTTACAAAGTGAAGATACAGTATATTTTCTTACAAGTACACCAATCCACATAGCAAAGAAATTTTTTACATTATTAAAAATATTTGAATCATGCGTGCTATTTCCAGGATGTGTATTTATCTAAGACATGTCCTTCAGCTTTGCTATATAATTTCAAGCCATCACTGCCCAGCAGAAGGTTTAACAACAAGGAAGGAAATAATGCCTCTATGTGACTCAGGAGCTTCCTAATACAGCAGTATCTAAATATGTGCTGACCCTAAACCTGCAAAGACCATCTGTATGAGTTGATAAGAGATCCATGCAATCGTTAGGTCACAGATCATTCTACCTGAATGTTTCAGTTTGTTGCAGTAAACCCTGACAGCTTCAGTGATCACAAATGCTTTCCTGCTCCTGCAATACAAGGTTTAATATTGCCAAATATATTTATTCCCTCCAGCCTTCTTTCCCCCCCCAACACAGCATGTGAAAACAGCAGCCTGTACAGTATGGCTGTAATCAATGAGCATATGGGCCTCCATTTAAGAAGGATAAATTTGTTCTCTGCTGATTACTTAGAGAAATATAATTAGTGTCCAGCTCCTGCAGCTACTGCAGAACATCTGGGTTTCCCCTACCTCTCTTTTGCATAGGGAGAAGGATGACAATTCCCTTTCTGTCTAGTGACTCTGCAGAAAGGAGAACATTGCTGCTGTCTTGGTGGGAAAGAAGGAAATTCCATTTATTGATGTTAACCTGACAAGAGTTTTGGCTAGGATTGTTCCCAGCTATTCCAGAAATGCAAGGCAGGGAAATTAATCCACCGGCGGTTAAACTGAGAAAATCAGCCATAAGTGATTTCCTATACATTCTTCTGTTAATTTTTGTACCCGGCCACAAGTCAAGAGATCTGATCATAGCTCCTTCTGTTTCGAGAGTCAAAGTCAACCGAACTGGTACAGCCCACCTGTGGTGGGCAGGGGCTGGTCTTCAATGTGATAAAAGCTCACTTGATTAAGAGAGGGCAGAGATGTTTTATCCTTTTCAGAAAAGCGCTTTCAAAATGTCTGCGAGTGCTTCAGGATCTAAAATACCGACTTACAAATTGGTTCACAAATGAAAAGGCTCATGGTTGAAAAGATCTAGGGATGGCCAGTCACACGGGTGTTACATTTCTCAAAGTAGCACTGCATGGTTAATGACTCTTACTTTCCCTTTTCTACTTCTCATTAATTCTTTGTCCAAGAGTACCAACATCAGTGAAAGCATTTGAGGAGTCACGTCACCTTGCAGGAATTCTGTAACATGGTAATTCAATACAAAGAGGAATAAAGTGCAGCTTCACAGAGACTGGTACATGCAGCCACGCTCGGGGTCCTACAGAACGTCATCCTCTGTTTCTCACCACCACCGCTCCATTACCAACCCTACAGGGCCCGGTTTTGCCTTTCCATCAGGCCCTTATCCTTTTGTTCCTACCTTTACTGGATGCTCCTCTTCCCTTAGACTGCCACTTCTCTTATCCTTCACCTCCTCCACTTTCCCTCGCACCTGCTTTCTCCTTGCTCTTCTCCAGAGCTGCCTCAACACCACCCTTCTCATAGCATTCAGTAGCAACTGCACTGATAAAATGTAAGCAAATTATTACTATTTTTTGAACCTGCGATGTAACTAGGTTTGCAACATCTCCGAGGTGTTAGCTAACGCCTAACTCTTCAGATTTTTTTTCCTCAGTAACTCCTGCGCTATAAAGCACACTACTTACGTGCATTTTTTGTTCTTGCTTGCAAGTTAGCTATATGCAAACGTGAACTCACACACACTGGTGCATGTTTCTGAATCTGGGGATTCTTTTTTCTTGGAACATATTTCTCCAGATGAACAAAACATTCAAGACAAACCCCTTCAGAATATTTATAGTTGAATAAACGCTACAGTTCACTAGCAGCTCCTCCCTATGGCATTTGGTAAATGTAAGCTAAGCAGCTTTATTTTCTTTACTGTAACACTGTCTTGTTTGCCCTTTAATGGCTTTTTTTTGTGTGTGGCTTTCCCCCTCCCCCCCCCCCCCCCATTGCTCAACAAATAATTTTAAGACAGAAAAGAAAACTGACAATTCCTAAATGTCCCTGTTCCCAAATGGGAGCTTCTCTTACACTCATGAATACTTAACTGGCTCAAAAGCACAAGGAAATTAGTGCTTTTGTTTACTAGAAAAACACATTAAATACGTGATAAAGTTAAAAAAAAAAATTAAAAAGCAGTAAAAACTACCAAGATCCTGTCCCCAGGAAAAGGAGCAACTCCCCTTTGGTACATGTTTCGGGAATGATCATGAGACCTTTACTCAACAAAGAGAGAAGTGAGACCTTTTTGCAGGTGCATAACTGATGATTTGACACAGACACTGAATGAATGAACAGAAATTTTCCAGAGGTTATGCACCTGAGTTCCCAGCTAGAACTGGAAATTGCATGCTTAACTGGAAACACACTTACATACTTAATGTCTTTCCCGTACAGAGCACAAAACGTTTTCCTTGCCTTAAAGCAATCACTATTACTCACAAATAGGTCTGAGAATGTGTAGAAGTGTCGAGGTAACTATGCAAAGTTATATCTCTTATTTAGGCACTATGAGACTGATCTCGAATTCCTGGTGAATGTTTTTTCGGTAGAGAAAATGTGTAGGGGTCAGACCCAAGCATTATCAGACAACCCCTCTGGCTCAATGTATAAGTGTACTCATCACCCGTCAGCCCTGAGCTGCAGATGCTGAGCACTTCTGAGGCGGGGGGTGGGGAAGTCTCCTGTAAGCATAGAACCGAAAGTAATGAATGCAAATGCCTCCAAATCCGCCTGGAGAAAGAGATAATTACAATTATGTATTTTCTTATATTCTGAAATGGTTTTTAGTTCTCCTTATCCATTACCTCTGTAGGTAAAAATTCAATATTAAACATCAACGTCTTATATTCCCCCCGAATAATTTCTCCAGCACAACACCACAAGTTTAACAATCAAGCAAAGAAACAAATTTAATGCAGAAAACACTAAGACAGAACTGGACAAATAACTGATAACACAAATTGTAAGTTGTTTGATTCTCATGTATTACTCCTCAGGTAAAAAACTTGTGAATCTATATTTTTAGGTAATACTTTTAGGGCTTCTCTACATAGTTTGCATATAAATAGGCAAGGACATTAGGACATATCACACTCTTTCCTCATAACTGCCTTTTTTCTTCTAAGAATTCTTAGTGTAATTCGAAAGTATCTCTCTGCAATGGAGTAAAAAGCTGAAAGTATCTACGCTGAGTACAACCACAGGCTAGCTAGTGAACTACAATTCTACCCCTAATTTCCCCAGCTATAATTATTCCTCCCCAGCTAGAGAGAGGGGAAAACAAGAAACAAAACTTTTCTAAATCCCACCATCCCACAAAACAGGAAAAAGCTACCACCCAAAAGAAAAATTGTCACAGGGCTGAATATAAGGAAAATTAATTGTTTTCATCAAATTCTCAGA
The DNA here is from genome assembly GCF_965231255.1 of Vanellus vanellus. Classification (NCBI taxonomy): domain Eukaryota; kingdom Metazoa; phylum Chordata; class Aves; order Charadriiformes; family Charadriidae; genus Vanellus; species Vanellus vanellus. Next base: position 33,022,752 of record NC_138909.1, read on the forward strand.
CTATGGAGTGTTTCAGGGATGGTACTTCTAAGAAGGATAGTTGATATTTAGCAGATGTCCCACATTATTTGGAAGAAAACTGATCATATCTTCATGATCACTGTCAGTCAGAAGTATTTCTGTAACTAGATATTTTCTGCTAATACAGTATTCAGATGAAGATGAAAGAGAGGTTGTCATAAACAGGAGAACCAAGGCCATTCTGACAGCACAAATACTCTTATTCAAAATGTGTTGGGTACTATATTTTGCAACCTAATTGCCTAGAGAGGAACTAAACAACAGCTCAATCACTTCGCTCTTCTCATCCAGTTCTGTGATTACTTCTGAAGTACATCTATTCACGTGCAAACACCAAGCTAGGGACTACACTACACTAAGTTCCTAAAAGACATTAGCTGAGAAGTAGATCACTGTGGTTACTTTTTCCAGGAGAAAATTCTCCTCTTTAAACATAATCCCAGAATAAATCCAGCAATGTTAACTGAATGCTTTTTGATTTGTACCGCAGTACCCAATTCTGACACGTAGCCCCTGTTGCCACTGGTATGTTTTAAGGACGTTTACTCGATCTGGAGATCTAATGCACAGTGGAACAAGAAGATAAGGACAACACACCAAAGATTTCCTTACACATTTACGTTAGAACTATTGATGAAATCTAGTTAGGTGTTCTTTATTGTGTCCATGCCTCTGTGCATTCCTTGCATTGCAAGGGATTCCAATCCCTTCACTTACATTTAAGAAGAAAAAAAAGCATGAGGGACAAGCTTCCCCCTCCCCAAGGTACTTTCTGAAAGTGATTTTATTTAATTCATTGCATTAACTGAGCAATAGATCCCATTTTTTAATAAAGTGTTGAGTCGTTCTCATGTAAAATCAAAAATTATTTCCTATACTAAGCCTATTATCTTCAGTGCATCTGGTTACTGTCAGATATCTTTAAACGATATTTATGACATCAAATGGTAGGGTGTAGCTTCAGGTTTTGTTCTTAGTTTGTTCTTTGTCTGCCGGTTCACTAACAAAAGACAACCCCCAAACACAGACTTTCTCTTTTTTCTTTTGCAGCATCAAACATTTCCATAAGAGGTATTATGAAACATACCTGGAGTCTTTACAATAACAATGAGCCGTGTTATGTTTCTAAATCAAACTAAGGAAACTCATTAGAGCGATTCAAAGAGTGCAAGAACGGTTCTTCAAAGAAGCATCAGTAAATTCTAAATATACATATGCTTACTTCAAAGGCTCTCAGTTTAACAGGAATTGGACCCTCAGAAATACTTCGGGATCTAAGCAATGTCAAGGAAAGACGAGAAAGATAAGGAAAGCAGACAGGATCTTCTTCTAAAAGGTGACAGGGAATCAGACTGAGCAACACGAAATTTTGAGAATGAGGCCAAACAGCCAGAGAGGAGAGCGCTGCTCTCCCAGAGATGAGAAAAAGGCTAAGATTGCCTCCTAGGACCTAAACATCGTCAGCCCAGATGTTTAGTTTTCATTACACTTTACTGATGTAAAGATGACGAAGAGGCCTCCTATGAGAGATTTGCTACTCTCCTATCAAGTTCAGTTCTATCTACACATACAGTCCTGATGCGAAATTGCACCTTCAGTGTAATACACATAAAATATCCCAAAACAGACAACCTAAGGCGTTGGTGTTTGGTGTTTTCCTGTTTTGTTTTGCTTTCTTTCAGGTGGCTGGTTGGGTTGTTTGGTTTTTTTTTGGGGGGTGGGGGGATGCTTTGCTTGTAGGATTTTTTTGTACACTGATCTCATTTAATCATACTCAATATTATGATTCCTCTTCAGCCCGTTTGCAAATTAAACTAACATTGCCTCTGCGACATCCCCCCTTTGCAGCAGATTGTGCACTACAACAGGAGCTATTCACAGCTTCTGGCTCTTTCCAGGCTTAGATTTCCAAACCATTACGCATCTTACTGTTCCTCACAAAGCAAATCCTGAAGAGAAACAGTGTTTTCTAACAGAGCCTGCAAGCCATGTTCGAACATCTTAACAATAGCCACCCACTTGAAAAAAAAAAAGGAGTGGAAAAAAATGTGTCTGCACAACTGCAGTAAATAAAGATGTCCCCATGCAGTTGTTCAGTTGAATCTCCAGAGGTACAATCCTGCCCTCTTCCCACTTGCCATATATTACCTGTAAACTGAATGGTTACTGGGGGAAGGAACACGTCCACGTGACAAGTGGCTGCATGCAAACACAATAGTGACCAGTCAATTTAGCTGACACCGCACTTAGGGGATCAGTTTCCAGGACGTTGATTTAATCCTGATTGGAATGAAAAAACCTGTACAACAAGCTGTTTCGACTTATAAATGTGAAAGCGGTGAAAGCAATCAAATTTCACCTTACAGCAAAGTACAAGAAGAAAGACGCAAAAGGCCCAGTTGCAGTGTGCTTTTATCACTGCAGGAAAGTGGGCAAGTTTCAAAATTTCCATGTATCCAAATCAGAAAATTACATCAAGATCTAAGGTTGAATTTGAGCTGACAATTAATCACCTATTATTTCCTATTATTATTTCATCCCGTCCTTTGCAAATAGCTCAATGAATCATATTATCCTGCTGTAAAAATAACATACCTGTCATGAATCATCACATGCAATATATTGAAAATTGAACGTCTTCCCATACAAGAAAGAAGGTGCACGCATGAATACTGCTGTGAGTACTTAATCTCAATTAACTTTATGTAATTTTCTTCCTCCCATATTCATTAACACTGATTCCTTTTCCTTCAACTTGATTTTGACTGATTTTTCATCCAATACGTCTAACGATCCCTGTAGGGACTATAGCATATATTGAAATACAGTCTGGGCTCTGCAGCACTGTATTCTGAGTCACACAAAGCCTTTCTATCTTTAAAACATTGAGGGTGGAGGAGCAGGTACCAAAGAATCTGAAAGCTCAGCAATGCACAAACAAGTACAGATGTTGCCAAAGATTTACTGACCCACTAGAAGACACTCCAAATACAAGTAATAGCTATGTAAATGGAGAACTGGTGGTCTCCAGCTTTCAAGTTCACCGTGCAGGTTCTGTTAGGAAGCAATTTCCGGCGCACGAGCCTAGAGTTCAAATCCATCTTGTACTCGCCTGTGTAACTTTTTCCCCCTTTTTGTGACCTCCAGCCACAGGGATTGACCAACAGTTTCAAAGTCGGGACGTTGTCCAAGCTTAAATGAAGTCAAAGAGGATCATTCCAGGCCCAATGCAGGTACCATCTGGAAAGCCCAGAAGCAGCAAGCGTGTTGTAAATACCAGCAGGGTAGCCTCCAAAGTCAACAGCAGTTTTGCTCCTCATTTCAGAGGTGCATGATAAAGTCCCACAGATGCTACTGTAATCCCGCAAAATTAAAGAAGGGCACAACCTCTTGTTTTTTATTATTATTATTATTATTAATGATTGATCATCCAAAGCGCGTTGCAGTGAGTAGAAAATCACTTGAGCAGGTTTTCATGCATATGCATTTACATATTTAAAATTTCTACTGAGCTACCAGTGTCAAATTATATTATGCTATAATCCAAACTCGAATAATTTCAAATACTGGCACAGGGGATGCAGTTAAGCATTCCAGTAAAAAAAAAAAAAAAATCTATTGTTGATTATGAGTACAGGGCCTACTGAAGCATATTTTACCTTTTAATACAAAACACAGGCTCAGCTACCATCTAGTTAAGAATAAACTTCTAGCTACCACAAATGTATTCATGCAACTATATTATATATCCACAAAATGCAAAGACACAGATCATGATATTTTTCCTAGTAATTCCATTTCTTGGCTATGGCCAGCTGGGAAGTGCTGAATTCAGTCCAGACTCTGCTGCTAATGATTGCTCAGTGGCGGTGGTACTTTCCGCGACGCTCTCAGCAATTATGTGCCTGGTCTCAAATAGTCACATGTAACAATAACAGTTTCAGGGGCCTGCCCAGATTCTGCCTGAAAACTTTCACTCTTAAATGAAGATTTCCCATAGTGAAAGATTTGGCCAGGCAGGAAGATGACTCACTAATGGCCACCCTCATCAGAGCCCGAATAAAAAAGATGATTGCATGCTAGGCGCACAAGAACACATAAGTCCGAACTCACCTGGGCTAGCGAGTTCCCAAAAAGTAAATAGCAGCTCCTTTGTTCAGCCTTAGCAGGCCAGAAGAGAAGCAGAGTCGTCTGTGTTACAAGCACATGGTCCTGTAATACAGCAGCGACCAGCAAGACTGTTCTTTCATGATGGACAAGGACTAACCATACACTCCTCCACGGCATGAGGAAAAATCAGAAGCTGCTCAGAGCAGGGGTTCCTCTGCTGTGTCACAAAGTTAGCAAACTATCAAAAGACCTAGCAGGTGAGCTTCAGTGATTAGCCTCTGCAATTAGCAGATCCAGAAACAACCTGATGGCTCTTGAGCCATGACTAAGAAAATCCATTAGAGAACCCAAGCTGGCAGGTTATGACCTTGGAAAAGAGGAGAAAAACACTTCAAATTCAGCTGAATGCATCTCCTTGTACATTTTGGCAATGATGTCTTGAAAAGGATTATTACTGCATAGGGTTTAATTTCAATGAGGACATTACATTAGAGAGAGAGAGAGAGAAAGAAAGAAGGGGCTGGGTGAAGGACATGAAAGAATCTATTATCCAAAAAAACATAATGAGGGTGGATTGAACTTACATACTAGGCATATAAATTTCAAAGCAGAAAATATGATTTCCAGTGACACATATTTTATAAGTGTCTTCTTAGCTAAGCTGAATTGTCAGGAAAAAAAAAAAAACAACAAACTAAATCAAAATGCAAAACAAAATTAAATGAGAAACGCGGAAATAAACCAAACAGAATGTCAACTCTTCTCCTGAGCAGCTGCTGAAACAGTGGATTTAAGCTTTTCATATTGAAAGTCAGGATACAAATAAAGTTGGATTAAAAGATATTAAAACTTGAAATCATTTTAAACTGAGAAATTATACAAAACACATCTAATCTGAAATATCAAAATACATCTCCCACACACCTTATGCAACTCCGAATTACTGGGGAAATACTGATTAATTGTACTCCATCTACAATTGCTCTTGAAACAATACCAAGAGAAATTGTAGACAACACAAAATACATCGAGAATTTTAAGTAACAGCACACTTCGTCTTTGGAACCACATCCTTAACATCAATTAACAGGCAGATAAATAAGTGAGAAACCTTTTTCCCTTGTAGGTTGTCCTACCCGTACATCACTGAGGAAGGAAAGAAAAGGAAGCACAGGATATGCTGTGCTGAAAAAGTGTTTTGGAGTTTCGGTTTTGTTTGGGGGCACATTTTTTTTCTTGAAATACTTTGATAACTTGTTGGAATCACCTTTCTGGGTGGGTGGGTGTGTTGACAGCCCTCTTTTGTGTCAGTTTATTTGGGCGTGTGCAAAGAGACCACACCAGCAGTACAGGCACAGCTTAAAAGTATAAAGCAATTATTTATTGATGAGCACACACACACAAGACAGCAAGTTTAAGAGTTTCTAGGCTACTCGCTACCCTGATAAAGATTCAAAGGGCTTTTGCTGGCCAGGCAGACCCAAGCCCAGAGGAGAGGGGTTGGCCCCCGGAGCAGATTCCCTGTGTGGCCAAGCTGCCACCCTCCACCACCTCTGCTGGCACCAAGGACCTGACTGTCTCGCAGCTACATCTGCTGACCTCCAACCAGCCTCTCAATTTCTTCACTTCAGTTTTTCATACTTTTCCACACTGGCTCTTTTCCTCTCGATTCTTTGAGGTACTAACAATCCTGGTCTCTACAGTTCTGCCTCTGCCTGTAATTTTACCTCTTTTTTTTATTATTTTTCTTACAGGCTTTCTTACAGTTTTTTCTCATAATTTCACAATTTTCTCAGACATCTGAGCCCAGGTTATGTAGCTGGGCTGTGCTGGAGCAAGACCTTGGATCTCTGGAACAGTCACAGCGGAACTGGATAGTTCTGGAAGAAGATACAGGGCAGATGCAGGCAGAGGAGGTTACAGTGTACAGAGAAATCAATACTACAGGAGTAAAATTCTCATTTTGACACAAGTGTCTAGATCCAGCCTAAGCCAGAAATAAAAATGCCTCCAGTGTTGCACTGGGGGAAAAAAAAAACAAAACCACAAACAACAAAAAAACCCCAATAGTTAAAATATCTAAACGTCGCCTTGGCTCATACGTATTGCAACACTTGATCTTCAAACTTCAGCACTAACTAAGTTATGGAACTTTCTTGCTAAAACAATTTGCCACAAAGGACTGATACCCTCCTCACCAGCACTGGAAGACTTTTGGTCTTCAGTAATTGCAGTAAAATATCAGAAAATATGTTGTTTGTCATCTTCCCCTGATTGCTTATTGCTGAAAACGTAATCTCAGAAATTTTTTCTAGCCGTTAATTTACTAAACCCAGATGTTAGAGTTGAACATAAGGACTGTAGAAGAGATTTTTTTGTCCTTTCTTATGACCCCATCCTCTGTTGAAGATTGGTTAAAGCTTTACAGCATCTTGTTGGATTTGTTTGAAATCATATTTCTCTTCTTTTGTGATTTAATTTTTACTTTAATCTTTAGTATGCCATTGCCTTTCTGACCCATACACCCACTTACCATTGCACACCAAAGCTCTTGGGGTACCCCCCCATGCTGTGCCATAAATCCCGTTTCTGGGTAAGTAACAGGATAAGGTTCCTCTTACCGAAACTGAAGTAGTCTAATTACGTGCATTAATATATCCTTATATTTGGGAACTTATTGCTTAAGTATTTCATGTAGAAGTACCTCATTTCTTTATTTCCTGGAATGAAAGCCCGAATGATCTGAAGATTGAAATGCACAAAACAAGTCCAAGGGTAGAAAATAAATATAATACCATCTGAATTAAAACAAAATTACATTTTCTTCTTGAACTGGAATATCTCAGCTCTTCATCAGCTTCTTGGAATTTTTTCAGAAAGCAGGAATAACTTTTTTTGCATCGTGAGAACAACTTCTATGTTTCTTAACTGCATGCACAGGTGCTCAGATGCAAAGTCAAACCAGTTTAACAACTTAAAAATATACAACTTGCGATGTGTAATCTCTTCAAATGCAGCCAAACTGAAATCCAAGTACATATGTACTTCTGGCAGTCCTAAGATATTACAAAAAAGAGACCATGTCTGACGTCTGAAACTACCATGTTTCCTCATACCAACACCCACATGGATACCGAAATGTGTCGTTTCCCCTGAAAAGCCATCCCTTTAAATGCTGTGGACAGGTAACAGAATTGCCTACAAGGCTCTCTTTTCCCATTATGTATCTGGCTTTCAAAAGAAGAGGGATCAGCTGAAATAAACTTCATAATAGATGATGCTTTCTTCAACTCAGCCCCAGGCATTTGTGCAGTCTAAAATATCAAGATACATCTCAGAATTCTTCCAGAATCAATAATCACTTAAGAAAGGATGTAAATATAACAAGAGTTAAAAAATCCTGCTTTCTGGCCAGAAATTAATACCTTCCCTTTATTGTCAACTTGAACTTCAGAGCTTAAAAGCCTTTAGCAAGGCGAAATAGTTTTTCTCGAAGACTAATTGACAGATACACAAGTGACATTGCCAAAAGTGACAGAAGCACTTCAGAGAGAATAGCAACATACCTTTTTGAAAGGTTCCCTGCCTGTGCACTTTAATACATAACCGATGAGATTGCTGGTTTCATGTCCAACATGTGCTCACGAGTTTTACTAAATCTCAGCAGCAATTTATTTATTTTAACCTCTGTCATATTACTTGTTCAATAGCATGAGGGATTTCATTTTTTATCGTATCAGCAGCCCTTTCAGAACAAACATTTAAAAAATATATGTAATTATTACTTGAAATGCCTGTGATTTTGTTCCGATTCTTTTTCTGACCACTGCATGACTGAATTAAAATTACATATCACAGCTATACTTGCAAACCTACAATTAGTATTTCAATTTTTAAGATCATCTAGGGAGATTTTTCAGAACTCAGATTTGTTATCATAGCTACAGAAAGATCAAAATTTCCATCTCCTCTGGCCATTACTCTGTGACAAAGATCCCCAAATGACACGTTGAAGTAAACTTGCAATCCTTTTCGGGGTCATAGTTTCTCAGATAGTAGGGGCTATCTGGATCTGACACTTCAGTATAGTTTATGAACGCAAAGGAGGAGAGAGCATAAGGTCTCATTTTCAGTTGCCCTTGAAGTTCAGAAACCCTGGAGTTTAACTTCATGTTGTGTCAGTGATCACCTAAAACCTCCCAAGCAGCAAAACCTGCCGGTTAACCTCACTGGCAGCACTTCAGTGCTCCCCTTGCTATTGCTATTATCCCACACATTTTGAGAAGGGAAAGTCAAGCTTTGCATCTCATAGGAAGAGAGAAGATAAAGTATTTTAAAACTGGGCTTATTAGGTCATTTCTCTTGTATGAGGGTCAGCAGCACTAAGGCACTATTGGCAAGTAATATTTGTTTAGCTGTTCTTTCATCAAAAAAGCTCTTTGATAGCAAGACTTCAGTTGCTGAAAAGGATAACAGTGACTTGTAAATTGCAAGAATATGAAATCAACTGCAAGACAAGTTTTCACAATTATGCATTTTACAGATGCTGCTGATAACTTTCAAGTTTGAGACGGTAATAGCATGAAAAGCGCTTGGGCTAAGAGGTCTCGCTTATACTACAAAGGAGTTGAGGTGACTACCAAATGTTTTTTGACAAACCCTTACAGCTCTTAACCCCACAGTTACTAGCAGATGATCCAATTGAACAGAAAACAATTCATCTGCATTACTGCAAGCAGAGTCTGCTATCTCATCACACATTTAACCCCACAGGGGGTTAAAGCAAAAAGGTTGCATATTGTACCTCAGTCACTTTTACAGGCCAAAAACCAGGTAGGTTTGTGAAGAAAATTCATTCCTGTCTTTTAGCCTAGCGCAGTACTTCACAAGCATTGGCAAAGAGTTTTTATCACACAAAGCTATTATCACACAGTTTTGGGGTTGTTTCTTTTTTTTTTTAGGCATAACTTTTTCAAAGTTGTACTGGGTCTCTTCCCTCCCCTGTCAACCTCTAACTTCTCCCAAAGTCACCATTTCCTATTTGATGAAAGTAGCAGAAGTCAGAAAAGAATTCTTGTTCCCCATTGATAGGCCTATCTCATTAAACACCGATCACTCCACTTCTATAGATTCCAGAGGCTCACGCAGCTGGAAATGTCGATGAGCACTGAGAACACAGAGTGAGACCAATGAAGGGAATTTGAATTTGTGAAGGTAAGTATCAGCTATGCTCATCTCCTGCCTAGGTTCTGGGGAAGACTTAGGTGACTCTGAAATGGGACCAGCAACAGCCAATGCGTAATCAGGACACTGCCTACGGCAGCCAAAAATAAATCGAGGAAAATAAAAACTAATTCCATCAAGGCCAGGTTCACAAAGAAATGTAGAGGTTTAAACGTGATTTCAAGATACTTAATCTCAAATTAAATAATCAATAGCATCTGAGCTCCACTACCAGGATGGAGAGAGATGCGGAGAATTTCAGATTCAGAAAGGCTGTAACATCCTGCCAGTCAGGTGCTTAAACTACTTTTTTACCTAAAAAAGAAAAGAACATCACTATTCTTCCTTTAAAATATCTAATAACTCAGCAGAAAGAGGACTCATACCAAACAGGAGAGGCTAAGATTCAGCTTCCTCCTCAAGCTTTGTTGTCTCCCATCAGTCTCAGGAATACATCACTACAGGCTTAAACTTTTTAAATTACTCACTGTGCAAAAAAGAACTGCAGAGTTTGCAGGTGATCTGAAAGTGGCCTCGGTCATGTAGACTTTGTCATTACCTTATCTCTACATATGCTGGGGTATCTGTCCTGCACTGCTTTTGTGTGTTAAATTAAAGAGGTAATGTCAAACATACAGGTAGAGATCAAAACAGACGCACGAGAAAATGGCTCAATGTCTGTTGATATAGATACATGCATGATGGTTTTGTCTGTTTTAACTTATCTGAAGAGACCACTTCCTTCTCAAAGACATTCTTCTACTGAGTTTAAATTGTTGACATGGAAGACTTTCACAGCAGTTACTTACTAGGGAGCAGGATTTTAAAGACTTTCTGTTTTCTCCTGAAAACATAATCAAAACCAAAGTAAATTTCCTTTTTAATTTTACTGTCGCTCAGACTTAAACAGTTTCTCATTTGTTTCTGGGATGACATCGACATGCTTTATTTTTACATGACTTTCTATCTGTTTTTATGACAAAGCCTTTAATACTGTTAATTTTCTCTCATTTTGTAAAAAACAATGCTATTCAGATTGTTCCAGTTCTGAAAATTTCAGTACAGCATTTTAATGACATTTTCATAATTTTAGTGTGTCGTAACTGGCAGCAAATCACACAAATGACATGGAAAACTGAAGAATTCTTGTCTATCTTTTAACTCAGTTTTAACCAACTCACCAGGAGCTACAGGAAAGAACTGAATCCTTCCACTGCAAATAGACCTACCTTTTACTTTAGTTCTTAAACCTGAACCTCGCATTTTATCTTGCCAGAAACAAAATGCTAATAATTCAGAAGAAAGCTCTCTTCATAGTGAACACATTCCACATCTCTACTGTTCGTTTAAAAAAAAACAACGAGCCAAACAACAACTTTAATTTAAGTGCACCCTGTAAATGCAGAATCTCAAGATGAGAATAAGTTCAGCCGCACCACTACAGTCAATAGGCTTTGGAATTTAATCAATGATGTCTTCCATGAGTGGCAAAGTGAATAATTGCAGGTGCCCTACTGTAGTCAAAAACATCATTTGCAGATTCATTTTAGCCTTCTCCGGAATAACACAGCAAGTAAATCTCCATCAAGTCACCCAGCAATGCTTTCCAACTTTTTTTAGCCATTGCAGCCCCAGGTGAAAGAATTAATTTAACAACAAAGCACTCCATCTGACTGGGAAATCATTGCCTCATTGATTTTTTATCACTTCATAATATCACACCAATATTTCTTAAAGAAAATTTACTAACCCTTGGAATGGCAAAGTGCACTGGGCTCAGCCAGGTGTGCAATTCTATTGACTTCTTGTGTGTTTGAGGTTCAGATGAGAGAGACTTATTTTTCTAAATAAGATAGCCTCTCACAGAAAATAATTATGATCTCATTTTGCTTGTCTCACACCTTACATGTGTCATTTTAGTTTGTGATCCCTATATCCTTAATACTTTAATCACTGCCCAGCAAAATTTCCACTGCTAACGGGTTTCTGAGGCTTCTCAAGCCTAAAGTAGCAGCTTAAACAGGTACAGAAAAACGCCAACTTTACTTTGAAAAGCAAACCGCCACATCCTCTTACAGCTTTAGCTTTCCCCTCTTCAGGCAGTCCAGCTAAGGACTCATTCACGCCGCATCCCACCTCTGTGGGACTTTGTTTTGAAAAGGCACAAAACATTTCTCGTAGTAATGCCTACCAGATCTCCTAATGGAAACCTTGACTAGGAAGCCACTGAGCAACCAACACAGAGCAGAGAAGGAAGTCAGGATAAATAGGATCTAAATCTATCATAATCAACTTCAAGAGGGCCAATTCTCTTGCTCTCCAGCTATCAGAAAGGAAATGACACCTTATCTCCCATTTTTTATTAGAAGGCATTCAGCCACAGCTGCCTAAGACTACTCCCAAGCACAGCTGTAACTTGTTACTGCCCTATGCTGTCAAAGAAACTATCAAAGTCTGCTTTCCAAGAAGCCTGAGTGACTCTCATTCATCTCAGCTCCTTTAACAGATTCATTAAGAGCTCATTACTTTTATCACTTTGTTCTTAGGTAAGAGGATCTGTGCTATTGAAACAAGTTATCGTGGGAAGTTTGAATCTACAGCTGAACCATCTCACTGCTGGAAAACATTACATTCTGAGTAATTAATTTCCTCCAGTTCTGCTACTAGGAATTTATTTCTTTCAGCGTAAACTTCTGATAAAGAAAATAAATCCAAAAGAAAGTAGCACATGAAAAAAGTGCCATGAAAATGTACTACAGAAGGTCCCCAGAATGTCCTTACTTAGCCATTCAGAAATACTACCAAAATTCCATAATGAATTTCAAAATTGTTTCAGTTACTTCTAAAGACACACGCACGTGTTTATGTCTATGTCTCTATCCAAAGTTATTAACAGTCCTGGTCTAGAACCTGCATGTCAGCTCACAAGGTTGAAGCATGTGTACACAACCAAATTAGTTTAAAATATACGAACACATGAAACAGTTAGGAAGATGCACCTTTGAGAAAGCAGAGGGAAGATTTTCATAATTTTTAAACAATAAAAGTTTTATTAAAAACTTGACTGTATCAATTTAAGGAATGCATTCTGACAACAATGATTAATTTTTAGAGAGCTCCCAGTAAGCCAAACAAATTACATTTTGGACACTTACCAGAACATTTTCTACAAAAGATTACTGTCCCTTTAGAATAACCCATTCATAATTGTCATTATCATCCCACTAATATAAAATTGCCAGTCTCTTGACCATTCTCCTCTTAAGTCTCCAAGGGTTTCCTAAAAATTCAATGCTATAATCCATTTACTTGAAACAGATTTTTCTGTTTAAGGTCTGTCCAAAAGCTTGTGAAAATAAGATTGGAAAAATAAACGCTATCTAAGCTCTCTAATAAAATCATACTTCCATTTGTTCTCATGATACACTACAGAAGCACTGTATTAAAATTTAACCTATCAAGTTTCCAGTAAGGTTTACTAAAGTAAACAGACATTATCTTCATGTGGTAACTGCAAACTACTCTTCCCTTCTTGTAAAATTAATGAGACAATGGCTCAGTGTCTCTCCTCTCTCGTTGCCTTGACGGAAAGCAATTTTCTTCATGGTTTTGGATCTGATAGACTAATAATGAAAACACTCATTTGTTCTGAGCTGCTTTTTAGCTGGGCAGGAATACCACACAACCAGCCCAATTAGAATAAAAAAGCCTGTTTTAAAATCTCAATATGAGTGCAACATTAATAATAAGCATGTTCTCACAAAACGTAGAAAAGCAGTTCCCATGGCAACCATAAGTCTCACTGCACGTCTATTAAAGTAGGGCCTTTCTTCACGTAAGTGCCAAAAGCGCAGATAACTTGCCAACAATTTGTATGATATGTATTTATATGGTTGTATGTGCACCCTCTATTACATTAGTATGAATCTTACTAACTACAGTTACTGCCACAGTTGTTCTCCCCCCCAACAATCACTGAAAAAAGCCGCTAGAGAAAATTGTTTATCACGTTACACACCATTTCTCAAATATTTTGACACCCCTGTCATGACTGCGTGACCTTCAAACTGCAGACACACTTTAACCATCCCCTGATGCCAGTTAAAAGGGTCAGAGTCAAGATTTCAGAGTAGCTGCTAATACCACGTGCCTTGTCCTTTTTGCAAATACAGCTTCATGGTTCATACTCCACTAATATTTTTTTGGTTCCTAAGAACCTTTCTGCTTTCTCCTGTCAACCTATTTTCCCTTTGACAAAACCGTACTTCAATTAGTACTTAATTGAAAAACATAAGTCTCTTGAGTCTCTCGCCATCACTCTGACAGCCCAGACCTCACTCTTGGAGCAAGAACTCTTCAGTTTTGCTACTCTATCCTCATTTTCACCGCTAAAATTTGCTTTGTCTCTTGCTGTTGCCTCCCCCATGTCCTTTCCCATCTGCTACAGAAAGCAGAAGATATATTCATACTATTGTCTGAAATATACTTTGTGATCTCCATCATGCAGCATAAAATGCTAGAAAAAGCTTCAAGAGCTAACGATACACTTACACCTGGGTCAGGTTCAAAACCCAAAGCAGAGGCCTGGACCAACTGTCTCAAATACTCTCCCACTCCTGACTAAAAATCTCCTTTGGCAGCCTCTTAATTCACCCGAGACAGAAATCTGTCTGTGAGATTATGTAGATTACGTATGTCATACATTATTATAATCTCAGTACTCTTATCCCAGTTTGCATCTTTTATAAATACCGATGCTCCAGGGACACTTTGAGTTACATACTGCATGATCAAATTTTGAGACATTTCAGTATGCAGTCACATTTCAGTGCTTTTCCAAACAGTCTATTCAATAAGATGGACCTTACCTAACTCTGAGATCTTACAACCTCTTTCCAGAAGCAAGAAGTAAAACAAAGCACACTGTTCTTTCGGACATCTGGAAAGTCTCACGATAGGATTCATTTAAAGCACTAACAGCACTGATGCATGTACCAGAAAAATCAGCCTTTTAATCATAGAATCATAGAATGGTTTAGGTTGGAAGGGACTTCAAAAATCATCAAGTTCCAACCCCCCTGCCATCGGCAGGAACGCTTTCCACTAGACCAGGTTGCTCAAAGCCCCATCCAACCTGGCCTTGAACACTTCCAGGGATGGGGCAGCCACAACCTCTCTGGGCAACCTGGTCCATTGCCTCACCACCCTCAGAGTGAAAAATTTCTTCCTGGTATCTAATCTAAATCTATCTTCTTCCAGTTTGAAGCCTCATCCTATCACAAGATGCCCTTGTAAAAAGTCCCTCCCCATCTTTCCTGTAGGCCCCCTTTAGGCACTGGCAGGATGCTCTAAGGTCTCCCCAGAGCCTTCTCTTCTCCAGGCTGAACAACCCCAACTCTCTCAGCCTCTCCTCACAGGTGAGGCGCTCCAGCCCTCTGATCATCTTTGTGGCCCTCCTCTGGACCTGATCAGACAGGTCCACATCCTTCTTGCACTGAGGACTCCAAAGTTGGACGCAGTACTCCAGGTGGGGTCTGTTCCCCAATAAAAAGTCTAAGAAACAAACAAAACCCCTCCATTCAGAAGGACATACAGACCAAATTTGACTCACTAGACACTTTGAAGTTCTAAAAGACTCAAGGATATAGTTCTAATGTTGAAAACATGCTGGGATGTACACTGTAAGTCCAACCTTGAAGTCAATTATCTGCATTGCAGATATGATTAAAATCATGCTTTTGAGAACTGTGTGCTACATGTATTTCACTGGCTATGTCTTAAAATAAAAGTAACTTGGAGATGCTTACGTTACCTAATCATTGCAACAATACTTGCCACACAGTGCACTGAAACTTCTTTAAACTAATAAAACACAGTTAATTTCAAGTTATCCATACGAAAATGGCTCTTCAAAACAACTTTCATTCCTAGCTTGAAGTTTACCACAACAGAAATTCAATATTTAATATAAATAATCCAGAAACTCTAACTACTTGTAGAAGTTGAAACTTAATAGGCAGGCCCTGCGGTACAGCAGTAGGATACTAAACCGGAAGTAACAATATTTGCCTTCTGTGTTTGGCTTATCTGAGTCTCATTTTTCCTAACAGTGAAAGGGAGAAAATTTGAAAAAGGTAGATAAATTCTCTGCGAGGACTTTATGAACGTTGAGTGTGCAGTCACTGTGACAGACTGAGTAGCCTGCAACTACTCACTGTCAGCTGTCTAGTACTCCCTTCTCTTGCCATTTACCAGTTAAGTAGGCCCTTTCCTCACTGCCAAACCTCTTACACGTAACATCTCTGAACTCACCTTCATAGCTATCTTTCCACCTACTGCCCCCTACAGCTCTGCAGACCTTCACAGATCATCGTCTCACCTTAAGGAGAAAAACCAACAGAGCTAGCATGTTCGATACTTAGTTTGTCCCAGGCGACTCTGGCACCCATTTTCAGTTTCCATCCATCTCGGAGTTCTTTCTTTAGAAAAAGGAAACAATAATGTGCATATGCTCTCCTGAGCAATCTTGACGACTAGAAAAAGCTGGTTGAACACGTTTTAAAGTCTGAAGTACCCTTTCTTCACTCAGAGCCGGACAGGGACTTGTGCATTCTGGATGACCAGCAAATCCCAAGCATTGCAGGACTTCAGTCTAGATGTTGACTCAGAAACACACACTTTCATCACATTTATTATAACCTCTCCTGTCTACAAGCTCAACCTTGAACTAAGGAGTAAAGTACTTTAGGCTTGTCAAGAATAGAAAATACAGGATCATCAGAAAATAAACAGCTGCATTTTCCTCCGTAAGTATAAAGTCAAACAAGTTGGTTCCCATGGGCAACAACTCAAAACTTAGTCGATCCACTGGCCTGAAAATAAACAGCAATAACACTAGCACTTTGGATAACAGCACACTGTGGATCTTTACACCTCTGCACGCTCATTAATGCATTCTCAAAAGGCGTTCAGACACAGAAGTATGACTAACCTTCTTACTGGATTAGGAAACAAGTATGTGGTGAATTTCTGTCTTTCCAAACTGTTGTTTGTTAGAATCATAGCCTTAGTCAACAGAGATAGGAGGAGTCTTTTAGGAGACATTAGAAGACAGATTTATATAAAAAACAGTGCAAGTCATCACTCCTAACATCTGTGCTCTTAAGAAGTTGAAATGACAGTTTATAAACCATACCATATCATACAAAGCTTACAAAAAAAAAAAAAAAAAAGAAATAAATAGAAATATTGTCAGGGTGTGAGCTTCACTCAAAGAATTTCAAGCATGAATTGTGTGAGTTATCAACAGAAAATACAAAAGGTGACAAAAATGTTGTTGGGTTCCTGAAACGAATAACAAAGGAAGCAATTCCAAACAAGCAGGAGTAACAGAAATAAGAAAGTAAACCTTGAGGAAAAAAAAAACCAAAAACTGCTTTACTGTTAAAGAGCTTCAGATATGGCAGATAAAAGGTAACGTGCATATAATGCAGTTGTGCTCATAATTTATCTGTATTTCTAATATAGCAGAATATGTATACTAGGCATATTTTAAGAGATATTGTCGAACAATGCGCATATGATGCATAAAAGAACACTCAGATACAGATTTTCTCCTCATCATCTTTACTTTTTTTTTTTATAAGCTATTCTCCTGGTTTCCATTTTTTTTATCTCATCTACTTCTTTCTTACCATTCTTCTCTGTGTAATTTCCTACTGACCGTCGTATTTTTCCTTCTGTACATGTTATTTGTTTACCTTCTCCCCCATTAGCCAGGTAAAAACATTTGGAAAATAAATAATGACACAAGATGTTCCTGTAGTGAATGTCATAGGAGGATTACAAAGCTGTTCATTAAATGTAATTAAACTTAACAACGTTCCTCTGCCTGCTGGAAAGGATTACACTAACGAGTTTAAAGATGGAAAAAATAAAACCCAGAGAAGGTAGGGTCTGTCCATAGCTCCTGAAAGAGAAAAAACCCCAAACATCTGATGTGTTGATTTGAGCTGCTGATGCCTCAGACTTTCCATTGTTTTACAAATTTACTGCTTGCTTCCCTCCTATACACTCTGCTGAGCACCAGTATCCTTATAACATAACGGGGTTATACAGAAGGAGGCTATGCAAGACTAGACTACAAGCCAAAGGCACGTACTGCCGGAACTAAGTCTGAGTTAGAGGGTCCCAATTCAGTAACAGAATTGGCAAAGGTATAGGACACATCACGCGTTGAAGGCAATGTTCTCTAATGAGGAGAGCTATAAGAGCATCACACCCCGAGGGCTGCCAGTCAGGCTTTGCAGGGCTGGAGTACATGGGGCCAGAGCTCAATATAGCACCTCCTGCTACCTAATTCACACTTAGTCATACCTGCATAGTCACAACGACCTGAACAACAGCTTGGCTGGCACATAACAGTCTAGAAAGCTGAAAAACCTATCATTACAGATCAAATTAGAAGCGGAAATAATATGCTTCTAAATGTTCAAATATATTTGACCTGATCATTTGACATGGGGATTTCTCCATGTTCTCTTTTAGTTTACTTTATACCAATGCAACTAAAAAAAATTCCTTAAACACTCAAGCTGCAGTAACTTAGTATGCACTTTTTGGATTAACTAAGTGGTAAGTTTTGAAACAGGAAAGTGAAGAGCTATTGAAGATATGCAAACTGGTGAAGAGTTACAGAAATCATTGTGAGCTGTACGGTGACACTTCAAATAATAATAATACGTCAGTGACATTAGCCTCATAAAGCACATAAACTAGATCTTGTTAAAAGGGGGACAATCTTCACTTTATACATAGTCAGTATTGACACTTGGTCAGAAGAAACTCACAGCAATGGAAGACTTTATCCAAAGAAAGACTACAATCAGATAGATTTTCTTCTAAAATGAAATCGACTGGCAAAAAAGGAAGAATCCATACTTTTAAAAAACAGATTTAAGAGGAAAAAATAAAAAGTAAAGCTTTGTACACTATGGCACAAAAGATTATTTACCTATTTGAATATTCTATTATTCTTCTGCAAAACTAGGAATTAATTTTGACTCATCCAGAAAACACAAAGGATTCAAATAAGAACCATGACTGAACCCACGGCTGATTTCAAAATCAAAATTGGGATGTCTTCTTTCCCTGACCTTTGTATTCTGTTGCCATGTCTTATAGCATCTTGATTAATGTCATTCATAAATGAAGGAAGGAACCATGCTTATAAGCAAGAGTCATATCTTGTAAGGGCAGTATGTTTGACTTTCAAGAAGAAGCGAAACGGAGCTTTGCTTTTTCTGTATAATTAGCCCATTGATTTTCCAGGAAATATCATTCATCTAGTTCCATCCTGTCCGTGTCCTCTTAGCCAGAACTGTAATTAAAAAGCCAGTTCCCTCAGGTACTGGTAAAATTAAATGGAACGTGGGATCTCACAACACAGGCCATTTCCCAAAGCTAGTAGATAGCAAAGAGAGGTTAAATCTTTTTATTGCTCTGAATACTACGGGTCAAATTAATTCTTAAGGTAGCTGTGTGGAAGTCATGGTAATTTGCCCCATTAGTAGACTTACAGAAGATATAGGACTGTCTTAGTGTTTATGATTTCCTGAACTGCAAAGCAGTGGCTGACATACTGCAGGTTTAAAATTCTGAAACTTTTGAAATGGATATTTGTTGCCATGACAGAAGAAAACAGCACTTGTTACTCAAATAAATATGTCAGTGGTATGGCCTCTAACAAGTCTCTAATTAACATACTTAAGTATAACAATGCACAGTCTGAAATACAGCTACCTAGTCTTTATTGTGGTGCTTAAAATTTCTTAGCAGAAGTGAGAATAGACAGGACTACAAATAAAAAAAATAGCACTAATACTGTTAAAATTAAGGGACATTACATGATGCCGACAGAGCAAAAAGCTGCCTAAATTCACATCTTAATTGTTCAGTCAACTTGAAAGTGATAAGGTACCTGATGTGAATTACACCAAGTTACAGTGAGAGTTTATGTAGTTCATGTTCAGCATTGACTGTCAATTTTGTGAAGTCCATGTTTTCTAGGATCCAATTGATATTTCCCTGCAAGGCTTTCACCTTGGAAATTGGGATTTTGATGCTAAATATTAATGCATTCAGTCTCTCTCAAAGGTTGCTGTCAAGGGCAGAAAGCCCTAATAATCTCTTTTAATAAGAGAAAAATAAGATCATTTAGTAGATTTCCACCACCTATAATCCATGTCCCTTACATGCTTACCCTGTCTGATATAGGTTTGTCTGAAGTGGGGCAGAAAAAGTGAACATTATGTTCCACAAAATACTGGACCACTGATGTACACAACAGCTTTATAATATTTTCAGCATTTGTCTCTCTTCCTTTCTTAATGAAGCCTAATGTTTTTACAGTTGCTGAATGCTAAGCAGATGTTTTTACTGGAGTAGGGACAAGGATGTCTAACTTCTGGAGAACACAGGAGGTGCCTGACTAGTTATCTTTGATTAGAGCTTCTTAACGCATCAGAGTTTTTGTATTATTTTGGAGCTATTTAAAGTAAATCAGTAATACAAGTTAATTTATAGATATTATAGCTCTTTCCCCAAATTTTCGTCCATTTACTGGTATTCAAGATACAGCCTGAATGAAAAAGACTGTTTCAAGAAGTTTTTCCAGACATAAAACTATGCCCATATTTCTGAGAGCTGTTCAACATTTCTTTTTCAACTCTTAGAAGCTGAATAAGTACACAACCATTCAGTTATGAAGAGATAAAAGCGTTCCAATTAAATATCAGTCCAACAACTTCCCGTGTAGGTTCAGCGCAGTGCCTAACCTCTCCGTTTGACTGCGCACTGTATTACAGCTCACTGATGCCTCTCCCTACAGCTCATTTTTAGTAATACGGTACGTACTGCAATTAGATGCCCGAGTTCATATGTCCATCTGTTTTCTGGTGCTCTGCCTTCCATTTCATGTGATTCCTTCTCTCCGTTGGTACAAGCTGCTTGCTCATCTAGAGACTAGAAACATTAAATACCACATCCTTTCAGGTTTGCACTGAGAAGTCTGAGAGTGTCTTTTTGTATTGTCATCGGAGGATATGTTATATTCGTGCCAAGTATGAACTACATGCGTAGTAGGAACATAGCGTTACACAGGTAATACGCTACAAAGCAGACGGTTCTGGCTGCTTCCTTGTGTGTTCCACCATCAAAATTTCAATCAGTGTAACCCAGAGTAAGCACACCGAAATCTGGCCCTATTCAACATGCAGTCCGCTTTAGGCATCCTAAAATAAGAATGTACATACATTGACTTATCTGTAACAATTGCAATGAATTATTCTGTCAAACTGGCGTTGATAGTCTAAGACAACAACATCTAAGTTTCAGATATGCAGCGCCACTGGGGAAAACTAATAATATGAATGAATAGCAGACAAGGTAAGTATTTTCCTGTTAGATGCAAGACACTTACTTGTGCAGAATCTATAGGATTTTATATAGTACTTTAATACTTTGTATATAGGATGCATACAAAATTTGGTATAGATGCTTATAGGGGCTTTTACAAGTCTAAAATAGTAAAATTGGTAATCTCTGCCATTCTTAAAATTAGTTAAAAGTAAAGTGTTAGGTGTTACCTCTGCTTTAAAACCTTTCTGCTAAACAAGAAAAACAACTAAGTAACACTACAGTCACTGCCTACCTGGTTTTTATGATGTACAATGAACTATGGAATCCAAAAAAATACCCGTGAAGAATCTGTCTCTCTCTATTTACACTAGTTTTACTAAGATAGGAATTTGTCATTAGTCATCTAATTTAGGAGAAGTCCCCGTTTTAAAAGAAAGGGTTTAAATGCGGTACAAACTGCCTGAATAAGCGACAGGCATCTTTGGACTGCATCCAGGGGCAGCGGGCGCATCTGGGAAAGTGGAAGTCAAAGAGTATTAGTTATATTAGAGGATTTTTAAAATAAACTGACTTACAAATCTAAGTGGATTTTTACTTCACTTTGCTGCAAAGAAAAGCAGGGAAGTCTTTCAGAACTGTGCAATTCATGACAAATTCTATCTGGCTGAGCTACATTAATTAGGTATTAGTCAATTGAAGAGTACACAATAGTTTAACCTAGTGTCAGTAAGAGCCAAAGCAGGGTTCCTATGCTTTGCCAGTGAAAGAATTTCTTTTGCTAAGAAATAACTGTAAAGAACTCTAATAATCTAAGAACATACTTATTTTTCTTACGTACACCTGTATCACATCCCTTAAAGTACTCAGCATGGGACAGAAAGAAACCTTGGTGGGATGAAAGAGCAGAGGGGAGCACAGGTCCAGGGTAACCACACACAAGTCAAATTCTGGTCCCAGTGGTATTAACGTAAATGCTTTTCTGCCTCTAATAGGATCAATTCACTTCACTCTAGTAAGTTTGCAAGAGTGGAAGAGCTACCAATTTCTCCCTTCCTAGCTGCTCAGTCTGTTATATACACGTGTATACTTCTCATTTCAGTGATTTTCCATTATAACACTTTGCTCTTTGTCTTCTGAAAGTTTTCTTTTTCTAAAATCTGATATATAATACATAGCTTGCAGCTAAATATTTTTATATAATATGATTTGCTAACATAGTCTTTTCAACCGAGCTTTTTCATTGCTGTCGCTTCTGTTTTTCAGTCTGCTGTTGGACTGACCACCATAGAAAAGAAATCTGAAATTGAGGAAACTAGAAAGCTTCCAACACAAAAAAATATTAAGAAATAGAGTTGAATATTTGGATATTCTCTGAGAAGGCACATCTTAATGTCAGATTTACATAATCTATCTGAGGATAAAGGTAAGTAAAAGTCATCTTTTATCTGATCTTTTTATTGACCTTCAAGCAGTAATGTAGAAACAGTAAAAACTTCATGGCACTATTTAAATGAAGGTGAGCTGAATGCATAAAACCTTGCAATAAGCAGTTACTGCAAAAAACATTCAGTTTCAGGCTTCCTGGTAATGTTTACCTAAACTTTTCCCGTATCTTAGTATATTTGGCTTTTTTGGATGAGTTTGCGGATGGCTGAACGCCCTCCTGAATAGGACCTTATTTAACGCTTTGTCCTTAAGCTCTTTAAGAACTGATGTAAAGATTTATCTTTGAAGAAACTCAAATGAATAAGTCTGATTGGAGCTATGTACTAGTGATATCAGTGAGCTTTGCTGTCTGAGGATCATGGATCGCTGCAGTCTAGGAGTAGCGTATGTTGTGACTGCACATGTATTCGAAAAAGTTGAACCTGGGAAAGTGAAATACCCTCACTGCAAAACCGCCCTGCCTATCAGCATTCTGCACCACTCAAAGGTACATATGTTAGTCTGTAGGATGTATGGCCATACATTTGCGTGCATAAATCTCATCTGTTCCAAGAGAAAAGTAAGTCTCCCTACCAAATTCTTCAGCAAGGACAGACTGAAGTTATGGGAAAGAGAAATCTGACTGCTGAATGGAATACAGTTTTTCTAGTGCAAACTTCATTTTATTCATATGTCTATAAAACCTGTCCTACAGGGAAATCCACCCAGCAGAAAGAACTGTCATAAACAGGCAAGAGTGTAAGGAGCATCAGCTCTGAGATACTATCAGTACAACTCTCAGAGCTAGAAATTATTTTATTATAATCAAATAGTAGTAGATAAATGAGAGCATCAGAGGGATATTATTTTGGGTGGGCAGAACACTGAGAGACTAAGGCTTAATTCATTTGAGCTAAATTAGTGCACCAAATACATATTCTTTTTGTGCTTATGGCATTACATATAGCAGAGCAGGAATGGCAATCTTATCCTTCTTAGCCTTATCACACTTTCGCGAGCAAAACATCTGCTAAACCTGCAGCATGAAATACGTCCATTGATAATGCTTTGTTGAGCTCCTTAAGTTAATAAGCTTATTGTTTATAAATTGTCTAAACCAGCGTAAGCCATTAACTGATCACCAGTGAGCACTTAATCTGCAAAACTACTGTGGCTCTTCCTGATCATATATATGGTCACAGACAAAATACCCGGACTAGTCAATATTGAAAGGGTCTTCTAGTATTACCGTTATCACCTAATTCAGAAACCACAGGAGGACGTTCTCCCCTCATGATGGTGATAACACCTATCACCAGTCTCTTGGGCTGCTTTTGCATTCTTATATGACGTACGACACGGATCCCTGATCACCTGGGACGGCATCCATGCACAGTGACGCTTTGGCCATATACTTAGGTTTTCTGTGAAAAGCAACCAGCATGCAAGAGCAACAGGGAAAGGAAGAGAGGGCTTGTGCACACTGTGGAATCAGGAGAGTGCTAGATGCACATCTGGACTCAGATCAGGTGGAATAATTTGTGAAATGCTGTGAAATATATAGTATGAAGGTCTGCCAACTTCTCTTTCTTTCAAGCAAGTATCCCAGAAACATATACTTGCTTAACAACAAAAATAATCTGACAAGTAAATTACATACCAAATAAGTACTTGTGAAGACAGTACAGACATGCGAGGTTGACTGGGAAGATCAGGAAAAAAAAGCATAAAAATAAATAAGTGAATGTATACCATTTGTGTCCTCAAAAGGGCTGAGAAGGTGGCGGGTGCAATGCAAACGCTATTTGCACTAGCCAGCCTCTGGCATTCAGGACAGGGGTGTCATGTCAAAGACAGCCTTTAAGAAGGAGGAGAGGGGACCAAAGCCATACTTCAGTGCACACATCGTAACATGATTTAAACAGTTTTAGTTAGATGCTGAAAAGTTAGTTTTTTAAATCTAAGCCACTCACACCCATACTCTTTTTAGTCAGCGGAAAGATAGAGGAAGCTCCAAAGGGTTCTTGAGTTCATCTATCTTAAAATAGGATTAATTACTCTTGGAAGGTGTCTACCTTTCTGTTTATTTTAGAAGGCCTTAGACAACTACCTTACATGCTGAATTTAACATTAAAAACTTTGTATCACCCGGTGAATGGAAACAGTCCGCCCGCTGCTGTTATACACGTCAGGTAAAGGTGAGTCTGCAAAAATTATCAACATCTGGTTTGTAGCACATATGCTTTAACTCTGCAAAGTGCCAGAGCTATACCTGTGGTCCACTAAAGTTCCCCTAAAACCGTTAAATGATAGGAAGCCTTTTTTTTCTGGTCCTCTTCATGAAGAAAAATTTCACTCCACAGGAAAAAGAGTATGGAATAAAAAAAAACAATATCAAGAAATGCTGGGATTTGGAATTGCGGATCTGTCGGCCTGTAGCCATGAACCTACAATGCAACGCTGGGCAGATCAAAAATAGAAACTGAAAGCATCCAAACTGTGTTGACACTTTTAATTCGATCTGGTGCTGAGAATAGGCTGCTTTTGAAGGGGCTGTGTAATTTCCCGTATAAAAGGATAGAGAATGAGAAAAATGAGAAGCATACAGTCTCTTTCCTCCCCAGCCTTTAAGATGCTGCAGCCCTTGCAGACATTTGGAAATACCCTGCTTAAAATGAAAGTAGTAAACAACACCGATCGCTACCAACTAAGCAGTACCAAGAAAGAAAAGAAAAAGCAGCTCAAAATGCACAGGCGAGAGAGAAAAATAAGGCTGAAAGGGGCATTGTGAACCAGGCTGTAGGTTATAAACTAATGTTTGAAGATTAAAATGCATCCTAGAGAATGCAAATAGATCATCATTATCTACTCTAGATATTTGCTTCTTATTCAGAAGCTCCATTCCTTGCAGCGTATTACTTAATCTTTTCCAGCAGTGTCTCTTCATGCTTTCATAGGCTTTAGTGAGAGCTACTGTACATTATGCATGATTTATATTGGGGGGGAAAAAATAACTAAAATGCTCATGGCTACCACTTTTATGGGATGCTGCCAGCAATCTGGATGTTTTCTTTCGCTTGCCTTAGGTCTCAGATTAACTTGCCACATTCTAGTCAAACCACCACACATGACCAAAAAGGGGAAAAGAGACCAATTTTCATTGACTGTATTATGATCTGTTAAGGACGTTAAAGTGCAGAAGTCTCTTCAGGTGAACTTTTGATAAAAGCTGACAGAGGGCACTTTCTGTTTAGATTGTGAAGCGATGCTACTTTAGCAGTGACCTCGCAAACCCACTTTACTAACAACTTATGCTGGGAAAGACAATATGCTCGACTAGTTTTTCATATTTGATTTCTATCATGTTTCTTTTAAACTTGAGTAAGCCACGTGCTGCAGCATATATTATTCCCATTTTCTCCCTCACATTTTCCCCGAGATCGTAATTTTCGGCAATACCAGGCTCCTCCTATTTCCTTCAAAGTCAGAGTTGCTGTTCGCTGGGTGGGAAGGCAGTAAGCATGACTCCTGAGCATCTCTGCAGCCCAGGTGCCGGCTGCTCTGAGTTGCCAGGTAAATCACACGCCAGCTCCCATTTCACGCTCTCCACCCACACAGTGGTGATAATTCTCCGTACCTGCTTCAGGTGCCACAGTGATTAAGTAGGTTTTACTGGGGACGGCTTTCGGTTCCCAAGACAAAATTAGTTCTGCATCTTATATTGACATTTTGGTTGATTAGGGGGCTTTGTTGTACTACTGTGAGCTGCTAGTAATTAATGCTTTAATACGATTCTTATGTGAAATGTACCAAATTTCCTGTAATTTCATCAGCAAGACACAAGCAACAGCTTCAGCCACCGCCATCCTCCAGCTTCAAAGAGCAATTCGGCTAGCAGCAGTCCATGGGAAAGAAGGGACAATATTCTCATGTTTGAAACAGCTGCCTTTTTCAATACGTCCCTGAGGGAATGCAGCGTATGATTTCTTGGACATACACATGCTCCATTGGCCCAACGAACAGCAGAGCAAAGTTGTTGCTAAATATAACTTTTGTTCAAAATGGTAATTCTATGTTTTTCTATTACATGTAAGGATAATTATATATTTTACAGAAACTAAAGTACGGTTTTATTTTTCCTGAACATAAAAATATTAAAAATAGCTCTGCCAAAGAATAGTGGTGACAGAAACAAAGCACAAGATCAGCAGATACAGAAAAAAAAAATCGAAGGAAAACCCCCAAAGAATAAATAGCAGAAAAACAGTACCACAAAAAGTACATCATAAACGCTTTGTTTCCTAAACAAGGAGAAATAAAGATAGACCAAAATGAGAGAAATTTTGCAGGCTTCTCTTCAAAATACATGTATATGGTTTGGGTTTTTTTAACTGTGTAAGTAAAATTCAGGTGGACTCTGCTGATTGATGATATTAATTCAGAGCACACAGAGGACAAATGGCCTGTATCCAAAATAAAACAAAATGTTACTTCTTGGCAAAACAGTCACAATGCAGACTAAAAAAAAATCATGCTAATTCATTCTCAGAATGATATGTCAGATTAAAATAGTTACTTTCTGGTATCATTATGATGAGACGGGAATCTAATGTCTCCATCATCCTACAGAACAGTGATAAGCTTTATTGGCAAAGCTTTCACTGTATTTACTGTGAAATTGTCAGGTTGCTCTTTTCTGGAGATAGCACGACAGTTTGTGTATGATTCAAAGACAGACAACCTTTGCCTGATAATTTATTGTATTTGGTTTCAGTGTTTTTCTCTAAGGAACAGAAAGTGTCATACACTATGAAGTTTTCTCTCTCCCCTGCAAGACAATCAAAATAGTTTTCAATGTGGAAACAAACCGGATAAAGTCAAAACATCCTTTTGAATTGCATTATCCAGTTCCAGATACAAAACAGGGGGAGAAAGGTGCTAAAAGCCCCAAAATTCACAATTGCATCGATCATATTTAAATTGCTTAAATTATTCTGCAGAAAGCTATAGTAGTTTACGTCATGATCCTTCAAGCCACAGTATGACTTAAAAAAACAGTAACAAGAAAAAAGAGCTTCAAGGTGAGTATTGTGTGGAGTAATTAACTATATTATATATAATTTCACTTTCTTTGCATGACTGGCTCGATAAAGTTTGTCTAAAGCACTTACAGCTATATTTCCCAAGTTGGTTCTTAATTGCCAAATGGACCTCCTACCCCTCTGTTACTTAGTACAGCTAATAAATAAGTTCACAAGCTCCTTGGAGCAGGACTCACTTTATTATTTGTGTAAAACCTAAGCACAGTGATAACACTACAGTAAGAAAACATAATATTACCTATTCATCATGGTCTGTTCCCACGAGCCAGTCAGAATTATGGTCTTCTGCAGAGTTTTATTTTCACAGCTTCAAAGATGCCAAAGGTTCAATAAGTACTAAAAAATACAACTGTAGCTGTTTGATAGTGGGTGAAACCAGATTCAGTTATTCATCATGCTACAAAAACAGGACAATGCGTAAATTTCTTGTCAGAGAACTGGTCTGAGGCTCGGGAATGGAACAGAGCAATGGTGAACAGTTGTGCAGAATTGCTAACTGCAACTTTAAATGACTTCTAATGTTTACTGATAACCAGGATCACCACCAAAATTACACACTACCGCCGAGCAGTTTAATATGCCTAGGTTCTGCTTGACAGTTATTTCAATACGTCTATGAAATAGTATGTAAATTTAAATATTTTTAATTCTAAACAGTGAGATGACTTTTCTAATGTGAAAATCTTACACACAGCCATAAGATTATGAGGTGCTCTCAAGCACCTTTCCTTTTTTCAATCCCAAAATATATTAAAAATAACAGTAAGTTTTGAATTGTCATCATTATTCTTTTTAGTAGCTTTTAGCAGCAGGGCAACATCCAGTCAGAAACTAAGAGTCAGCATTGGTTTATATAAGGATGATAGCTATAAATGGAATACGTCTGAAAATAGCCCATCACCATACGGAATCCACCAACAGAGAGGCACATACACATACACACAGAGGATGGGAATCCAAGCAAATCCAGGCGTTCCTCTCTCCAGCTTTCATCAACTTAGAGAATCCGCAGTAACGTAAGGACAGTGTCACACATCAACAGTTAACGCGAATGTTGAATTATGACTTAGGCATTAAGTAGGTATGGGGGCATTGTACACAGAGAGCGGCAACACTCCGCCGCCTCTGCTCTACAGGAGGAAACCTCTCCCTGAGCTCCCTCAGACGCTGTCAGACTCTGCAAAAAAGGAAAGCAGCCCCCGGTAAGAAGTGGGCAAAACCAAGCTAAATTGGGGCTCCCCATGCCTGGATCACTCCACAAAAAAGGTAACGGAGGGAAGTGGCCAGACTGCATTCAATATGCAAAGGGAAGCTTCCTCTACGCAGGTATTTCTAAGAAACTTTTGCAGTGAGCTCAAGCTATTTTTAAGCTGGAAGCACTAGAAAGCACCTGCATAGCCAGACTTACAAATCTGTTTACTTCAAAGCCTTTGAAGCTCGGTGCTCCAAAACCGTGTCATAAAAGTGAGCGAGCCTCACCACCATACCTCCACAATTTCTGATGTAAATACCAGAAGGCAGTGGAGAACCCTTGGCCTCCCAAGCGGGAGTTTTGCCAAGTCCACCACTTATATTCAACACAGTTCTCCTCCCCCAACAGAATGGCGTTAGTCTTGCCCTCCTCCAAAACCATTATTCTTGAATATTATTAATGGTTCCTTGGGCTACAAACAATTTTTCTGCGTATTTGCAATGATTAATAGCTGAAGAGACGTAATGCACATCCCCATAGATTAGCCATTCGATCCTAAAGTTGTCAGATATGATGTTTTTCTGAAGTGAGATAACAAAACTTGGGGATTTAGCTGAGAGCTGAACAATCAGAAGATTAACATGATGTGCCAGTGTTTAAAGCCACAAAACAAATAGGACACAAATAATTTTTCTTTTCTTTCAAAAATAAAAACATTAAAAGGAATATCTGTGTGTACAATTTATAAGAGCATGTAATGATTTGAATATGGGTTTCTTTTTGATAGAGTGAGAAGAGATGCAAACGTCAATGAGAGCCGCAGATTCTCTGCAACTGGAAGTCAAGCCTTTAATTTTCAAATTAGTGGCATTTGTTTTTGAAAGATTTAATAATGTTTTAAAATCTAGAAGATTTTTTTTCAAGCAGTCATCTTGTTTAACTCCCTTTTCCAGTTCTCTCCTTCCCCTTCTCTCATCAATTCTATTTTTCTCTATTTTCCTACTTCACAGAGGAGACTACTTTGAGACCACTTATGCACCTGGACCGCAAGAAGCTGCTCAGAGCTCCTGCTGCGAGGAGATTCAAATGAAGAGTCAGTTTAATCTGTGCATGCAAAATAGGCCAGTGCTTTTTAAAGTGACAAATTTAGGCCCTGATTCTGTAAAAGAATTATGCATATGCCTAACTTGACACACATGAATAGTCCCTTTGCTTGACTTTATTGTAAGTCTAAGAACAGTTTTCAATGGCTTAGGGGTATAAATTCCATTTTCAAGTTTGTCTTACCCACCTATAAGACTTCATGGTCTTGAAAACGGAACTTAGCCTTGGTTGTCATTTCAGTGCTTAATTTTTTATACTAACTGAATATATATTGTACAGTACCTTCTAGTCATTTTTCTTATCTACCAATGTAAAGGAATGAATTCTTAATACAGCACCTCTTTGGAAAGGGACTGCCTGCTGCAATAAATAACACCTAAAATCGATAACAGTTGTATGTCGCTTAAAAATTAGTTCTGATTTTTTGTCATCTCTGTTCATCATTTTTAGGTTTTGGACTTTTGGTTAGGAAAAACTTGGGGGTTGTCTCATAGACGAGGCTCTGTACTCAGCTACATGATTAATAGAAATTAAATTAAACACACTGTATAAGTCTCAAAATGTAATATTCAAGAAGTAGGTGAGTTAAATATGGTAGGGAGGAAATAGAAATGCATATATGTACACACACACATAAAGTCTTAAGCTGTGGAGAAGAGAAGGCTGAGGGGAGACCTTATTATGGCGTACAAGTGTCTAAAGGGTGGGTTGAAGGAGGATGGAGCTA
This sequence comes from Vanellus vanellus, assembly GCF_965231255.1. Taxonomy (NCBI): domain Eukaryota; kingdom Metazoa; phylum Chordata; class Aves; order Charadriiformes; family Charadriidae; genus Vanellus; species Vanellus vanellus. Next base: position 33,053,074 of record NC_138909.1, read on the forward strand.
GGCTCTTTTCATTGGTTCCCAGTGACAGGACGAGGGGCAATGGGCACAAGTTAGAACGTAGAAAGTTCCGTTCAAATACACGGAAAAACTTTACGGTGAGGGTGACAGAGCACTGGGACAGGCTGCCCAGGGAGGTGGTGGAGTCCCCTTCTCTGGAGATTTTCAAGACCCGCCTGGATGCAGTCCTGAGTAATGTGCTCTGGGCAATCCTGCTTTAGCAGGGGAGTGGGACTAGATGATCTCTAGAGGTCCCTTCCAACTCTGATAATTCTGTGATTCTGTTGAAAACATCATATTGGCAAAGATCGAGGATGTCTCGGGCACTTCTGTGCCCAGTAAATAAAAGAAGCTTAACAATTATATGTACTTGAATGCAATTTCGGTTCTCTTGGGCACTTTTACTGTGGATTATATATTTACAGATGAAATACATAAGATAATGCAATAATTTAGGAACACCTGTAATGGCTTTGGCCAAGGGTCCATTTACTCCACATGCTGGCTGCAATGTGCAAAGATACAATATACCAGAAAACTGATATCTCCCCTTCAGCACACCCCTTAGCTTCTGGAAATCAAAGATTTAGAGATACTGAGAGCAAACAACATGCAAGTAAAACTTCTACACTTGGAGAGTTAAAAAATTTTGCATGATAGACAAAGGATGAAGGGCCAGATTCCACAGCATTTATCTGAGTATTTCTTTATCTCAATGAGTTCTTGTAATGCCTCCTAGTATTTTGGAGCACATCAGATTTTAGTTGCATGCTCACTCAAAAATATACACTAGTAGCAGCCAACACCTCATTTAACTCGATTATGACATGTAGAATTGATTGCTTTTGCAAAAATAATGCCATAAAAAGTGGGTAATACTGTGAGAGAACTACACTTGTGGACCTTATCGACCTCTTGCATATTCAGCTGACCAAACACACAGGTTTTTCTCCTTTGCGAAGCACGGCGCTTTACCTGAGCCTCCCAAAGAGTCACTGAGATGAAAACAGTAATGGGCTTACTCAGCAAGTGGGTCACTGCTTCACCATGCCCCTGGGGCCCTTCAGCAGGCATGAGATGCCTGTGTAGGGCACAGAGTGACACCTGCTCTACTCACCACCTCAGCTGCCATCATCAACAGGCTGGTGAACCCCCAAACACAAGGTATAAAATTGTCCCATTTTTATTTTTGGTCATTATTTAAGTGTCGTCTCTGAGTATGTGAGGGACAAGGAACAGGAGCTACCAAGCTGGCCACCAAGACAAACCTCTACTGACTTTGCAATGTAAACAGTTGGGTAAGCAACTGCAGTTTTTACTCCTTTAGAATGATCATGTGCTTGATCATTCATAGTGAAATCTGTGCGAATTTTTGGAATTCCAGGAAATTCTAGAAATTGAATTTCCTGAATTCAATGGAATTAAATTATTGAAAAACTTGACAAACCTCCAGAAACTTGATTAACCTGAAATACCAACTTCCAGACTGCATATGCATTTTGGCACCACTTGTTCTAGAAGGAACAATTTTTAAAAAGCTTATACCATGAAGAGATGACACCATTTTGTTACACAGAGGATGAGCAATGATACCTCGTTCTCACATAACAAGAACTGAATTCAGTTTAAAATTAATTATCGAACACAGTAATGCTGCCATAGTGAGTCAAATTTTCCTTTTACTGGAAATACTTTTCAACTTCCAGTCATCATTCTGCTGCATTATGAAGGTCGAAGCATCTTCAACACTGCAGCAAACCATACTGTAAAAATGACAATGTGAATGTTAAAACGTACTAACCATTTGCCATGTCAACATGTCCCCAATAAAAATTCCTTCCACTTCATGAACTGGACAAGCCGTATGCTTCATTAAGTCACAGACAGCACACTCATTAAAGATCAATGGCATCTTCCAAATGCATTTTGTTTTTCTTTAGTCCTAACATATGGTCATAATAATGCATCTAACAGTAAGCCTGGGCACTGATTTTTAATGAAAAATAATGTTCAGACTGGCCCATGTAATTTGCTTTTATGTTTCTGACCTTGTTCTGAAATGAATCCCCATAGTTCCAAAACATTTTTGTTCCAGGTTCTCAGTTCTCTTGCCAAGAAAGGCAGATGTCATGTTTGTAACTTACAACGTCTCTATTTAAATCATACCCCTTTGTATAATGCTGGTATTGGTTTTCTCTTCCTATGTGCACACCAGCTCCCAAAGCAGAAAAAAAAAAAAAGAGGTCCAAAGCACTACCTGTAAACTAACGCTAGCGATAACAACGCAGATATCCCTCTCATAGGCGTGCCGTGCTCCTTTCTAGCATGAGAAATATTGTCATTTCGCAGACATACTACATCAGCCTATTTTACCATCTGGGTAGGAGCTCTTCGAGCCCAGAAATGATCACAGTGAAGAGTGATCAAAGGTCTGGCAACTGTAGCAACATATTTCATTTTTGAATGGGAAAAAAGCGCCCCATTGCAGTTGCTACTAAGGCACTGCAAAGAACATCATCATACATCGGGGTCTTCCTCCAAGTATACTGGCCTAAAAGCACAAACTCTCAGCTTACACTTTCACTTCCGTTTCTGTCACCTTTGCTCATTACATATACAGGCAGTGGCAGTCCCTCCTCCACTCCTTTTCTGGCATCCACTTGATGGCGAATGGTAACATGTGTACAGTCAAAGAGTGACAAATCTGCAAGACATCGGTACATCGTTTTACGCTGTATCTGGAGTCTGTGCACAATACAGATGAGTTGAAACAGTCACTTGTCTCTAAATTTCTTCAGGGCTGTATCCAAGTGCTAAGCTTATCATCATATTTCTCTTAGGGCAGAATCACACACATTTTCAGTTCAATCACCGGACTCAGCTACCTAGTGAGTTATCTAGTTTTTAATCAGTCTTTAGGTACTGTTTAACCTTCTATTGAGTAATCATTAGAATTTAAACACTTACCTCCCCTTGTGGAGATGCTGGCTTCCAGAAGAAAAAAATTAATGAGGACGTGTTTTATTCCACATTAGCTTAGCTGAATGTTACTCTTTCCTGAATTACTCACTGAGTCCATAAATGCTTGCTCTTCCGAGCCTTAACTGTAACTCTGGCTTTAAATAAAGTTTGCCAGCCCACATCTTCACCACGGTGAACACTCCTTCAGGCTTGGCTCAATAAACCTCTGAGATTTTTAATTTCCCAATCTCCAACACTTATCCAGAAATACAAGCAATTTGTTCCTCCAATGCAAGGACAAGGACCCAACGCTTGGATAGTCCTACAATAAAAAGGGCACTTCGGTCGTTGATTTCGTGTGCTCTGATGCTAACCATAATGCTGTATTTAATCATAGTCCATTGGCCACGCTTCTGCACCAAAATAAAGTTATGCAATCTACTTTCATATCCATCTTCATCGTATGTGACCACTACAGGACTATTTTAAGTCTTTTCTTCCCATAACCCTAATTCAAGCTTAACAAAATGGCAATGAACCAAAATGCCACCAAAATTAAGAGGTTGTTTCTTCGGTCATTTGTGTTATTCCCATCGCCCTGCAAAAACCTGCAATAAAGTGAGTTTTTCAAACCTTTATTCCCAAAACTTAACCTGACCTCTAGCTTTAACCAGTCAACACGACTAGCAGCAGGTAGTCCCATAGGTCTTCCTTTATTACATAGTTGACAGTATCTTTTAAGTTCTTACTTTCCAAACCCTTTACCCTACCGGAAATTTGAACCAGAGCTATGCCTTATATTTTTCTTACATAGTGAAAGCAGAAGTCAGCTTTTGCTCCTCCTCATACCAGCACTTGTCCAAAATCCGGGGCACTGCCACACCACAAAAAGAAATACTGTGCTTGTACCCCTGATTGCTGGAGTCTTACTTCTGTTTGTATCATAGCTGAAGGGATCTTAACTTTACAAAAGCACACACTGAACAACTGACAATTTCATCAGTAGTGTTCCACCTGGCATCAAAAACAATTGCAGTTCAGTAAGCCAAAAGAAAACTAATAATCAGAGGTCTTCAGTAATAGTCATCTGTCTTAAACAAGCCCTAACCTTTGTTTCAATTATAGTCTAATGATGCATGTGAACACATGAAGCAAAGCATCCTTCAGATGCTAACCCCCATCTTAATCATAGTGGGTTTGCAAGACTCTTCAATAAATAGACCTGTCCAGTATCTGAATTCCCAAATTCTGATTCTAATCCTAGATTTAAGCATGGTTTAATGACCCATAACTTTATCAAAACAAACATTAAAAAAAAACAGCAGTCCTTTGCAGAAGGGCATATCTCTGTCCTGTTGTTTTTTTAAATATATCGATGAGAGGTGCAATGTGCAAAAAGCCGAGAGGTGACTCCATCGTTCTTCTTCCAAAGAGATTTCTAAGAGTCCTTTCATAACAAGATGTCAATAAGAAAAGTGTTAAAAGTATAAAACCAGGGTTAAACCTGCTCCAAATTTCCACATAATTTTGATTAGTTAAATGACTCTTCTTTTGTTCCTGATTTTTTCCTACAAGGCACATGCCTTTATTTAACTTTTTTATTACATGTCATTAACATTCAAAACTGGAATTGAAGTTTGTATCACAGTCAAATGAATTCATACTAATTCAAGGAAGAAAAGCGTTCAATTAAATTCCAATGCTTCATTTTTACAGTTTGATTTCAAGCTTACATGTCACAATAGTACAAAATAGGTAGGACATACTTAATCATGTTTTGCTTTTGTGATGAAGTAATATTTGAGCAGAAAAATCCTTCAGGGGTATGTTTATCTCCAAACTCATGCTGTTTGGACTGTCTGAAGTTCACGTATGGGAAATAGCTCCGATATTTTGCTCCATTTTCAATTTTGTTCGAAAACTATTTGTCTCTTCTACCTAACTGTGTCTTAGAAAGCTGCCACTGTTCATGTTCGGATGTCTTTTTAACAGTGTCACCATTAGTTTGCAAAGCACTTCAGAACTTGGGGGCTGGAAAGCACTACGCATGTATAAGTTGTTATCATCACATTCTGTAAAAGTTATTCTCGACAAAGGTTCTTTTGTGGTTTTACTATCTTACTTCTTCTGCTTTCCCCCAATTTGTACTCTCTTCCCTAATACTTCAGCTGTCTAGAGCGTTTTCTAAGTGGTTGCAGCAACTGGGTGTTGTGACATTCCTTTACGTTTTCCTACAGCTAATGCCCAGCTTCACTCACTTTGTTGCTCTTTGAATTTTGTTAGCCTTATTTAAAGATACACTTGTTTTAGACCTTAGAGTGGTCTACCTGCTGAGTTAACAGTTATCATTACCTGTAAGGGGGAAACGTATTTTGAAAGAAATGGAAAACATGCATTAGTGGAGAAGCTTTTATATCAGCAATTAAATAACTTATCTGAATTACAGTGACAGATTTGCAACTAAACTAAGATGTCATTTCAAAATGACACTTGCGAGAGCATCAGTGTGGTGCAATTACTTAACTTGCTGTGAAGGAATGTAATTCCTCTAGGAATGAACAATACTGTAGCAACCTAAATCCACATACGTCATCATTTTAGTTGAGCTGAAAAAGACACATTTTCCCCTCACTTTTTCATATTCATTTAACAAAAGACATACTTTGTAACTGTAAATGTGGGTTTTTTTATTAACTGTTGGGTAAGATCTTGGTGAAGCCAGCCATGAAGACAATTCTTCGGTTTAACAAGAAGAAACACAACTGATGAAAAAGCAAAGAACTATTACTGGAAAGTCCTCATTCTCCGAGACAGAAGTTTCTAAGGAGAGTGTCTTTGAGTAGTTGGCAAAGAACCAGAAGTGCCAGCACAGACAACTGTCCTGATGGCAGCTGGGTGTCAACGAGATTACTGATACACACAAGACACCCAGCACTGGCTGCATACCGCTGCTACTGACATACCCAAATGCAGCGCTATTTTTCAGTTGTAATTATATTGACTTCACCGAAACTATTTAAGTGCTTCAAGTTAAGCATGCTTTTAATCGCTGTTGCTATACTAGAGTCATAATTTGTGAACTGCTCTGTACCCTCCTCAGATTAAGGATACAGTCTAATTGCAAAACATACCAATACCAGCAGTAAAAAGTATTTTTGGATTATTCGCATATTGCGTAAATAGCATATGTATAATTTCACTGCAATCAATGGAAATCACAGATTTCCATATCACATGCTAAACGCTGAGGTTGATTACCATTATATTTAATTTGTACTAATCAGTGTGAGGCAAGTGGGGCTTTAATATCACATGGAGATTTACAGCAATTATCTTTTTTTTTCTTTTTTTTTTCTTTCTTTAGAGAAAAAAACAAATGTAGACATTGCCAGAAATAGGTGTTCATACCCAATACACACAATAGGTGCTTAGAAAAAGATAATATGTATTTTAAAACCAACTGAATGTTGCTATTTGAAAATATTTCAGTAGAAAGCTTTGTTTTTTCTCTTGGAGATTTCTCCTGACCGCTGACAAAATAATTTAGTAACCATTTTAACCCCATTTATTTCTAATTATCTCTAGAAATAATTTATTTTTGTCAGAGTTCAACAAAAATAAAACAAACTTCAACACATTTTTTATACTGAAGAAATTTACAAATTAAAATCAGATCAGCACATGTCAGCATATGCTAAGTATGTATGTTTCCTCAGTATAGATTGTTTCTTTTTCTATAAAGAAAATAGAGTGAAATAAAAATAATTTTCTACCATACTAGCACAAGACATCCGATCTTTCAAGTGGTGCAGCTGAACTAAAGGCAATTTCAATTAGCGAAACAATGCCAAATCTCTGATTCTCAAATACCGTCAAACAAATTATGTCACTCGTATAACTGAGGTGACCCTTGGAAGTAATTACCTAGAATATAGAATAAATCAACACTGACTTTTCATATTTTATAATCTGTTTGGCTGGGAAATTTTTTGTTTGCTTGTTTGTTTGGGGTTTTTTTTTTTCAGAGCGGGTGGGAGGTTGCACTAGTTCTGTCGAGAGGACAATGAAACAATTGGTCTGTACAACCTTCCATGCTACCTACTACTTCTACAGGAAAAGAAAGAGGCTGTTTTTCTTCTTTGTGCTTTGTTGAAAAATGAAGTGTTAGCCATAATGCCATACTAAATGAGAAATAACAATGTGTCTCTTTCTTAACACATCTAGATTTTCGTTTTTTTGAACCGATTCCTATATATGACAATAGTGTTACAGAAAAGAAAAATCAGGTCCTGTTTTTTTACACAAGCTTAAAATCTGTTCCCACACAAAATTAGGTGAAGTCAACTGAATTTAATCAATCCTGAGGTCACAGCTATTAAACATTAATGCTGAAACTTCAACAGCTTAGGAAGCTAGAGGGTATTAGTGGAGTAGAAGCACAGACCAGAGCTGGAAGGCCAATCAAAAATAATGAGATTGTATGATGGATTTCAAGTCAAGCAAGCTTACATGGCACATAAGATTATGTAGTCCCTTTCAGGCCTATGAGACAATACGAAAACCAAATCAATGGGTAACCTGTGGAGAAAGCAAACCAAGGCTTTACAGTTACCGAGGCTATACAGTTAACAGTATAAAATGCATTTGATGTATGGGAAAAATAAAAGCTTGCTCACTTAAGACAGAGAGGGTAAGGGTGACAGTTCTGAACCGAAGCCTGTGGAAGGAACTCAGGAAAATACAGTGTCTTCTCACCACGAGAACCTGACAAGCTATACTGGGATCATGAAAAATTGTATACATTCATATCTTCCTGCTGAAGCCAAAATGACCATTTACTTTCTTCATGCACTGACTTGCAGAAAATATATTAAACACATATGAGATAAGGATTACCTAATTATCTCTTTGAAATTGAACTATGATGAAATTCTGAATTTAGATCCCAAGTTCTGGATTAATTCTAACTTTCAAATTATTACTTCTTGAAATACTCAATTAATTTAATACTAGCAATAGATGAATTAAGAAAAATAAAAATGAGCAGAGAATGTTAGTAGAAAATACTACTCAAGTTATGGCAGAAACTGTTTTACTTGGATAAAAGTAAAAAAAAAAAAAAAAATCCCATTAATAGGATACCTGAACTATTTGAAATGCAATAGCAAATGAAAAAAAATTAGACAGTCTTTCTTTGAGACTTTTTTTTAAATTAATACTCCAAAGCTAGCTTTATGTGAACTAGTTTTTGCCATTCTGATTTAGAGATGAAGGACAGAGTCACAGAAAAGGACAGCTGGCAGAGAAGGGGGAGAAGTCTGATCAATCCACAAACATTTTCTTCAAGAGGAAACTTGTAAGGCAAAGCCAGAAACATCAGGTAGGGCATGATGAAAATCAGAAACACCATTTGAAAACGGATTTGCTTCATTAAACAATATGATGCTCAAACTCATCCATTTCAATTTCAAATGCCAAACCACTACAGTTCATCACAGCTTCCACACTCTGTCATGTCAGATTTTGAAGGGGGTTTCCAGGATCTAATAGGCTGCAGAAGACATTTCAGAAGCAAAATGTCTTCTGCAAGGAAATAGTTTTCATAGTAAATAAAGACCAAGGTACTGTAAGGTACTGCCCCAATCCCCATCCCCTTGTACTGCTCGGGGTGGGGAAGGAGGTAGAGGAGTTGAGGATAAAGGACTGAATTTGAACCTGCTTTAATTTTTGGTTTTGTTTCTCACTACCCAGATCTATTTTCATTGGCAATAAATTAAATCAATTTTCCCCAAGTTGAGTCTGTTTTCCCCAACAGTAACTGGTAAGCAATCTCCTTGTCTTTGTCTCAGCCCGCAAGCTTTTCCATCTTATTTTCTCCCGCTGTCAGGTTGAGAAGGGGGAGAGTGAGCGTGGCTGCGTGGGTGTGTGGCCAAAAAGTCAACCCACCACAGTTATAGAGGCTGTAGTAACAGGGACAAGAAAGGCGCAGTCACCAACAAATTATTCAGCACGTACCTTAATGCGTTATCCTACAACTACACATCACAGGAAAGTGAACTATGTTGAGAGAAAAGGTGCCTGCATTTTTAATGCCTTCCCTTATCCAGGTTACCTGAAAGCTAAAGTGACTCTGAATGTCAGATGGCATCCTATCATAGCGTGTGGTTAGTGCTGAAGAATTGGGTGATGTTATTTTCTGCATTAATAGCTGTGTGGGTAAGGAGATGTCAGGTCAGGTTTGCAGGTCTACATATTACCTATACTGGAGCACATGGTTCTAAGAGTTCCTATGTGAAATCTCCGTTTCCTTGTTGCTTAGAAAGACATCAATTTCCGTATGGTGATTCAGTGTCTGCTATCAGAGAGTACAAGTGGAAAAGCACAAAACAGGACCAATATATAATTGTAAGTTGAGGTCATTATTTAGAGGTTTAAATTTATATTCAGAAATGCAGAACAGCTGTACTCTTTTTAAGGGCAATACACCATATACATCTATATCTTACTAGAAAGTAATAATTTCAAAACAGAATTATGATCCTGCAAAATAATTAATTAGGAACGGTAAATTTTGTATAATCCCTTTTACATTTATCGATGTTAAAATGAATGCATAACATTCATTGGACTTCGCAACACCAAGCACAAACGCAGATCAGCTCTTTCATGAGAGTATTGTTACATTGTATTGCCATAAAAGCTGTGCTCTTATAATATGCCTTTTGCTCTTCTTGTTAGTGCTAGAAATTAAAGATAAAATTACCTTCCTGAAACCCCTTGCAAGAGACTGAATCCAATTATCACTCAGCCAGTGAAGTCTGAAACTTACACTCGTGCAGAGAGAACAGCATTTTGGAGTTCAAGTGCACCGAGTACGCCTGAAATCAGAATTCTCTCTCTATGTTCCGCTCCTCACTACACTCTAGATAAGATTCTAACGAAATACTCGCAGACAACTTTTTCAAAGATCAAGAAGAAAAAGGGTAGGGAAGAGAAGTGGGTTTGCCTGGGTAGTCTGTAAGACAACTCCAGACACTCTTGCTTTTAGGATGGGTATCGTATTCGTCACCTCAGAAGTTAAGCATCCAATTCTTACTCTCTTTGGAACAAGACACATAAACTGAGGATCTTGGCTCAGACTCTGTCCAATCAGAATGATGCATATCGAGAAGAAACACAAGGCTGTCTTTGCAAGGATGGAAAAATTAGTTTTACTGCTAGAATTAACTCAGTCTCAACAGAAACCAGCATCAATACTGCTTGGTCCTATTTCCGTCTGTTTGAATAGTTTGTTGATTTTGAAGACAAATGTAAAAGAAAAGCAGTAATTAAGATTTATAACAGCATTCTTTGTTGCTATATCCAGTTGGATATTTGTCTTTCAGTTTACTTATCTTGATTTCATTTCAATTCCTAAGAATATTAACAAAGGGAGCAACTAATGCACAAGCAATGAAGAGCTACAAGTAAGATCTAGAAGTGTGTGGACAAAATTCTATACTCAAAATGAGAAAATTTCTTCACCGACAGGGTTATCAAACATTGGAACAGGCTGCCCAGGGGAGTGGTTAAATCACCATCCCTGGAGGTATTTAAGAGATCTGCAGATGTGATGCTTAGAGACATGGTTTAGTGGTGGTTTTGGCAGTGTTAGGTTAATGGTTGGACTCAATGATCTTGAAGGACCCTTCAAACCTAAACAATTCTATGATTCTATGATCTTGAGAAGAAATGCTTCTCCATGGTTATTCAGATATGTTATTTGAGATAACTGGGCTTGTGACAAAATGCTTTTCAAGTCCAACAACCAAACCATGGACTCAGTAGGAGCCCACAGACAGGAAGATTACACATGCCTTGTCCAGATTATATAGGAAAAGCAGGCCAAAATTCCCTCTGAATCTGGCTTCATGCATATAATTGGAGGACACTAGTGAGAATGCAGCAGATACAGTCTGTTCCAAACAAATGACAAATTCAGTTTGACTAACTGTTGTTTGCCACATGAATCCCGTTCAAGAAATCTCCAGAAATCTAGCACACAATACTCAACGATAGCCTGCTGAGTTAGACATTTTCCTGTTTCCAGTGGTATAGCACCACTGTAAAATTCTAATACTCCCTGGCACATTCTTACTGCTTTAAACAACACTACAGGCAAGGAAAAAAAATTAAAAAAAAAATAAAATACAACGAACTGGTTCACAGCCAAATCCTATTACTTGGAAACGTAAATTTACATGCTAGGCATGTTTTTTCTTTCTTATCTCCATTTTCTCATTTTGCAGCACTAAAAGTAGCTTCAGGGTGCTTTAATATTTAATTCCATTGAGAACCTTCAATGCTTACATCTAGCTTTGTAAACTTAATAAAAAAAAATTAAACAGAAATATTGCAAATACCACTGCTAGCACTTCAACATCTAGAAAGATCAAAAGAGAGAACATATGCATTAATACATCATCCAATATAGTTTTTGATGTTAATAGTTACCCAAAAAAATGATTGCCGCTCAGAGTATTTTAGTAATTTATCTTACATTTAACTTGACACAAGACAACATATCTGCATGGATGAGAATTAGGTCACACAACAGAGCAATTGGGATGCAATTAATATATTATGTTATGTTATGTTTTTTATATAAGAGATTTTGAAGAACCCGAGAACATTCTCAAATCTGGGGGATTCCACAGAATACTCTTCTAGATTCGAAATGAGAGTTTATCCTCAGAGATTTTTCGGTGCTCTGATCCAGGTCACACCAAGGAATTGTTCCAATGAACATAAATTTCTCACGGTGAGGACCATGCATAGTTAAGAAATCTGGGGACCATTTTGCTGGGAAAGTTTCTGGGAATAACTTTTCTTTACATAGTGAACTTTATGCCTAATTCCTGATCTCAGATAAGAAAAAAAAATGGACTTGTTCTGTGTTTATGCCAAAAGGACAGAAATAAAATAATGACTCAATGCACTCTTTTAAAATAAAGTGTTGCAGAAAATATATACGCTAATTATGTTAGCAGTTCTCAAAATATTTTACTGCAGAACTGTTTTACCTTCTTCAAAACAAATTTAGACTATGCATCGTCTTCTCTACAAGACTACATATTGTTTTCTTTTAAGTGCATCACGCCTTTGTGTCCTAAAATGTGAAATTAGTTTTAAAATAGCAATTCTGTAAGATACTCCTTTTTCAACAAGCTTTATGTGGTTGAATGCCTTTCAGCCTACCACCCTTTTCTTCTTTCCTTTGCCTTCCAGACTCAACGAAAGCATTCACACTTTCCTTTGGAAAAACAGGCAGAAACATTGCAAAAAAATACAAGAGAAAAAAATATAACCTACCATGGTTTGAAAGCTATCAGTTAGGAAAAATACCTGATCCATTTATAAAAAAAAAAAAAAAAATGCATCATATTGCACCCTCCTTCTTCACTGTGATGTTAAAGAATTGTACTAATATTCATCATTCAGTATCTCAAAAAAAAAAAAAAAAAATTGCTCAACTCCTCAATACATTGATGGAAAATATTTCCCAGTAAGTCAAAGACTTAAAACGTAGGACATCACAGAAGCCGTATTGATTTAAGTGAACACATCACACGCAATGCACTTGTTTCTGAAGTCAACAGGAAGGCTGAAGTTTTGTACGTTGTTTCGGCCTTGAAGGTAATATATTTAATTCCCCCTCCCCCCCCAATTCCCCCCCCCCTTGTAATCAAAGTAAAGACAAGCAAATTGTAATCATATTCCAAGAATTAACTGGTTTCAATACTGGCAGCATTAGAAGGGAGGTTGCTAGTCAGGCCTGGTTCAAAGATGCTGCAATCACAGTTTTCTTTTTCATGAGCTGGGGGTGGAAGGGTTCACTTTCTTAAACATATTCATGAAAATATGACATATTTCTGTTTAGGAAAAAAAAAAATCGTCTTTCAAGACTTGATTATAGTTAAAAGTACCTATTGAATTTGTAGTCATACGTTCAGTCTGAAGACACCGAAAAAGGTTTTCACAGCAGATAAGTAAACCTTTATTTTGTGTCTGTATCGATTTTTTTTATGAATTTTAAAATATTTAACTGTGGTTTTTTATCTTCTCAGTTTTGAGAACATATTAGATCAATTTTCCTGTGATTGAGAGTGCAACCATCAGCTGAGAAAACAAGTCAACAAACATATTCAGCAGCCTGCAGGCAAACCATTTTGAATAAAACAAAAATAAAGTTTGATAATATACAGACTAGCACTATACATGGTCCCCTATGAGACTTCTCCAGCATTTTTCACAGAAATGTATGGCTGAAAGGATATTAGAAATGCTAAGGAAAATTTATGCTCAGACAATTTCACTAACTTCTAATTAATTTCAATTTACTGCAACAAATTGCTGTCATGCAATGCAAGACAACCTCACTGAGGACAATGCTAATGCTCATCAGAAAAAAGTTTTCCCTTTAAATCAGAGGAAAGACATAGCAAAGATATATATGGCATATAAAAAGCCTGTAAACTTCAAATGTGGATAAAGGTGCACATAAGAAAGAACTAACAATTTAAACATCATAAATTTCATGTTTTCATCACAGACCCCAAACTCCTCCCTAATTTAGCAATCTAAAGGTTGTACACAACATAACTGATATGAAATACCGTTGGCCTTTAACGTCAAATCATGTAAGATTTTGTACTTTTAAATGGGGGTCGTTTTTCAAATATGAATGTCAAAGCAAAGCTGAGTTCGTTTGAGTCAATTCAATAAATGAATACAACTTAAACATTAACCTTAAGGGTGAAATTTGAGGAACATTTGTAAGAGTGTATACAATTTTATTAACTGGTATAACTTATGTATTCATTCTTTTTCCCACTCCATAGCAAAACAATGGTAAGATTAAAGCAAATATATCCATACAAGTATTTGGAAGTATACAAATTATCTTGCAATGGAGCTCATGTATCTCAAACTCTTTCTTCCAAGTCATAGCTGTCATTTTCCTCATTAAATATGACAGCACATCAAAGCTTCTAATATAACATAAAAATTGTTAATAACTAGAACTGAAATGCCCCACTACAGATCTCTCCAGACTTGGAGATACGGCTACGAGATACTTCCACTTCTGTCCCCCTAGTAGACTTAAGCCCTCCTCAAAAATCTTACCCCCAGATTATCAGGGAAATAACCAGCTTTTTTGACTCTCAAGTATTTTAGATAGGAAAAAACAGTTCCAATGAAAAATGACCTGGAGTTATTTATCCCCTCAAGCACATGTTTTTTTCTTTGCCAGGAAGGAAATGAACAATTAAGAGAAGAAAAAAAAAAAAAAGAAAAAAAAAAAGAAAAAAAAGAAGAGCAAGCAATATGGAATTTATTGAGTTCTATGTTTGTTTAATTGTTAAGATCGCCAGCTGAGGATTCCAATTGCCAAAGAAACCCTTCAGCTCACATGGCATTACTGGGACCTCTCACAAACACAGGCTCCGAGAGCAGGGTGCTGTGAGCTAGCACATGCAGGTCCAACTGTGTGAGCCACAGGAATATGGAAGCTACGAAAAACGAATGATCAATCAGCCACCAGCCCATATAGACCATCTCCTGGGTGGCATTTTAACACTGGAGTAACCAAAAGCAGAGCAGCAAGATGCTGTTTCTGCAGCTGAGCTTTCTGCCTGCCCCATGCCATTGCGCTAAACTGCACTGAGCGAGTGCATTTAAGCGCCAAACTGCTGAGCTTTCAATCCCATTTGCAGGGCCCCAGGGGACCAGGGCTCCTAACCGAGCTGCACCCAGGGTAAGCGCGCTCTTCCATCAGCGCTCCCTGACTAACTAGTAAGAAAAAGCGATCTGTCTACTTTGAGCACACCCAGAGTGAGGCGGCTGCTTCTCTGCAATGCATTTCAACAGGGTCTCGAGCAGGCCTGCTATTTCATGCTGGGATTCCTACAGCATCCCTGTTGTCTGAAAACATCCCCCTCCCATAAATTGACAAGAAGGAATGAGAAGAGAGGCAGATAAAAAAAGCATGAGAAAACACAATAAGCGTGTGAAATATTTCCTCCTTTCACAATTTCTCCAAGTGTGACTCTTCCTCCTACCCTCTTTTCCCCTACCTTGCATTTTATTAGACAACCTTCCTATCCCAAGACTTGAAGATGAGAATAGATTGAAGCAGATAATGGAATGAGGATCAGCATTTCAGCTTCCTTGGGAATCTCATATTTTGTTTTCCAGAAATAAGATACACTGTAGATGAGCTCCTAAATAGGCATTTAGCTGCTAAAAGAATAGGTCTGAGTTTCAAGTACAGACTGACTTTACCCATGAGCTGCTGAACGTTCAACTCTTTTCAATGTCATTCTATTTGCTTAAATATTTTTCTTTTAAAATCTCAGCCTAACTATGTGCTTACCATCATTCCTCACAAATATTCACAGGATAAAGACCACAACTGCACTTTTTATTGACCAAACACCAACAGGTCCACTGAGGTTCCAGATTCCCATTCACCCATGGAGTCCAGATGGGAGGAGAAGGAAAAGTTCTGACCAAGTCCCAGATTTCTTTCATGGATACAGGCAGTTAGAGGAGGCTTGTGGCTGGACTTCATCTCGAAATGGGGAATGAACACATCTGAAGACTGGAAGGCCCTCTTGGGTTCAAAATTACAGGCACAGTCAGAGAAAGAAAGGATACACTTCAAAGCTAATTGAAGTCATTAGCGATACTTTGAAGACAATAAACTGTATTCAGCAAGATTTATAAAATGATTAATGAATCAGTCAACACACCGACTTCTCCGTTTTTTTTAGTGTTTGTTTATTAAACAGGAAGTGATCATTTGCCATGGAAAATGAACTTTTCCAGGACAGCACACTTTAACCGAAAATTTATTTTTCTATTTAACATCATCTACTGCATCTACTGTTTATTGCATGCTTTCAGTAGTAAATTCCTAATTGTAGCCATTCTATTGTGGATTATACAGATTTTAGATGGAATTAGATAAATTAATATAGCTTCACTGCTGAGTGCACCTGTGGTATCATTCCTGATATCTACTTCTGTGAGCTAAAAATACACATCACTGAAGCATGCATTGTCTTTTTTTCTTTTTTGTTTTTAATAGAGTCCATGCATAGGCAGGGACAAAAAGATGAAGTATAAGCAACCGCTGTTCCAAAAGCTGCATTGAGTGTCTTTAGCTAGTCTGTGAATCTTTTGTAAATATTCTCATACAGACAAAGAATTTGAACTGGCTGATGTAATGGATTAATTTGCTTCAGCAACCGCGTGGTTCCAGACACGATCCATCTAAAACATAATTAAAATACATTTGGTAGATTTGAGGCTAAGCTTTTTGAGAACAACAGATTACATTAGAAAGATTTTAATGAGGACAGGGCTGATTAAATCCTTGCTTCCTCTTTTGGATAGGAACCGGGGAACCCTCTGAATGAGGTTAACATACCATTTACCAACTAGAAGTATATGGAAAATAAGAAGAAAGGAAGGACTAAAATAATCATGGGGTCTTTTGAGTTTTTAGTAGCATAAAATGAACATGTTTAGCTTGTATTCACTTCATTGGAAGGAAAGCAAGTGGCTGCTATGTATCACTGTTACCAGAGCACTACTATCTACGTATTATTCCTGTATCACTTCCACAAAATACTGCTGTTTTCATATTATGTCAGGTATGTTTTAGCATGCATCATCCTCCACAGCTGAACTAAATGCTAAGTACTCAGTGAAATAAAAACTGTTTGGGTAGAAATGTGCCACACTTGTGAAGTAATTTACATGAATTAGAATTCACATTAGCAATGTTAAATACCCTCTCATACGTCTTGATGAAAAGAGAAGTGTTGAGTCTTCTGTGGGATGACAGGATGCTTTTATAATTCTCAAAACTTATCAAGGAAGACAGAGGTAAAGTCCTCCATAGAACCCAAATGCTGCAGGATAAATTCATAGCCCTGACACATGTTTTCTATTTCTTTCATCTTAGGCAAATCACAGATAATTTCTCTACTGTCTTCGGCAGATTTGGAAATGTGGCAATACTCAATATTTACTCTCTGTCTTCAAACTAGAGATAATTTTTTTTTTTTTTTTTTTTACTACTATGCTGCATGGATGCATTCATTAGCATTTGGGAGACATCCAGATGCTAGGGTGGCAGAGATCATATTAATAATCTCAGTGTTAATGATCTAACACTTATAAATTTCAAAACAATCACCTGAATAAATGTTCAGATGTTCAAAAGGATTTACCACTTCAGGGTTTCAGACATCGTGCCAGCCCCTCAACCCTCCCCAGTACTAGAAAGAAAAAAAGTTGATTTTGGCTTCTAACTAAGAATTCAGAAGACCTTTTTTTTTTTTTTTTTTCAAGATCCTATCCTAAGCCATCTACATTTCCCAGAAAGAATAGGGGAACTAGAATATCTGTAATAGAAGATTTCCATCTGTCGTCTTCTTTTAAAACTCAGAGGAATAGTGCAGGCAGTCACAAGCAGTGATCTGGGACTTCATCTTCCCAGATTCAGGGGTGTTTTAACAATGTCATCAGGTTATCGGGCAATAAATCTTCACTGCCTCACTGTAGTAGTTTGATTCCCTGTTAGGATACTTACACAGCAAGATGAACATTGCCCAACGTTCACCTGACCGTTTAAACTTCCCACTGTCATCACACACAATTCCTCAAAACCTGCAGCTACTACCACCTCTTCAGTATACAATCACAGATTTGTAAGATATTACAGAATTACAACTTAGCACCCAATGTTGCACCTAGTTACTATTTTATTGCAAAAATACCTTTTGCAGATCACTTAGGTAAATTGTCTAATGCTGTGTACAAAAAAAAAGCTTAATACTGTGTGCTATCTTTAGGAAAATTTTTTTCACTGAAAGGGTTATCAAACATTGGAATAGGCTGCCCAGGAGGTGGTGCATTCAATGTCTCCGGAGATGTTTAAAAGAAAGGGTAGACGTGGTACTTGGGGACAAGGTTTAGAAGTGGTTTTGTCAGATTAGGTTAATGGTTGGACTTGATGGTCCCGTCCAACCTCAACAATTCTATGATTTTGTTGTAAATCACTCCAATGATATGCTCACTCTGCATTTTAAAATTGAAGTAACCTTTCCAACAGCAGGATTCAAATTAACATATTTCCAACAGTAAGATTCAGATGAACATGCAAACAATAGCTGTTATGGCTGATTGAAAGATGAAACATTTATTATGGTGGTTAAAAAATAATGCTAAAAAAGACTACGGAGCTTATCTGCAAGGAGATCATAACCAAGGGAACGTATTTCTCAATGTTAATTTGTTAGATCACTGAAATTAGGCATAACTGATATACCAGACACACAAATACTGCAGAAGAAGAAATAAGCTTATACAGAGACCCCAGTTAGAACTGGGATCTTCTAACAGTATTTTTCAAACTAGAGCTACGATATCTCACAATGCTGTGAACATGTTCTGCTAGTATGAAAATGTAACTTCTAGCAACTTAGAAATATGTCTCAAGGGATAAGATGATTTTTTCAATGATACAGTTGAAAAAATTTAAAATACCCAACAGATTACGAGAGTTAGGAATAGCAAAGGTCTTGAAATACAAAGATATATTCTAACAACCATACACACATACTTAATGCCAGTTGTACACAATCCAAGCAAGAGTTTACGACGTGCACACAGACTGAGTGCCAGTGAACCCAGAATCACTCAGTATAAAACTAAAGACAAGGGAGCAAATTCAGAGCGACCCGGCATGTGACACAGTCACACACACACAAAAAAAAAACCCAAAACAGACGGTATTTTTCAGATAGGCACACGCTTGCCTGGTGTGCACTCACAGTTGACCAAACGAGTGAGATTGCTGTTAGCAAAGCCTGAGCCCGAGGAAATAATCTGTTCAAAGAGAAAGGGGGTATTCCAGCCTGGGTTCAGGACTGTGCTTACCACATTCGCACAGCCTGGGGGTGGCTCAGAGCACAGGCTGGGGGGAACTCGCGTCTCTGCACAAAGCTGTGCCAGCACAGACACAGAGAAAGAACTGAGCAAAACAAGGAGCGACGCACAGGTCACTGTGAAAGGAGGAAGGGCAAGAGAAAAAGAATTGTCCACCTAGGATTCCATCAGCAAACCATCATGCACATCCTTTGTTTTTCTAGCATAAGCTTTTAAATATCTCACATCAACATATTATAACCTTGGGATATTCCTTATTTTTAGGCATGCCACGCTATACAGAATTATCTCTATTTTTAAAAACTGCAAGAACAACTACTACGATGAGAATTTTCCCATTAAATATTAAAGTCTTTTCTTTACTATAAATATTTTATTTTTAAAATGTTGCGCAATACTTTCAGTACTGAAATTCCACAGCCACAAAGACTTACACTTATGTTGTATACCTAGAGGATTCTTTCAATCCAAGCTGCTCAGAGAAATTCCGCTTATCCTTTCTCATTTAATTAGTGATTCAAATACTAAAGTTGTTTATTTTACTTCTGGGGAATCTCATGTGCAAAGGGTTTCTAATGATATAGAAGTGTATTAAAATATAACAGGCAAATTATTTTTTTACTGGGACTAGTAAAAAGCTAAGCCAGTCAGATGCATATGATTTAAAGGCTTAACCACATTAATGTGATGCATAAAGAATAATCCTCAAAATTTGGGGTTTTATTGATTCAAAAGCCATACATCCTTCAATTTTCACTTCATCAGGCTATTTACATTTCATAATTCCTTTCCCTTTTATATTTTAATTAATTGACATCCAAACTTGCCTATTTTTGATAGCTCTTTATGATTCAGGCTGTGACTCATCTACTCTCTCCTGCAAGAGTGAAACACGAAAAACTTGTCCTTCGCTTCCACTGATCCAATGTGTCCTTGTGCAAACCAAATCAAACCACATTGGTCCTTAATTTCTGTCCTTCGTAGCAACGTGAGCATTTCACACTGGGTCACTCCGAGAGTCTTCATTCTCAATATGGCAATCGAGTATGACACCTTTTTGAATGTGCAAGATTTTTAATGTGGAACGTTAAAATAAAGCAATATCAGCAATGTGAGTTACGAAAAGTGAAATGTAGGAGAAAATCTGGCATGTATACATAGTCCAGCAGTATTACAAAAATGGCACTCCCTTCCACTTCATTTTCATTACCTGTTTTCCCCTTTGTTTTGTTTTCTCTGCAAATGTATGGTGTGACATATACTTACTTCCCTTCATTTCCAAGTGCTCTAATCAGTTGGAGCTACATACTCGTACTTCAGTGAGGCACTCACGAAGGAGTGAACGGTTTTCATTTCAGAAACTTCTAAAGATCTTTTGTTTCAGTATACCAAGGTCAAAATACAAAATTGCTTGATGGGAGATTTGGCATGATTTCTGGCATCCCAGAGAATACAAACCAACAGTTGCGTCTTTACACTTCACCTCGGGGACACTTTCATACATGACACGTTCTCCTGTGCAATTTATGTGAGGGAGAGAGCCCTGCCTACAGAAAGCAAAATTAAAAAAAAAAAAAAAAAAAAAATTGCTGAGATTATTTCAATGACGACCAAGCACTATGACCAGTGTTTTTAGTAGCAGTCCTGCTCAAGATGCCATTCAGGATACCTCTGACTATGGCCACCTAGACTAGCACTCCCAGACTTATTAGCAGTATTTAGCTAGGTCCAAGTGATGGCTGTTTTTTTAAACAGTATTGCTGATAAGGCATATATGCCCAGTGCAAGTGAGAAGGGGGCTGAAACACAGCACCCATCCTTTAGCAAATCTCATCTTGACAAAAGGAAGGGTTCCAAGTATTGTCTCTCTAGAAATTGTACATAATATTTCAAGCCTATTTCCTTTAAAAGTAGAGAATTATGTTTTGCAATTTCTGCTAATAATAGAACTAGAGAGATAAAGGAGAGCTATAAGGAACTGTTCACATAATTAAAGATTTTCATAAATAATCCCTCATCTTGCTATGCAGCTGAACTTTCCTACAAAGTCTGAAAAGGAATTATATGTCTTCCACTGAGGACTGCGGGAAGGTTCAAGAAAGCTACACAGGGTGTTATTCTCTAGTCAGCTTCAGAGGTGTTCTGAATCGTTTCTTTAGACCCCTGTTATATACGTTTATAAATCAATTTATATATCTAATATATCATATAGGCTTTTTGAACCTTGGAATTATTTGATCTTAGTCTTTGAGACTATTACTATTTGTATCAATTTATTCTGACATTTACAGTTTTTCAGTGTAAAGCCTCTTTGCTGATAAATGAGGTTTAGCAGTTTGGGATGATGAGCTGAGCTCCACCACTCCTGTGCTGTGAGAATCTCACCTGCTCAGCGCAAAAGCTAAAAGGCTATGGAAGTTCCCACACCTGCACGATGGGTGTTTGGGTTTTTTTCTTCAATAAAGCAAAAAAGAGCAAAGCCATACCGCTAAGCAGAACTGCCAACCATCCCACACTCACGTGGGAGATCCCAAGCCAAGGTCCTGAATAGACTGATTTAGGCTGCACTTGAACCTACGTCTCCTTTGACAGAGGACACTGTCGTAGCTGCTACGCTGCTGCAGGGATGGACTTTTTCTCTGCCTGGCATTATTACAAATAATTAAACATTATTTAACGTCACTCACCTACAGCACAGGACAGCAAGGCTCAAACCTAATCAGCAGTTAATTACTGATACAATGCGGCACACTTAGAAATGAGAGGATTTCAAAGAACAGGAAGCAGGAATGTGGTGTACTTGAGACCAGGGTTTGAATCAGGCAGGGTGGGAATTTGCATCCTGGCTTTCTGTATCTGTACTTTTGGGCCTTTACTTTTGATGAGACCTGACAAACCCGCCTGATCTTAGAAGCAGAAGGAACAATTTTTCTTTTCCCCAACTTATTCCAAACACTGGTGGGAATTTGAACTGCAAGAATTAGAAACTTTCTGGGCTGACTGTCCGACAAAAAGGTGATAGGCACTTCAGACTGACACAAACAACTACCAGCACACCAAAATAATTTAAATGAAAAACAAATTGAACTGGGAAGGATCTCTAATCTCAAATGAGGTGCTTCATATGAAGCAAGTCCCATGCCCAGATCACACTGGCAATAAAGCTGGTTTAGCCTGGAGACCAGAGAAATGGCATCTTTCTGAAGAATGCAAAAGATTTGAGA
The DNA here is from genome assembly GCF_965231255.1 of Vanellus vanellus. Lineage (NCBI taxonomy): Eukaryota > Metazoa > Chordata > Aves > Charadriiformes > Charadriidae > Vanellus > Vanellus vanellus. Next base: position 33,075,258 of record NC_138909.1, read on the forward strand.
AGCACGTAAGCGAGAGGGTGTTCCTGACTGGCAGGAACAGCAAGTTGGTCAGCAGTCAACAACTCGATCTCACCCGTATCAACCTGGTATCAAATAGAAAGTAAAATATAAAGAGAAAAGAATACATACACGATGCCAACAAAGTTTTGCATTTAAGGTTTTGGAAACTACATCAAACCTAGTACACAGAAGACTGCTGGTATGGCTCTTGTGCCGATAGCACAAGCCAGGACATTTCTGTGGGTTTTTTTTTACACATGCTTTTCACTATTTTCTTAAAAGACCAGATTGAAATTGCACATTCCCATATATAATAAATACAGCCTGGTTCATTTCCTCCCCACCTCACTACCCATTCTTCATTAAAATTGATACAACATAGACTTTCAATAATAATTGAGAAAGAAAAGAATTCACAACGATCGCTTTTGCTGATAAACACTCATCTTATCTTAGAAAACACTACTTGTCCTCCGGTTTGATACGTTAGCCTCTCTGTGCAGAGAGAGGGTCTTTGAATTGCACAGTGCATATAACCAATTCCTCAAGAACCGATTCCAAATCAAAGAAAAAAAAAAAAAAAACAACGTTTACAGCAATCAGCTGATTTTGTAGGAGATTCTGCTTCTTTTCATTGCATAATCTCTGTGCGCACATTTAAGCTCTTTATGATATGAAAGGAATACGTTCTGTCACTTTAAAAATCAATCATTGGGAAATGGGTAACGTAAAAACACGATAGGCAGCAGTGCGGTGTAATGGAATAAGCAATACGTAGAGAGTGCGCTACCCTGAATTCCCCAGCCCTTCGCTAGCATCAATTCACGAGAGCTTATCTCTTGCTCTGCGTTAATGAGGGCCTCTGACACTGACTCTGCAGAGCAAACTGATAACAACAATAATCATAAAAAAAGGTTCGGTGTTTGGTCCCGTGTTTGCTCTTGTACTTTTGTGACAGGCATGACGCGCTCTACTTCCCATGATGGTTGGGGTTAAATAGCCAACGATAGACACAGCTTCCAACGCACTGCTAGAACTGTTCGACCGTAAAAACAACGCTGCTTGGCATGTTTTAAATAAATACTAAAGAATTAGAGAGCACATGGTAGCAACAATAATCTCATAATCCTCCTAGCGTCTCCGCTGTTTATGTGAACAGACAGGTGGTTCGGGCCGGGGCCGATGGCTGCTATCAGCTCCAGTCTTGAAATACACGCAGGTCCTAAATTTAAAAAACAATGAATAATCACATTCTGCCTGAAGCTGCTGGATCTGGCCTGGTTGTTCAGGATAGCCTGCGAACTGACGAAGGCGAGATGTGCGTAAACCCAGCCTGGATACGTAACAAATAAAAGATGCTGTTCTTGTCCCCAAAACCCCTTATAAAGAGAATAAGCATCTTCTTCCTCTCTGTTTGGAAAAGGTGCAAAATACACAACTGACAGCTATACCCAGATTTCAGCCTGTAAGACATATCACGTAGTAGGACTTCATTAATTGCTATTTTTTCCTTCTGTTTTGCACCTCTTTCTAGAGAGCATACACAGCTACTTGGTATGACACACCAAACCCACATACATGTCCCCAAAACTTGACATCCAGTAACTAAAGAAAACTGTTTTTTCCCCAAATCAAAATCAGCATGTCACAAAACAAATGTACGTATTGATCTTTACTTTGAATATGAAGTTCATGACACAGCCTAATTTTATTTTGTTCAACATAATGGCAAACTATGAATGCAACACAGATCAGATTTCTGTTGAGATTTAAAAACCTTCTGAGGTCTTTTCTGAACCATTAGCTGTTGTCGATCAAAATACTGGACATGCTGTGCACAAAGGCATGCAGGAGCTGATTTATGGTTTTTATTACCTGACACTAGCAGAGTGCACCGCATCTCAGAAAATGCAATATCTAAAATGATTTAGGTCTGGATGATTTTATGTCATTAACATATTATAACCAGAGCTCAGAGGCAATCTTTGAACTGGAGGTATTATTCCCAATTAAATGGAAACTGACATCCGTTAGTCTTGTTAGTCTTGAAAATGAATTAATTCATTCCTTCCATAAGGAATCTAATTCCACTTCTACCTCTAAACTCCACAATATTTGGTTTCTCATAATTTCCAGCAATATTCCTACAGTAGGACTAGTTGATCCTTCTTAAAAATAAAAAACCCTGCCCTCCCCCTCTTTTTTTTCTTTTTTTTTTTTTTTAATTTATTTAACAAATCCCCAGATTAGATGCTAGGACACTGCAGAAAGATTGTTACATGTGCCAGCTCATTTTGCCAGCTGGTTTCCACTGGACACAGCAAATACTGACGGTAGGAGCCTCTCAGAAGCAGAGTAACTAGTGAGAATGGGTGCAGAACTGGTCCTACAAGGAAACAGTCACTGTAAAATCCAGGAGGAAATTTAAAATTAAACCCTTACAATTTTTATTGTTATATAAAAGGATAATTGTTTCCTTACTCTTACACAATGGCACTTAAACTGTTCATTATCAGCGCTTCACTTGATTTATAAGTTTCCGACTTCATGACTCACCCCTCTAATCCCCCTCTGCTTTCTGTTGTTTGTTGTTGGTTTTGTTTTGTTTTTTTTTTTTTACCTAATGGCACAAGGAAGAAAGCAGTAGCGGAAAGAGGAAAAAGAAACAGAGGACAACTTATACAGAGTTCCCTTTCAAACTGAGTTTTAGGATGTGTGTGGATGGGGAGAGAGCTGAGCGCAGTGATAGCAGGGGAAGTGGTGGGAATCGAGGAGTTGTCAACGTAATAGTCCTCTTTTACACGATGAAGTCTGCGATCTTTTCTCTTCTCTACTGAACCTAGCAATGCTTGCTCTTTCCAGCAATACTGTTCTTTCCAATCCATGCTGCCTCTCCTTCAACACGACTTTGCTCAAACCTTCCACTGTCTGCAAAATTTGGGTCAAGCTTTGCATTGCATTGCAATTTTGAAAAATCATGCAGCTTTCTCCATCCCTTGCCAACTCTCCAAAAGCACAGGAAAAAAAGAAAAAATATGAAACTGTATGTTGTTTTGTAGAGATAATGAGCCCCTTTTCTAATACAAAGAAAATAAGTATTAAGACATTAATCGCAGCATTTTAAAGCAGTTTTAAATTTCCTTTTTTTTTTTTTTTTTTTTCCCTCCTTACAGTTATTTCATCCCCAGAAAGTTCTATTTGGGAAGAATTATGATTTTTCCAAGGAACATTCCAGTGTGAGTGAGATAAGATTTGAGTATGGTTCTCCTAACAAGTAGATGGCTTTCTAGTTAACAACATAGCAGAAGACCAAAACACAAACCAAGTCTTAAGGACCAAGAATATTCTGTGTTTATCATTCTTTTATTTTGATAAAACTAACTACTGCAGCATGCGTTGTAGAATCAAACATTGCATGAACTCAGCAATGGGTGAATTTTGTCATACAAGTATATTGAAGTTAATTGTTTGCATACAAAATACATACTCCAAGAGAGTCTCTTTTTTCCCACTATCTTTAAGATTCATTAAGTGACTCTAAGACTGTTTATATTTTACAAAGCCTTTGATGTTCCTCTGGGATTTTCAAAAATGCCTACATGACACGGGAGCACAAGTCCCATTGATTTTTCCAAGAAACTGCTTCCAGATAACTTATACGCTTCTGAAAATCCAGCCTCCCACGCTTAACCCTCCATTTTGACCAGTCAAATATATATGAAAGCTTTTGTGCTGCAAATACAGTATGTGCTACGGAGAATCTGAGAAGTGCCTCTCACGCGGGGGGGGGGGGGGGGGGGGCTGGGGCTGTCCGTGACTAAAGTTTTTAATTGAAAAGACCAACCGCACATTTCCTGCATTCTTTTCTGAAAGGATACTTTGTGACAAGAGATGCCCAAGAACTTCAAATAGGCTTCCCCAACATCAGCCACCTAAATGAATGATGTCCTAGTCTCTCCCAGCCCTTTTTGGCCAAAGTGACTGACTTTTCCAGAAATACTTGGAACAATATTTTGGCTGGCAAAAAGGGCTGAAATTTTATTGATGTGACAAATCAGTAAATACATATGTGAGTGCATCTTCATTTCTAGATCAGGATCTGGGATTCTCAGTACTGCTTTGAACCAAATCATCATTTCTTCAATCCGAAAAAGTCTGGCAAGCCTGGGTATTACTTATCTTCTATTTCTTAAATGCATCCCGAGGGACTCTGAAATAGTCTGAACAAAATTCACTGCTTCAAATTTAGCTACTAAACACTGTAGCATATAGAAAGGTATATTTCAAAGAAAGTGAGCTTCATGCACATATACACGTGAGCCCTCACTAACTAATACAGAGCTCAGAATATTTCAGAAATGACGAGCTGTGTATTTTGCCCAATTTAAGATTCAGCTTTACTGTTCCAATAGCAAAACGTGGACTTAAAGAAGCATTTCAGGAAGACGGAAGAAGATGGGGAAAGGGGATGCGGGTGATGTGGCAGCACGAGGTGTCACCGACATAGCTGATCTAGTGAAGTCCATACTGCTGCTCACCCTGAAATCACGGATCATTTCAGCCCCAGTCTCAGAGGAGAAAAGAGAAAACTGCAGGCCACCTGCCGCCGCATGGCACAAGGTAAGCACAGTTTTGGTTTCAATATACAGGAGTTCCTGACCCCTCAGCTGAAGCATGGCCACGGACATGCTGCATTAAAGAGTAGATGCCAGCAATTAGCACAAACAAGTCCTACTAATTAAAGTAATTTTTAAACTATTATAGTTATTACTATAATGGAATGAACGAACGGGGGTAAAAACACTTAATAATTTAGATAACGCACCGGAATAAATAATTTTCCCATGTTTTTGCCAGCCATACTTCAAATGGAAATATATATCGGAATGCTCTTTGCTGTATGTGTGGTAGAGAAGCTGAAGTACTCTACATGGGTATAATTACAAATCCATACCTGTTTACTACACTGATGACAAATACAACAGCTGGATTTTCATATGACCTACTGCTACAACTGGGCCTGAAATAGAAATGCAACTTCATACTACCAAAAATAATACTGCAAGCACAGTAGCACAATCATTTTAATAACTCGAAGCTGTCTATTTCATTGGTAAAGGAAATGTAAAGATAAATCACTAAGATAAAATACAATAGTTTGTCTTATAAGTACAATGAGATAAGATTTACTTCCCTTTCGATTTGTTTTCTGCAGAAACTATTTATGAGTTTGTAATTGGTAACACGTATAAAAATAGAAAAGAGTTTTTTCCATTTAAAGCAAGAAAGCTGGAGTCAAGCAGCAGTGTCACGCTCTTGGGTGTTAGGACTTCACCGCAGAGATCACAAAGGAATACTTCCTCTAGAAATAGCTTCAGATCTTTAGCAAGACACAATGTATGTTTTCCTGCCCTGTTTACCTCTGACACATCAAGCATTAGCCATTGATGCAAGCAGGATCACAGCCTCAACAGGCCAGTTGCTTTACCTCGTGGAGCAAGTCACACAGCTACTCCAGTGGTGAAGAGCAAAAAGAGCATTAAAAAAACCCAAACCAAAACCAAAAACCAGCTGGAGAACCCTGAAAAGTGACATTATACTTGATAGGTTAGAAATATCACTGTAGTTCTGTTTTCAAGAAGAAATAAAAGCAGCAATGCTGCAGCAAATTATTGAAACTTGAAAAAGTGGAAGGATAAGAAAAAGGTCGCACTGCAAAAGAGAAAGGGAGGTAAAAAAAAATAGTCTTGGGATTTAGCTCAAAGTTGATGCTCATCCGTAAACCCCACAAGGTGGAGAACTGTATCATCAGTGCCTGGCTCCTAAGGCTCCAGGATGCTTAGGAGAGGTCTCAGAAAGGCTGCAAAGTAAAAAGCTGAAAAAGCTCAGTTGCATTGATATTTGCATTTGGAAGAAAAAATTAATTTGCCTGAGTTACACTCTGGTTTCTTCTATTCTAAGTGGATACTGTTACAAGTAAAACATTTTATCAGATTCGTCAGAACAGTGAGCTTTACACAAATATTTCCCAAGTGTCTAATCAAACAAGTTTTCAAAAGATACCTGGTTCTCTTAAGTTATATTTGATACAAAGCTATGAGTTCGATACAGATTTTCATAGTTCAAGACAAAATTATGTGGAACTTCCTTTATAGCAATTTCTAACCTTTGCAAGTTCTTTTCTTTACTTTCAGAATTCACTTCCTTGGGCTTACCTCAAACTTTAGAAATCTATCCAACAGGTTTTGGTTTTGTTTTTTTTTTTTTTTTTTTCCAAATCTTCCTTTTTGTGTATTTCTGCAGAAAACGTTCAGCCTGTAGATATATATTTAAATAAGGCAAATAAACCAACCTCTTAGTAGACATAGATAAAATTTCAAAGCAATGGTAGCGTGTAAAAAGGGGAAATGACAAAGAGGAAAATCATCATTGCTCAAAAGTAACAGACTTTAGAGGCATAGCTCTTCTCTTAAAAGTAGCCATTATATAACTACCAACTTGTATATTGGTCATTTCCAATATACATAATTCCTGTATTTTTAGGGTTTTTTTAATCCTCTTGTACTAACTGGAAGCCTTTCCTTAATCCCTGTCAGACTGCAAACAGAACGAAAAGGACAGTCTCTGCCCTAAAGGCCTGCCAGGCCAAGTACAACAAGGCATGAGACAACTGATGGAGAGAAGCCAGGCAGAATACAAAACCGATGAGATATTGGCAGTCAGCATGACAGGCACACCAGTCGCCTGACTGTTGTCCAGATTTTTCTAGAGACAAAGGCCGTATTAAGGAAAGATATAATGGAGAGACAAGGTGGTGGACGTACGAAGTATACCATCATGCAAACACGTGGGTGACAAAATCCTTATATCACGGGTTATCTGAAACAGGATGCAATGGCGTGACGCCACACAAACAATACATAGGCTGGGAAAGGCCTTCATTGTCATCGCCAGAAAAAACTAAGCATCTTATTCTGATGTGACAGAGAAAGGGAGGGCCATGAGTGAGGTTAGCTGAGAGCAGGCAAAATGCTCTAAGTCACAGGTTGAGAAAAATATTTTGGCAGCAGCCCTGAATAGATGTGGATCAGAAAACAGGGCATCTGCCAAGAACAGAAAACAGAATATTGCATTATTGGGATAGGAAATGTTATGACTTTTAGATTTGTGCATGGCTAACAAAAGCTGTATGTTAGAGCTGTCATGCAAAACCAAAAATCATGTGAGAGGAAAGCAGATGCCGGAATATAAAAGGTAATCAAAACTGAGAATGAGATCACGGCTGTAGGCCAAACAACAGAAAAGAGATGATACTGCCCACAGCGACTAGGAAGGCTGTACCCTGCACTAACGGAGAGGAGATAAAGAGCTCTGATTTAGCCCCTTTGAAATGACAAACAATGCCAGGTGAAAATTAAACATTTCCTGAAGACGACACCACTGATTAAAAGGACATGAAGAAAGAAACAACACTGCTATCAATGTGTTAATGGTTTCTCACAAAAATACCTTTCAAAGAAAGAAGCTGTTATAGACACTACCGATACCTCAACCACCACCTGGACCACTACCGATAAAGGAGGACAAGCTTCCTCTTGCATTACTATTTCTGGGTACCAGGGGTGTGCAAAGCAATTCCTATCCACCCCTACTTTATCTCAGATACACTGCCTTCATGTTTTTCAAAACACCACAATATCTCAAAGCTAGCTCTTCTCAAGCTGAAGAGGGCAAGGTGTAGCATCCTCATCATCCTTTCAAAAGACTCATGAGCACCGACTACTTCTGCACGATATGAAGTTATTCTCGGGGACTGTGATCACGATCTCCAAAAGCATTGCCACATTCTGCTCCTCAGGAAAAGACGGCATTAATTCCGGGAACCCAAGTAAACTTGAGAAGAGAACATCATAAATGTAGTTTTTCAAAACAACAATTGTAAATACCTCATAAAAACCAGGAGACCTGAGGCAGCTAGATAACAGATTTTAAAAGCTGAATAAATTAAACAAATGGCATTCCCCCACAGCCTGTTTTTCTTATACTTTGTAAGTACTTAGGCTTCATTTATACAGAACACTAAAGAAAAAATAAAGAGAAGGAGAAAAGGAGATACTTCCTATGGTGGCTTTCAGTTTAGTAAAGCAAAGCTTAGCTTAACTAAATTCTTCTTTTGGGAAATACATTGAGGTTGCCCTGTGTGTAAGAATGGACTGAAAAGGGGTAGGGATATAATGGACAAATGATAGATAGGTGGGATTAATATGTTCACAAGGGGAAGTGAGCAAGTGCCAGTCTCGTCTTATCTGTCTATCTACAGTTCTGGCTCCAGATAACGTCTAATGCCCCTTCATGAGATTTTAAAAGAAACCTCTGTTCAAAAGCCATATGAATTCAAACATTCATGCAGATTCTACCAGAAGTGCTCGTACCTGCCTAGTAAAAAACATTAAAAGCTTGGGAATTAAACATTAATTTTCAAACACCAAAAGAACAAATCATCATGCTTTTAAACCCACACAATTTTGTGCATCTGTAAACACACACCCACGCTGTTCTGCACATATAGGAAATTCTCATTAAATTAAATCTGAGCCCGTTTGCGGAGCTTGCATTGGCACCACAAACAAAGTGAAGGGTATTACAGAAAGTTCATGAATAATTTAGGAACAAAAGAACAAGTTATCTTAAGTGTTGCCAAAATGCAATAACGTTAATTTTGAAAGTGGAAGAAATATTTAAAACAACGTGTTCTTAACTAACTACAGCACGAGCCACACTACCGTCCTGAAACTAGATTTGTAGGTGTTTCTGTCTGTATGTAAGTACAACAAGATTTTCTAAAGACTTGACTCTAAGCATTTGTCTTACCATCAGAGGTAATTATAGATACACTTGCTACAACACTTCTGCATTATCTTCCCACACAAAGGGAAAGGATCCTCCTCTTTTTCATCATCATTGCAAGACATTTTCAAAGGTGCCTTTTCACACTGTGAGCCTAAAGCAGTGACTTTCACAATGTGCTCAGTTCTTTGGAAACAATTTGCAAATCACAAGTGGGTTTTCAAAAAACTATTTCTTTAATAAAGTATTTTATTAGAATACAAACAGGAAGAAAGGCTCTGCATTTCAAATATTCATTACCCACGTAGAGATTTAAGGTCAAGCACAAGCACCCCATCAGAGCCTAGACTGTTTTACTTCCTCCACATGTACGTTTTTGCTACCAGTTACTATGCTTCTACACTCTTACTTCATGCATGATCCAGCATTTTTCTATTTCTTATGTCATATTTGCTTCTTCTTAACAAGGATCTTTGATAACAAAGTAATCCATTCTATTTGTTTAGTCAGGTTGATCAAAAACTTTTTGTGGTTACATTTGACTACTATGTGACTGCCCACCCTCTCTCTTACATACTCAACCACATGACCTACACCAACAAACCTGGCTACGTATAGAAGAAGGAAAATCATATCATCTTTATGTCAGGCAGCATGTGTGACTATTCACAGCTTTTTATTTCAACACAAATACTTTGTTAAGGCCACTGTAGTTTCAACTATTAAGCCAGTTATCTGTATCTTCCAAGTTTTATTTACTCTAACATCTAGCAGGATATTATAATGAGAAAAGATACTAAGGAGCCACTCAATGAATGGCAAAGAATTTAAATGCAAGATCAACAAACAATAGGACAACTGTAAAGACAACCAATAACTTTCTTAAGTGACGCTCACTTAGTACCACCAATTCTCATAAGTAAATAAATAGAAATTATTACTTGGTTGATGAGAAGCTCAATGTGACATGGCAATGTGCGCTTGCAGCCCAGAAAACTAACCACATCCTGGGCTGCATCAAAAGATGCATGGCCAGCAGATCGAGGGAGGTGATTCTCCCCTTCTACTCCACTCTCCTGAGACCCCACCAGGAGTACTGCATCAAGCTCTGGAGCCCTCAACATAAGAAGGACATGGACCTCTTGAAGCAGGTCCAGAGGAGGGCCACAAAGATGATCAGAGGGCTGGAGCACCTCTCCTATGAGGAGAGGCTGAGAGAGTTGGGGCTGTTCAGCCTGGAGAAGAGAAGGCTCCAGGGAGACCGTATAGCAGCCTTCCAGTACCTAAAGGGGGCCTACAGGAAAGATGGGGAGGGAGTCTTTATCAGGGAGTGTAGTGATAGGACAAAGGGTAATGGCTTTAAATTGAAAAGGGGTAGACTTAGATTAGATAGAAGGAAGAAATTCTTTACTGTGAGGGTGGTGAGGCACTGGAACAGGTTTCTCGGAGAGGTTGTGGATGTGCCATCCCTGGATGTGCTCAAGGCCAGGCTGGATGGGGCTTTGAGCAACATGCTCTAGTGGGAGGTGTCCCTCCCCATGGCAGGGGGGGTGGAACTAGATGATCTTTAAGGTTTCTTCCAATCCAAACCATTCAATAATTCATTCTGTGATTCCTTTTTCCGGGGGGGGGGGGGGGGGGGGGGGGGGGGGCTGTTTGGTTTTTCTCATCCATAAAATACTGTAGGAAGTGTAAAGTGTAACGCTCAACTAGACAGCAACAAAACTGCTCCACAAGGATGCATAAACCAAGGCCATAGTTAGCAGGACAACAAAGGCAAACTAGTGATTTTAGCTCTGCTCTTATGTACCAAATCAGCAGTTCCAAACAGTTACAACTCCTTATATTGACTGAAAATAACAGGGCTGAACAGGTGTAAGTGGAGGGCAATTATACAATGAAAAATATCATTTAAGCACAGCAACATCATTAAAGTTGCAGCACAGCCTGATTTACAGCTCCCAGAGGTACTATGTAGGGCTGGCAGTTTAGAAAACACATATTGTTACTTGTAAATTGAGAATACTTTATATGAAAATCACTGAAATACAGAAATGAAATTCTAAAGTGTCATGGTTACAAATCCACTTCTGAGTCTTGGACTTTCACCCTCTGAATACAGTACTGACTGAAGGAAAGGCTCTCATGCAGGGATGCAAGAAGAGAAGAGGAGAGCAGAAGGTTCCTGCAGAAATGATGCTTGGACTTTGACCAGACTCAGGAGGTTTCAAGCTAATTTAACATTTCTTCCTAGTTGTCTTCCAAGCAAGTGGGAACAGCAGAAATGCCTGTCCTCCCAGCAGTGCTGGTGAACCAAGCGTGCCTTCCCCATACACCTTCAAAGCCAATATAGGCTATATGAAAACTGGTTTCTTCTGTAACAAGAAGTAACCTGAGAGCGACAGCAGCAGATCATAAAACAGTTTAAGATAACTTAAGCATCATCAGTATAACAGTTTTTGTCATTCTTTAATATCTCTCCAAAGACTGCAGAAGAAGACGAAGCTTCTAGGAAGCAAAATCAAAACCGATACCAAGGATAAATTAAATTTCAAACGTATTGCTAGGCATAGCTGTGAAGCATTAACAATGTACAAAATTTCTTTTAAAGTTACAAAGAACATGACCCATCTCCAGTGTTTTTTAAAGAAATTAAGCAATAATTTTATTCTAAGTGAATGTTCCAGAGGGTAAATGACTTCTGCAGTGCAATAAATGGTACAGCAAATTGAGGAGTATATTTTAAATGTAGAAGCAATTTTCCTTCCATAACCTTCACTTGAAAGAACATTATTGCTATTTTATTAAATGGACTAAATGAAAAATAAATTAGAAGGTATTTTATGGGGTTTAAATACACTTAATATCACAGTAAGATACGTGGATTTAAGTGGCAACTTTCTAAATTATACTGCATTGGCAGCACATAATATACAGAACATTTCAAAGAAATAATCAAGCAACATGACAGGACATTCACTATTGTTTCCTAGAGGACCCATGAGCAGTATCAAAGATCTATTCCGTCTCTGTTTATGCAACTCATTACTCAAAATTTCGTTTCATATAAATCCAAGAGTTTGGCAAGTTGTTGCTCCCCTGCTGAAAAAAAAAAAAAAATTGCAGTAAAAACTAATATCTTCAGGACATACAGTCTGTACAACATATGTATGGGGGAAAGCTATTGGATAAATCTTGCAATGGCAATCTGATGCATTTCCCAACCAAGAGAAAGAACATACCACTGATGTGACAAAAAAGTTGCTGAGCAAGGCTATTTTCTCAATACTACAAGACAGATTCAGTTCTCAGAAAACATGGAAGAAGTTCTTGATGTTATAAGCACAAAATAATTACGAAAATAGCTCTTACATTGAAGCCACACAACACAACTTGTGATTTTTTGCCAAGTTGCCTAGTGGGCATGTCAAAATTAAAGACTTCTTGTTTCATTACAGGAACAACGTTCGTCATGTTTACCTAACTTGTAGGTAACTAGAGTATTCATCTATCTATTGATTTAGTTTATTTTCATAATGAAGTTAATAAACTTATAGAAAGTGGCCAAAAAGTATGGGTCTCTCCACTAAACCTAACCCTAAATGGAAGTTGTTGCCTAATGCAGACAGAGAAAAGCCACTGGAAGAAAAAAAAATAATATGCAGCAGCACTGTACAGCATTATTTTTCACCGGCCCGTACTTGAGTCCTTGAGGTTTTTCCAAGCTGTTACGTGGCTGTAAGTTGACTCTGGAACTGTTGCTGAGGTTGATGGCAGAGGCAGGAGCCCTCGGGTGAAGAACTGCGTGGCCAGGCACCGTTCGCCTTTAGCATGTGTGAATAGAGAGTGCAGTGTCACGGCATTTCACTTTCTCACATAAGACTCATTGCATTTCTTTACAAACCTACACCAAAATGTATTCTGCTTCTTTTTCATACGTCGGCAGTTCGAGACTGCATCTTTGCCTCTGTTTTGAGTATTTTCTTAGCTAAAAGTTTTCACGTGATGCTTTGTGAAGTTGCGTAAGTATGAGTATTTATTGCTTGAGCTGCACACAGTGAAAAGGCATATGCAGGACCACGTGCAGAAATACTCATTCCTGATTATAAGTCTGTAACTCTGACTACTCCTAGCCTTTTTCCATGATGGTGCTATTCTTAGCTCCCACCAGGATATTCAGCCTACTTTTGGCACAATCCCAGTTTTGAAATAGGATGCAGGTCTTCACCCTTTTATGCAGACTTGAAGGCCCCACTTTTTGACAGAAAATGTTTTCTCAGTATCTGAATACCAAGAAAAATGTTCACAGCTACGAAAACAAATACAAAAACAACCCCAATGCCACAAGTTTAGCCTGATTTTAAGGAAGAAGCATGCGTCGACTATTACTCTTTTTCCTTTTCCCCATTATTTTGAATTCACTGGCCACTGAATTCTAAAAAAAAGTAGAAGTAGGGAAGTAGAGGAGGACCGCCACTGAGAAGCCACTCTGGGAAGGTTTCTCTACCTTTTCGTCACCTGGGTATTGTTCTTCATCCCCAATAACAAAAAGTTAGTTACAGGCTGAGCTCTACAACCTGAACTTGGGCCCTATGCTGCAAAGTCAAATAGTACCTTTGGAGCAAGGGACAGGAGGAGAAAGTGAGACTGCCTATTAAACACTTCTATTGACCTAAAACCTCTTGAGATATCATGATATTCAAACAGGCTCTGACTGAATCTGACAGGAATCTCTTAATAAGTCATGGGTCTATCCCAGGCCTTTTGAGCTAATACATTTGAGGCACATTTTTTCCTGTGGTACAAAAATTACTAACATATAGAATCATTTTGAGACTTTCTCTGATTCCTGTTTCAGAAAAGTGAATTTCCCCTAATAGTTTTAAAACTCAAACTTACTCCTCTAAATCTACACTGGGCTAACTGAACCACTTTCCAATTGCTCTGATAGAGCTTTCTTATAACTCTTCCTTGAAAACCAAAAATTGCTCCAAATCTTTCAGAGTTCAGACATGACCTGTGCTCCACAAATGTATCTTAAATATGCTTTCAAGTCTGCACAGTACTTCCCAAGCTAGGGATAAAAATCATACATATGTCAGAAAGAAGCTTAATTCTGTGGAATAGATATATTTGTAAACTATAAGCATAAAGTTTTTAAAAGATATATGCATTTTTTTAAATTGATATTTATAGTTTAAGCAAATATTTGCTTTTTAAAATTGCAAGAGAGAAGTCTGGGAGTAAAACAAGAAGCCTCTAATATAAATAGTCCTTTGCATATGAATGCAACAAGCTGTCCCCTGTCCTATCCCATGGTCTACTGTGCCAAGGGCAGCTTTCCCTACGCTGAGACAGAGTTTACAGTGGCAGATGTCTCACCCTTGTAGGCCAAATTAATCTGGCATAGTGCATAGTTAGCAAAGGATGCAGTCTGAGAAGAAAAAAAAACAAAACAACAACTTGCTTCTAAGGCAGTTTTGTAATACACAAGGTGTTTTGGGGGGTTTGGTTGTTTTGGGTTTTGTTTTTTTTTTTCATCTGGGTACCTTCCTATTGTATGCACCCTGCCTTTTTCTCCAGTAAATCTCTCTTCAGGATTAATTCTTTCCTATGATTCATAAAAGCTATTAGCTGAGAAATTATGGCCAAACTGAGTGGCACTTGCAGAAAACTGGTATAATTTACTTATTGACACATGTAAAGCAATACTTCAAAACTATAAAGCTATCCTAAATCACAGTCATATTTTGTTATGCTGAACTTTGTCATTCCTCCCTTCTCCTCCTATTTTCTAGTCCTAATTACTGCATTTTCCTTTTAACAGGACTAAAAGACTAGATGGCCCATCCATAGGCAAAGGCAGCTAAGCACAGAACAGATAATGACAAGCTCATTTGTGACTGGGGACCTTTGGTGTCATTGCAAACAAACTCATAAATCACCACCAGCATAAAAGGAAAAAAAAAAAGAAAAAGAAAGAAAAAACACCTGGCTCCCTCCAGATCAAAATGGTTACAGAAAACCTATAAGCTGTTGCAGTTATGTGAATAACACAGCTGGTGTATTTATTCAAACACCTACACAAATGTAGGTAAACAAATTGTCTTTTTTTTTTTTTTCCACCATTTTGTGTGATTTCAGCTTCTTGAAGCCAAAAACGAGCGTGTATTCCCATTCCAAGTGGCAATAATTAAATACCCCACCACAAAGGTACCTCTCCATTTACAATTTGAATAGAACTGAAGAAATGCAGTACAAAATGCCTTCTTGATAAAAATCTTCACCTGAAATGTATATCCATGAAAACTGGGCTATAAAAATTTAAAAAGTTCTCCAGAAACTGGAACATGATCTATCAGGTATTTATTTATGTAAGTAATTTAGAGGCACAAATGCAGTAACAAATATGGCTCTGTGTTACAACAGCAGCAAGTGGGCTGAGTTGCATCAGAGAGGTGAAAGTTTGGATTTCCAGTAGAAAGGAAATTTCTAGAGACAGACAGTAACCAAGACATTGTGTAGACACGTCATTTGCTTTGTTACCTATTTTGAAAACAAAACTATATTAAAAGATCACTTATACTCCAGCTTGACTGGTGGTTTGTCACTTTTGCTACCCTTTTACAGAGTAGCAGCCCAATAAATAGATAGTGCCTTTGAGCAACAGTAAACTCAGAATTCCAAGTAAATTAGAGGAAAAAAATCTGCATGGTTAGGAGTCAAAACAAATACCAAATCTGATTTTTTTTTTTTCTCTTCTCATACAAAATAGGGATGAAATTTAATTTTGTAATGACAGCTCTGAACGAAACCATCTGGGATTTCCCCCCCCCCCCCCCCCCCCTTATTTTTCTTACTTTCCATGTAGACTATGATACTCTCATGTTCCCAGGAGTCAACAGGTCAACAGTAAAGACTAGATGTACTGAATGGCCATACGCTTCTGGGGAACAGTGTCACAGCATCTCGTGAGATGAACCCGAGCAACTGCCTGCAATGATGTAGGTCAAAAAATGAGCTTGGATGTGTAAAGGTAAGCAAATACTGAGTAGGTTCTGAAGGGTCCTGGTAACTTCTGCACCTATAACTGAATCAAAGCGCTGCTGGACGGCTGGGTCCTGCCTGGCTGTTCATACTTCAGAAAAATTAGTGAAGACTGAAGAAGATTCAAAAGGCAACCTCAAGTCCCAAGCCTAAGGAACCAGGAAAGGTATGGCATAAAAGGGAGCCATGATCTGTTTCACTGATCCAAAGGAACATGAAGGAGTGACTTGATTACAGTCTTTAAGTACTACATGAAGCAGAAAAACTTGATAATGGAAGAATCACAAATGAATGGCCAAAATCTGAAGTAAGATTAATTCAGCCTAAAAATAAGGAGGATATTTTTAACACTGGAGGCAATGAACCACTGAAGCACCTTATCATGGGTTGACACCAGCTCTGCAGCCTTAAAAAACATTAACATTAAGCCTGGTGCTTTCCAAAAAGCACAGTTCTGTAGTTCAGCGATGGCTCCCGGAAGAAAGGTCTCTGCATAAATGGCAATAACGACCCCTTGCAACCTCCAATAATGAACCTAGAGAAACCATCGGACCGGTGCGGGTGTTGGGGGGGGGGGGGAGGGGGGAGGACAGGGAGAAACAACTGCAGTGAAAGGATCTCGACTAGGTCACAGTCAGATGATAAGAAGGCAAGATATGCTCAGTTTCCAGCAGATAATATAAGCAAATTGTTATAGCATCCACTTCTTAAATGTTTTATTTGAATGTGTTTCAAATTCAGTGGCATCCCTGAACAATTTCTATTCAGGAAACAAAAAAATAAATAAAAAGGCAGCTTAATTAAATTCTATGAACTCAAGAATTTGAATTGACAAAAAAGGCCAAACCCAAGATGTGTTGTCAAGGCAACATGGGCCAAAAATTGCCTTTGATATCTGTTAGACCTGACAGTTGATAATATTAGGCATCATTTGTACGGAATACTGATGCATCTAGCTGTAATTTTAATTTCTAATGAGAGGTGAAAACAATGCCTATAAGCAAAGATAAAATCTCATGTTTTAGAAATGTGATGTAATTTTTAGTTTGATTTTTACTTATGCCAATCAAGCAATACCGAATATAACCCCTGGATGTTGGTGTCAGATTCAACACAACACTGGTAAGGAAGTGTTATCTCTAAGGGCCCAATTTAATCTTTAGCCATTTAGGATTTGATAAATGTTGGAAGTTAAACAAAAATGAAATTCCCTCCAGCTAACTCAGTCAGATAGTTTATTACAGCATTAATAACGCCGTCTTTGTCATGTAATTAGAAAGTAAAATGCAGAAAGGTATTTGAAAAACATACCCTCACAAGCAACTCAGTTTATAAAAAAGGCAGAAGAAAAGATCATTCAGAAAAAGGAAGTGAGGCGTTATTCTAATTTGTGATAAGTACTTGAGCAAGTCAGAAATAAAAGCAAAGACATTTAACATACAGAACTACAACCATTTCAAGTGTGCTTGTACAGGCTGCAAGACAAGCTATAACCCAGATCATTATGGTCGGGGGCGGGGGAAACCTAATTAGTTTTTCGGGCAGAGTGTGAACATTTGCATCAGAATCCCAGGGCATTCACTAACTCTATTTTTCTTGCTCCGTGGGACATATCAGTGATGCTGGACAGCAAATGTTTCTGCTTTTACTGATTATTCACTGCTTAAAGATCTAACTGGAATAAGTGCAAACCTGGAGCTATATTCGTTGTCTGAGAACTTCTGTTTTCCCTCTCTCGCCCTTCCCTCTCTCCATTAGAAGAAAAGCATGACTGACAAAGCAACTGACATTAATATCTCTCTAGCACTATTCGGTTCCAGTTGGTTTGGAAAATAAGAAAAATCCTGTAGGAACTCAAGAACAGGTCACTAAAATAAGTCCCAATATTACCATACAGATTCATCTGTATCCAGATGTTCTTGAACTCCCTCAAACTACTTCAAAGTTGCTTCTTAAGAGAACACAGATTCAAAGTAGTTCCTTGAAGCTTTCCTACTGAAGTTTGTTTTGTTACTCTATGCTCAGACGAGCAGAGACATTAGAAGTTCATTATAGTTGTAATTATAGTTTCCACAGCTGATATTCAGAGAAACACTTTGGCGTTTCCATACTACTTCATTAGAAAATGAAGGTTTAATGAATCCCCTTCTATCAAAGCAAATTCAGAGCCTACCACGTTTGTCATGCAGGTCTGCAACACATCTGTTGCAGTTCTGAGAGCTCAGGTTCCCAGGTTGGGTGGGGAAGGTGCATTCCTCCATGATCCCTGCATATTTTCCCAGCACCTTGTACTTCTCTACTCACCTGAAGAGTAAACTGTGCCAGTCTAAAAATAACTAACTTTACAACCTGTGGTGGATTTTACCTTGGACGGCTGCCAGATGCCCACCCAGCTCTTCTCTCACTCCCCCCTCAACAGGACAGGGGAAGAAAATGAGATGAAAGCCTATGGGTCGAGATAAAGACAGGGAGATTGCTTACCAGTTACCATCATAGGTAAAAGACTAGACTTGTGGAAGATTAACTTAATTTATGGCCAACTAAAAATTGACTAGGATGGTGAGAAACAAAGACCAAAAAAAACCAACCAACAAGACACCTCCCAATACACAACCTGAAGGCAAAACACCAAAGAAAGCACAGTCTCTGCATATCAGACATGGCCATAGGTCCATGATTGTTACTCATTGTCCAAATGTCACATTCGAAGTGTCCCATCTCAGCTAAATGACAAAATCCAGAAACTATTTGCCATAATTGCAATGGACTAGGTCTTCAGTTTTTGTAAAACGGTTGCCTATAGCAATATAACAATAAACAGCAAAACACAATTTCTCTCCTGAGCAAACTAGTGAGGAGACAAAGCCCTGGAAACTGGAGTCTCTTGCACTGGTAAAAAGGACGTGTTCCACCCTGCTGGTTGAACATTTGGTAACAGTGGTGAACAGCACCAAAGCAGTGAGGGGAAAATTATGTCCATACAGCTCAAGGCTTGATGTCTACGTATTTGCACCTGAAAAAGTTCTATATAGGGTTTCAGATACAAACACAAATACAGAAAATGTGGACAGCAGCCTTGCCTGTGTGAAAAAATGGGTGGAAAACGAGACTGCATTAGGGAACACGGATAAGATGCAACACATCAGAGGAGAAAAAAACATATGAAAGTGAACTTGAGAAAGATGATTCATTTTTGTGAAGTAAATTGAACCTCTGGAAATTTATACATTTCTAATTAAAAGTCCAGAGGAAAGAATCAATTATGTTTCTAGCCTGGCCATTAGTTCTTCTCTGTGCTTTTCTCATTGGATCTGACTGCCAGTGCTATCCATGTAAGCAGCTCCATTAGTTCATTGTTTTAATAAATAGCGTGAAGATGAATGTCCCTTCCCATGCTACTGAAAGAAGATTAAATGATCAAAATAAACCTGCAGTTGAAAGTTAAAAGCGTGTAAACTTATAACAGACTAAACTCAGGATTATCACAATACATGAAAGAAAAAGACTTTCATGAACTAGACTTTCTTAAAGCCAGGCAGCATGCTAGAATTGCATTTAGTTACCTGAAAATGAGCACAGCTATCTACAGTGTCACTATCACTCCACTTTCGTAACTGTATTTTAGATGTAACGCCCTGAGGAAAATACAGAAAAATGAGAACAGAACTGTCTATACAAGACCAAAGATTTGCTTGATACATTTGCGTCTTTGGAACAACATCAGTCTGCTTAGCCCGTAATTAGTATACCTATATGTCCTACAATCTCACTTTCAACGACAAAATATATGCATGCAGATTTTCAAATTGACCCCTAAAAAACTCACAGCTGAATTTCTGATCCTTCTTGCTTCATGTAACTATGAAGTACACTCACATATTTCTTGCAGATGATATTTTAGGTAGAGAGAGGTTGTTTGGTGCTTCCATCTAATACGAAATAAGTTTTTCTATCTTGGAAATTCATGGCAGAGAAACTGAGACAAGAAAGGAATTATTGGAAATTAAGTATGTAACAAAAATGCATACTTTGTTTTTTTTACTTTGGGGTGTTTTTTACAGGCCTCATATGCAAGCATATGTGCGTTCAAAATCAGATTAACCAACTTCACGGGAGCCCACTCAGGCCTTCAAAACGCAGTGATGCAGCTGTAGCAGGAAGGTGAGAGGACAAACCAAAGGATTTGTCTATTCTCTTCCTAAAGACCTGCCACTATCACTGCCAACACATGATCCCATGGGAAGGTCGTGTTGTTGTATTTAATGAGTTCTCTAAATTGTTTTAGTTTCTTTTAGTAATACTAAAGGCGTTTTGGCATCCAGTTCCTCTTTTTTAAATGGGAACATGTTTGAACCCTCAGGTGTCAGCTCTGAAACCTCATAAAGCACTTAAGACTGACAAGAAAAACTACAGTAATACAAAAGAACAGATCTGATATGAAGATGAATGTAGGCAAAGTACAGCAGAAGGAAGAGAGAATACTTTTATTAGTATATTTTATCAAGAATACACAGGGAAGACATTATCTTCCTTAACAATCATTCTTTGCTAGTCACATGCGAATGCCTGAGCATTATATGGCAAACTGTTCTGCAGTTTAAGAACTATGAGAACAGAAAACCCACCATACACCTAGCCCAAACTTCTACTGCCTCCAGCTGTGACTGTGAATTACAATTACAGGGCTTCACTGCAAGTAGAAAAGACAAGTCATATTTCATATTCTTTTACAGTGTATAATACTTAATATGTGTAGAGGGAAAAAAAACCCACACAAAAAAACCCCAAGATCAGCTCTGTCTCTTATCCCTGATCTAAAATTTTATATTTGCACTGTTTCCTCATAAAATACGTTTTGTTACCTGCTTTGACCTGATCACTGCTCATGCATGGTCTCGCTTTTCTACTTGCTAATATAACTGGTGGTTATACTAGACAGCCAAAACGGTACATAGTATTTAAACTCTGAGGTTAAGAAGACCACACATCATAACGCTAAATACATTTTCACTTTATTGATGTTTTCTCTTTTGTATCCAACTGCACTATCTTTTTCACTGCAACTCTAATTATTCTTTTTATTCCTCAGGGTCTTTTAAGTAAAACTAACTAAGGCCAAATCCAGTTCTAATGAAATGAGGGAAAGCTTTGCCATTGACCTTAGTATTACCATGAATTGGCAATTAGAGAATAAAAGCTGTGTACCTTTGTATCCTCTGTATATTACTCAGTCTCGACAGCACATCCAACGCTTCCAGACTTGTTCTGATTTTCTAATGTATTTACATTCTCCTGCAAACGTGCAATGTCTTGCTGTGATGACCACCATCTGTTTTATTTTTAATTGGCAATTTACTATATAATGTACATGTATATTGTATAAGGCATGTTATAACAGAGCGCGTTGGAGGTGTGCATTAGGGAGAAAGCTGTTATTTGCTTTGTCCTACTGCTGCACATTGTGTCATGATGAAGCTTCTGGGGACTGCAAGTATTTCCTCGGGGCCGAGATGCAAGGTGAGTGAAGAGAGGGGAAGAAGGAGGAGGACTGGGAACGGGAGCTCGTCAAAAGGACATGAGCCTGGACAGCAGAAATGGCTGAGAGAGGTGAGCAGCAGACACACAGTCAGGCCTCGGAGGTGACGGATAAAAGCCTCTGAAGACCTGGAGGAGATCACCTAAGTGTTGCTCTCTACCCACAGAATCGCCGGGGTGAAACCAAGCCTGGAAAAAAGGCTGTGGTGGTACCAGGGAAGGAATAGGGAGACTGCAAATGAAGAGAAGTCAGGCAAAGGAAAATTTGTAAACGTTAACATCAATTTCAGCCTACATGATTATTTTGAGGTTTTTTTTCTGCTTTAAAATATTAATTGCTGCAATTTATACTCAAGGTGAGTCTAGCTTTTGGATTTAAAGCTATTTTTGTCTTTCGGGGACACTTGCTACAGAGGAGAGTCTAGGCAAATCCACCTAGAAGATGTAGCTGACTCAGTCTCACCACACCTCCAGAGTGCCAAATATTTGCGAGACTTTTCTGTCACGCAAAATATGAACTCATAAGCTCTCATCTGAAGACTGAGAAGCTTTATTACCCACAGAAACTTGCACTTCTGCTTGTAACTTCTCTCGCATAGATACCACAGCTCTGCCAGAAGGCTTCCTAAATTCATGACTTTTGCATGCAGGAACTGCAGTCATGTTTTTTAAAATTTATTATGTACGCTCATTGGAGAGCTAGCTTTCTAAAAATGGGTTCATGTACAGTAAGTTTTAATTTCCAAGACACTTGCCCTGTTCTGCTCAGTGCCGGTCTCCTTGATGACTTATTGTTATTAAATAGAACTCCCTGGATCTTTCCTGCAGGTAACGCTTGATCTCTCTCATAATTTCAGTAGCAGTACCGGCTTATTTTGCATAATTAAAAAACTGCTCTAGTTTATCAAGCACTTTGATGAAATTCATGTTTATATGCATTTATAGCGAGGTCTTTTCTAGAACTTTATTTGCACTTCAAGAAATGGAGTCTGAAACCTTATCCCCTTCGTATTTGGTAAATACACCAATACACCAAACACATCACACAGCTGTTCGGTAAGTACAGTTGAGTTTTCTCTGCTAAATAACTGAAGTGTTTTTCAATAAAAGAATAGGAGCGGTATAAACAAATGTGGAAGTACCTTATATGTGATCTATTTTATAATCTCTCAGAAAGATTAGATTACTGTATTATCTGAATGCTGCCCAAATCCGTTCATTTTCCAGACAGACCAATGGCAGTTTTTGAGGAATCTTTGGCCTTTTACCTTTCCCTGCCTTTCAGGAGGCTTGCTGTTATGCTTACAGAGTTCCTGCAGAATGAAAGCTTTCAAAAATTAAGGCTATTTACTGTCAACTAAAAGCTCTCACAGAAGCTTCTCTAACAGTTTCCTGCAGAACTAAAAGAACTTTTATTTCTCCAGGTTTCATAAAATCATCCAAGGATTATGGAGCACAGTCTTCTCAGTGGTTCAAGAGATGGAGATCCAGTGACTAACATTTTGAGGTCCTGCCTCATTGAAGACTAAGAAAATTTGGATGAAACATGAACCAGATACAAAATCTTAAACAGGGCACAGACTATAAAACCTGTTCAAGACAGCTAATCCTACAAGGGGAACTGCCCGAGTACATCAGAGATATCGCCTTATTTTCAGATTCAGCCTCTGACACATTAAGTTATCCACTACAACACCAAAACTCAGTCCAGATACCCACCTAATCGTCTTTCAGTCAGTCTGCTAAGAAGTTGGAAATATCTGCCTAGAAAGGAACAAAACACAGGCATCTATCTGTGAAAGAGTAGGTAGGGAAAACATCTCGGCAGCAGTGACTAGTCACTATATTCAGCTTGTAAGAGAAGTTGAGGAAAACCATTACATGAATGAACAGATTCCTGCAGACTCTGGACTGAGATGTCAAGACGGGACTGCTCCTCTGTAGTTTCCGCCAACTAAATACTCCCAAATGGTAATGGCACTCGCATGTACAGCTTTTACAGAAGGAACTGATGAAAACCCTTATATTTCAAATATTAATCTAATAAAAAATTCCATTAACAAAGAATATTGGAGTGGTGGTGTATTACAGTTTAATCAGAATTCATTACAACTCTCTCCTGTGGTGCTAATGAATCATTGCTCTTCAGTAGAAAACGGAGGGAATATCTCTAGCAGCTTATAGGAGTTGTCTAAGAAGAAATGTTTTAGCACTAGCTCATACTAGCAAAACGCTAGCGAAGTATTCCATCTTACAAGGGAAATACCATACTGAAGAATAAGCATGTTCATAGCACATATCGGTGTGGCCACACACACAAAGAAAAGCAGGTGCTTTAATCACTGAGCTCTCTCAAAAATTAAGAACTCTCTCCGTTCCCTCAGCAGTCTCAACATAGCAACAAAAATCATAATCATATTAGAAATCAGCCATAAAGGAATGAGGGCAGCAGGAAAGTAGATATGTGCAAGTTCAGTCTTTGAGTCCCAGTGTTTGCTTAAATTCTGGAGGGAAGCAACATTGAGCATGTGTGTTTTGCATCTGAGGGGCTGGGTTGTTTTTTTTAGTTCTTTTTCTCTATGCATATTTGACTGTAGTGGCATGCCTTTTAATAATTGAAGGCATTTAACCTGAGTTGCAACCCAAACAATTTTCTGCAATCTAATTTACAGCTCTTCAAGGCACGAGACCTTTGCACAAGAATAAGCAAGGGAGGCATTGTGGGCTGCCGTGATTTTGCCATTTGTTTTTGTTTTTTTTTTTTTTATTTATTTTTCTCCTTCACAAAGTGTCAACTCTGCAGTAAAACTGGATAATATTTTATGGCAGATTATACAGTTGGTAGTACATACAAGTACTGTTCCAGACTTCTGGTGACAGTGACATGAATAAAGGCAATTTGATCTTTCCTGGAATGTATTGCAACAAAAATGGGATGATAACATGAATCAATACTATATTCCATTTTCACAATAAGAATATAGACAACTGTATTTGTTACCTTCTCTTTTTCCTTCTCCATTTGCAAATATTTTTACTTTTAAATGCTACCTTCTTGTACACATGAAAATAGTAAATAAATAGCACATCAGACATAAGAAAATGCACATTCTGTAGCCTTTACCCAAGGGCAATACAAAATCCAGGTAAGCACCTAAATTACTGTTCCACAGAGGACATAACAGGATATCTGTTTTTCATCTTCCATCAACATACGTTTGCCAGTTGCCATAGTCTGCAGCTACCATATCAGTCGAGCCAGTGCTGAAAATGTCACGAAATGAGAAAAGGCCAGATTTTATGTTCAGATGATATGTAACACACAGCATGTCCTGTCACATGTAATTCTTTTTTGCTTTCATAAACACAATCCTTATTGTGACATCAATGAACATACATGCTGAGGAATGAGGGAATGAATAGATGCTAATGAGGTCTAGCAGAAGAACAGACTTGGATAGCCTGCTATTTCTTTCCCAACCCTGAATTCTGCAAATCTTTGAACCATTTCACTGTACTTCAACTTGTACGTCAATAAGAGAAGAAAAGAAGGAACATAGAGTATCTTAAGCAATCCAAGTTTAACCTTAAGCAAAGAAGCAGCTGAAAATAATCTACATCAATCTTACATTTAAGAGACAGAATCATACCCAATTAATTTTAATTAGGTTACTCCATTAGTACTGAATTTCTTTGACACTGCAGTTCATGACTTCCTCTACACTATGGGTTAACACCCAGGCAGAGCTTCCATCATCACAAACTACCTCACTTAAACTTCATTTCGTTGCTGCACTAATGGAGTGGAAAGGATAAAGAGACTATTTTGCACTTCTTTTGCCAATATCTCTGCCCTCAGAGAGGTATTCTGCTAGTTCACAAGCTCATATATGCACTAGGAAGATCCTCACACCAGGATATGTTGTCTGCTACAATAACTTCAGCATAAACTTCTATCTTCTGCATAACTTATTTCTATCATAAGGTGGCAACAGGAGGAGTAAGTTGGTATATCATTTTTTTTCTTCCATTTCAGCAGCTTTTTTCTGACCTACTCGTAGCAATTCCAATTCCCCTGCCATGCCACGTGCCTCTCCTTCCCACCCCAAACCTCTTTTCACCCTTGTCTGGAGTTAAAATTTAAAAGCATTTTGAAGTTAGAATTTAAAATAATACAGATACACACACACACACCCCTGTTGTCATCATGCAACGTATCCCCTGAGCAGAAGACAGTAGGCTTCACACTGTGCCCTACAGGCAAGAGAAACATTCACTTGCAGGAGGAAAAAGCACATTTCTACCTCAAATTTCTATATCCAATTTAGTGACACCTGAGATGATAACCAAGACGAGTTTAGAGAAAATACATTGCTGTCCTTTTTCTTTCAGTTATGTGTACTCAGAGCACTGGCAGCTAATTCAGGTGCTAAAAGGGTCCACAGATTTTAGTAAGATCTCTTGGATGGAAACAGTGCTTTCTGAAACCTAGTAACTAATGTATCATTTTATTTCTCAGTCTACAGGTAGCTGGAGTCTATCTTGAGAGATTGCTTTAGACCACTGTGGCCCCCCCGAGATAATTTTATTCGATCATTTGAATACTAGGCTTTAAACAGCAAAGAATGCAATTTTGAAGAGACTGCATTCTTAAAAACACGATCCAAAAGTTAAATCATAGGCAGAACTTAATACTAAAGCCCTGAAGACTCTTTAAAGCCATTTCTCCTACGAAATGAGCCAAAACCTCTTGAATTATCAGAGGTGTCAAATTTGCATTCAGTAGAAACTCTCCACAGATCATTTCATTAAATCGTTTGATCACTGGCTATTAAATAAAAAAAGGA
Organism: Vanellus vanellus; assembly: GCF_965231255.1. Lineage (NCBI taxonomy): Eukaryota > Metazoa > Chordata > Aves > Charadriiformes > Charadriidae > Vanellus > Vanellus vanellus. The sequence continues at coordinate 33,101,534 of NC_138909.1, forward strand.
AACAATTTTGCAGGAGAGCAGAGAGGGAAAAATAGCTATAATTAAGTATAGCAATTTAAAGTTGCATTCTTCACACATCATTACTGTCATTAGAAACATACTAATACGCTAGCAAAGTCACATGCTACAACTAGTGAATAAGGAAAAGAGGAGACAGAGCTTGTTTGAAGAAGTTCAGCAAAGTTAATTTATCCCCACAAATATCTGAATAGCTTGCTCAGCTTTATATGTGGAAATAATGAAAACAAAATCGTTAATCAATAGGTACCTGTGGCCAACTTTTTGTACTTTGCCATCACTATTTAGTCTGGGATTACTGAAAAAAGTGCAAAAAATATTCTAGTATTTTGATTCTGCTTGGTACAAATTGTGTTCTACTCTCCTTTTTAAGAACTTGATCCAATTTCAAATAATTCATGTTATTTGTATATATATATGAACAAATTGCAGTGGAATTCATACCCCTGTGGCATGACCTTGTCTTCCATTCTACAACTCGGTCTCAGAGAGCAGTGATAAAGCACGACTATGCCTGCTACATTTTCAGTAATAAAGACTGCAGGGAGATGAGGGAGAAGAAAAGGACAAGTCAGCTCTGTGTATGAAGGGAAAAGAAAGGCGACCGTCATGCAAAGACAAGGAGATTACAAATTTTTAAATGAATGAATAATTTACAATTACACAAAAATGCATTCAAATAGGTTTTCCTTTAAGTGAATCTTAAAAACCATACAGAAACTGCATTGTTGATGACTTAACATGGATTTGGCCAGACTGCATCAGGCTATTATCCTATCAAACCAGTAAGGCAGTGCCAGAGGCTTGAAGGAACTTGACCATGCAGTATCTACCTCATTGCTTTTGGACAATTTTTGTTTCCTTCTAGTATTTATTATGCATCCTGAAAGATAGGTTTTGCTTTATTTTTTTCCTTAGTATGCAGAACTATAAATGTTACTGATCATAAAAAGGAGTCCTTGTATTACAGGCTGATTCTGTTGCCTACCTTCACTGCTGCAAAGCACAGGAGAACAAGGGAGACTGTACTAGATCGATGATGACAACTTCTGTCTTCACCAGACCTTTAACAGGTAGTTCAGAAGAGAGAAAAAACTCCATAACACACGCTATTGTACACTATTATACTGTTACAGAAAATGTCTTCGCGCGTGTTGAGGCCATTAATTCTTTCAAGTATGCAGACTGAAAGTCCAAGGCAGTTTCAAGAATCAACAGCACTGCACATCTTCCCTATACGCACGTAAGCAAAACCTCTTAACTTCCTATTCCAAGGAGTACGGACTCCGTACCAACTGAATTAATGTACACAATTCTCTGTGTCAGAAACATCTCACAGGACTGCAGTCAACAACCAGATCTTAGTAACTCTCATCATAAGGTGGAGATTTTCTTAAATTATTTTTTTAAAAGCTAAGCAAGAGCTAATAAAAACTATCTTTCTGTAAGCCTGGACTGCACTTCACTGCCAGCAGGAAGACCTGTGCTGAGCACCCTAGCCAGGGACTGCTGAAGCTGTGACTCCTGAAACTGCTCTGAGCACGAAGTTTCACAAGAGAGCTGCTGTTTATGAAAACAGGTAATTCTCAAATCCCAGTCTCCTGGCCTCCTACTTACAGACCTATTTCCACCAAACAGGAGACTCGCTTCGTTTTGGCTGAGTTTGTTCTCTCCTGAATTGGTAAACTGAACTGACTCGCCAAGGGAGTAAGTGACCAACGGAGATCGTTCAAGGAGAGGAGAAAAGGCGTGTGCCCAGGAGCAGAGGGAGGGAGGGAGGAAGTTGCTAGATCATGCAACCTCACTTGGTCATTAAACGTCACAATTTAAGTCCCAGCACTCCCAGGCCAGACTGAGGTAACACAGAACCACCTTCTCAGATAATAACCACCTCCTCAAATACATCGGAGGAATGAAGACTGCAAGACCGGCTTTATTTATTACCTGGCAGTTTCTGCATTCATTTACATTTGCACAAAGGGACTTTCACCAAGTTTAGGGGTATTTTATATCCCCTCTTCACAATTTTAATGATGATACAAACACGTAATGCACTGCTTTGGTCTGTTCTGGTAGGGAATGTTAAATATATATTTTTAACAAGTCAACTGATGGATTGTATGACAAAGCTGCAAAGCTTGAATACTAGAAATATGGAACTTGGAGAACCTGAGCCAGGTGACTTGGCCGATAATCAAGCTGTCACTGATGCCTTTTTGGGCACTGGAAGAGGACAAAAATACTCAAGAGCAGTGAGTCAATATAAGCATTCTGCTCAGTTTGAGATATTTTAAAATTCTTACCTACAAGTCAATAAACAATCAGCATAATTAAAGAACCCATCTTGAGTCTTGGCAAAACTTTCTTCTATGGGGAGTTTACTCATCTGCTTAAAGCCCAATGATGCAACTTCCCATCAGCAAAAGGTCTGGGAAGATGCCATTAGAGCGTCGGATTGCAACACAGATTCAATTTCACAGCCGCTGGCCTATGGCATAGGGTTGTAACCTCATCTTCGCAATTTCTTCACGTTTTTCATGTTTCAAAGATTTCCTCTTCTGTGCCACCACCACACCTTTGCAAAATAATGCAAACTCCTGGATAGTCTATGGAGTGATTCTCCTTAGTCCTAGTCTGCTTTACATCCAACAGAGAAAAAGGGGAACTACTTGCAATGACCTGGCCTTATTTAGCTATTTCTCACATTTAGTTCATAGTTTGTATTTAGTTTGTTAAGACAGAGAGACAGATATTTTAGTGCCTCTCACCATAGCACCTAATCATGGATCTAAACAGTGTTTGGGGCAGAAAAATGCAATGAAGGTTGAGATGTGAGAAGGATGAGATTGAAGCTTCTTGACCTCTGATCTTTTAAGCTGAAGAATGATGTGTCCTCTAAATTTCAAGCCAAGGAACATAAAAGGAAAAAACGCGTGCTGCCACCATGGTCTAATCACGCATAGTTAGGTGTTCCTAGCCGTCAGCACTTTAGCATACTTGACTAGTGATGTATGACGTAGGCCACCCCTGGAAATTGGTTTTCTTGCCCTGTGTCCAGCACCAGTGTAACCAGAGGCCATAAATACTTAGGCTGTTCAATATCCTCTTACTTTTATTTTTTTAGAATGATTTATTCACGTAACCAGGTTAAAATTGCAGCAGTAATTCAGATTGGGGATTGAAAAGCTGTCTGGCTTCAAGGCACTTGGGAATTATTACCCATTTAGACTACAGGCAGAACAAGCCCTGTAGCCTGATTTGCTGACATTTGTCCAAAAAGGTTTCAGCACTGCTGTGTTAATCGACTGGCCTTGATTTGGGAAGGGGACAGAGCAGATTTACTCCCCTCTTTCTCCGTAATCTCAATTCCTGCTTCCATCCTCTTTAGGACCGCTTAAAATCTGTCACCAGAAATAATTAGCGAGACTGAAATGAAATGCTCATGTTGATTCTGTTACCCAAATTGTTTTAAGAATTGTGGTCCACTGATAACCGTTAGCTACAAACTACAGTAAAATAAAGTTTCTAAGATAACAGTCCTGTTTACAGAGTGCTAACTATTGGCCTCAAGTTGACCCTAGAAGAAACAAAAAGTATTGCAATAAAAAGGAGGTGCCTGCTTCAAACTTTCATAAAAACAGCCCTTCTTAACTTTCAGGCACATCATATCCAGAAAGCAATTGCTCTGAAATGTTCATAATTTTCAGACTATATTCCTAAAAGTGACTTGCCTATCCACCTGACACTATCCTGTCACCACAGGGCCAATTTTGAAAGCAGAATTACTCACATAATTCAGGGTAACATAATGGCATCGAATCTGGATTGTATCCCCCCCCCAATTGCACCTACTGGATTTAGTGAGCTTTCCATGAGGCCACCTAGAAAGTGAATAAAAATGCATGTTCTTTTCTAAACAGCATGGCAATTTTTATTCTTCACATCTGCAAAATAGTATTATTAGCTGAGTTGGGACAACAGTCCCAGGAATAGCATATTTAAGGGAGCTGGAAAATCAAAGGACATTCAAATTTATCATCTACCATTAGCTGCTTTCACTCCTGCTTTAAAATTGGATGAACAGTCCATCCCTTTCCCACCAGTGGTAACACAGTAGAAACCCAGACGTGGTGAAATTATTTTATAAATATGGGCCTATCAGTTCTGTTAATGGTTCTTGTTCTCATCTCAACATGGGTCCCATATGCGATTAAACACTTTCCTAAGCAACATGTTAATGCAAGTGTGAAAAAATGCAAAAAAAAAGAACAGTGAAAGAGGTTAACTCATCTAGGAGCAAAAGCTGACCTGATACACAAACATATGCTGAGAGACCCTGCACACCTGCTTGCCTGGATGCTGGGGTAGCCATCCCAAGGAGCGCTTCAGTTCTGCATTCAGCAGAAAATTTCTGCCAAGCTCTAAATCTGGTGACTGATACCTCCTTTACATTAACACAACTTATGGAAAGGTGACTGGCAGACTTTTCTCTGCCCCCTTATAGCTTACTTAACTTACTTTGCATCATATCTTAAGCCATTATTGCACAGCTTATCTACAGGTATCCCAACACTACCCTCTGCTTGAAGTGCAGGTCTGTAGGTCTTTCCAAAGGTTACAATTTTTTTCCTTTCATTCTGAATGTATCTGATCAAAGAAGCTATTTTAAGTCTTTTTAATCAGATATTCGTCAAATACCTTTATGATGGCATGCAGGAATTAGGAAACTGAACCTCTGAGATCTGCCAACAATGGAACAGTTAGCTGTAAAATAACAAATCGAAATAACTATGATGGCACAGAGCTCAGTGAGCAAGACAGACGTGAATATTAATTCAGCACCAGGCAGCTCCCAGAGGTTCTGCTGAGCTTCATCCTCATGCAGTCTTCAGCATCGGCAAGCTCTGTGCATAGTGGGGTAATAGACTTCCACTGGGGGGGGGGAACAAAGGAAAAAAAATGCAACGGCTCCAGTCACCTGAAAAGCGCAACGAATACGGAGTGGCAGGACATAAAGCAGCTTGCTGTGTCAGGGCAGTGGAAAAAAACCTGCCCTCTGGAAAGGGCACGTGTGAGTGCACAAACTTGCAATCTGGGCAAAGCACTAGCAGAAACACAGGGTGCACCAGAGCTGCATCGTACCCTGTCCAAAAACCTGCGCGAACTTTGCAATACCTACAAATGCAAGAATACCAGCTCACATTTGACTGCCTTCTCCTTGTGCCAGAGGTAGCAAATAATGTTATTTACAAATCTCCTGCAAACATATAGGTATTTGTGCTGAACCTAATGGGGCTTCATTTCAGGTTGCAAGGAACACTTGGCTGGGCAGTGTGAGAGAAGCTAGAAAGTCTATGTATGCGGAAATAAACAGAATATTAAACATTGCAGTAAAACACAAACACTTCCAATGATTTGGAAAGTGTTCTCAATCACTGGAATATAGAAACAATTTAAAAAACAAAAACAAAAAACCCCAACCAAACAAACAAAAAAAAACACCACCAAAAAAAGCCCCAATCCACCACCAATCTAACCAACTGGAAGCAATGCTTGAAGTGCTTTCCCTACAGAAAATTGCGGTTGCCAAGTTTGCTTTTGCAAGAAAATAAAGGTACTGTAGGATTTTCAAGTGTTCAGCTCAAGGATGCCTAAGGAACCCTGAACTAATGGTGATTATTTCTGTCAGCAGCCAAATTCAAAACTTCTTAGCTCCTCTCTAACTTCAAGTTGTACCTTTCTGTCCTTTACAGTTTTAGTCATGGGCAAAATATCCTGCACCTTTGGACTAACCTGGTCATTACGGGATTCAAAACAAATACCCATGAGAAGTGCAGATTTATAGAGTATATATTCTTCCTTCTTCACTTGTAAACAAAGGTATTTTGCTGCATGGTGATGGAAGGAAAAGCCTGCTAGAAATTTACCCCTCAGTACTAGATCCACTACACATAAGCTGCAGGAGCTGGAAACTAAAAAAGAAAGAAATGGACAGTGCCAATTCTCTTCTGATCTGGAAATCTAGAACTAAGATTTTCAGTCATCCTACACTTGATGGGGATGACTCTGGACAGGTTGAGTTGCTCAGCTACTTATCACAACCCACATCAGAAAGCTTCTTCATGTAGAGCGAATATAAAATCTAAAATAAATGTGTTTTATTTACATATATATAGGATATATATATTATTACAGCAGCCTCTAATTGCTTCTTGCATCTTTCTAATGATAGAAACATATTCTGTATCCTACCCAATAGACAGGATAGATTAATAAGCCACTTCACTAATTTATTTGATAGCAAAAGGCTTGTGTCTTTGATGCTTTGTTGGTTGCAAAGCAAACTAATCTAAAGTCTACGTGCAGGCTGCCAAATGGGATGGCTAATGAGAATCTATGAGACACACAGTAGACAAAGGCAGTGCTTTACCTTGCTGGATCTCATACCAGATTGCTTTTCCTTCCTTTTGAATAAACCGATTTTTTTTTTTTTTGAGCAAGAAGGAAGGAGTCAAAATCATCAATTAACTAGATTTAATGAGCCTTTGTTTTTCCCATTGAGAAGTTTCTTTCACTGTGGATAACTTGGTTAGCAATACATCTTACAGTCTGCACAATATTTGTGCTAAATTAAATTAAACTTTTTTTGATGTAGTACCTTTCTTATTTTCTCAGCCTAAGCAACTAATCAATAAGAGATATAACAAAAATAAGGGATACAAACACCACAGGAAGAAAGAAGAAATTGTTACATTCTCCACTTTTTTATATGGTACATGAACTATATCTTTTTGATCTGTCTGTATATCACATTTGAAAGAATCTACTAAGTATACAGTAGATATAATTTATGCGTAACTATCTCGTAAGAAGCTTTGTCACTGATTTTCAAAAGTCTAACTCTCATTCCAATATCCTCAAAGAATATTAGCAGAAATTAGGAACCTAAATACCTTACCAGATCTGAGCCTTTCTCATTATGCTTGGCAAATATCTAACACTCATTTGTTATAGTACAAGTGATATATTCTGCAGTACAACAAAGTTATCTGAACCGTGTTGCAGATTTTACACATTTTACTTTTCTTAATGCGGCTGAGATCTGTTAAGGCTTCTTCCGTTTGCAATCATAAAAGAGTATTTTCCTTTATAATTTATATTTCTTAAGGAAAATGGGCAAGAAAAGAACAACAATTATGAGCAGCAAAGACGATGTAAAAAAAATTAACATTTAAAAGTATCCTCTTGAAAATTTCACTTTTTGCATTACATACCAAAGGAGACAGATTAGCAGTAATTGAGAGTAGTATTACTGCAGTAATTCCAGGAATAAATTACATGGCCTTGGTTCAACACTAAGAGAAACACACCATACAGATTAGATGCACTCTCAAAAAAGAGAATCTTTTAAACTCAGGCCTCTCATATCTACGGTACAAGGTTACGTCTACCTCTGTCAAACACTGTGTTCATTCCTGTTGTCGTTTTTATATATCATTTCTGTTTTGCCTTTGCTCTAACTGCACTTAATAAGTTTATTGAATGTATTACCAAAGGTAAACTGAATTTACGGAATTATTTTGACCTAGCCATTGGGCTCAGCAGCGCTCATCCTATCTTTCTCATACCCCATCAGTGTTCATAACAATATCATTGCTCTCCTTTTGGAAGTCACAGACAGAAATGACATCAGATAAAAATTAAATCCTACTTGGCAGATATACCAGGCATTTTTCCACTGGATCTGCTGCTAATCTTTGATATTTCCACCTGGGCTGACAGGGGCTGATTTTCTTCTAATTAGCACCTGTGTACGGTCCTTCACAAATTACACCAACTGGATCGAAAAATACTGTCATTTTAATCCGGTAATGTTTCCCATCCAGATTTTGCAAATAATTAATTTTGAAATGTTTCAGAGAAACATTGATTTCTTTTTCTATCTGGTATGCCTCAGCGATCTCACGTAAATAATTCCCTTGGTTTACTATGTGGAGATGCATATAGGTAATGCAAGTCAGTGGACAATCCCAGCCATACACATGGTAAAGGGCGTAAACGGCTAAATAAGACACAGACATCATACTTCTGTTAAATCACAGCACATGAAATGGTACTTATAAGATTTTTGGTTGGGGTTTGGGTCATATAGCTCAGCTATACAAATCTGAACTTCCAAACTTGCATACTGCTCAAATGAACAAAATCTCTTGCCTTGGAACAGGGCCATCTCCAGCTGGGATGCAGACAATGTTGCTATTTATCATATATTTGGTTAGAATCTGTATAATGAAAAAATTCCCACATTGGTACGAGAGGTCCATAGGGAATGACAATAAATTATGATTTGTAAATCAAAAAAATATCCAAGCTGGCAAAAAGGACTATGGACAAATAGCAACTGTTGCACTGGTTTGTGGGAAAAGAGGCAAACACTTTAAAAATAAAAAAAAAAAAAAATAATCTTACAGCAGACTTCCAAGAAAGGAACAGTATCTGATCAAAAGAGAAACCAACATTGGAAATAGTGAATTTTCTTATTAGTTTAATTTACGGTAAGTCCTGATTCACATACACACATTTAAAAAAACGGCGATTTGGCTAAGGTGCATTGATAGATTAGGTCACTGTATAATTCAAGAGGAAAAGAACCTTCTGATAATTAGCATCACCATATTCAGCAATTACCAACAGCTTGTAAAACCTAAGAAATTATTTCTACTTACACAATTTTACTTTATCTCAAGGAAATTGTATTTAAGTGATTTGACCAAGGTGACACAAGGAATGTCTACCTCTACTACATCCTCCCTGTTTTGCCTCTATCTGAAGTTGAATGGGCAAGGAGAAACAGAAAGTAGTCCATAATGAACACTGACTTTGTGAGTGCGTACGTAACTTTGTACTTGCAAAACATTAAACTGAAAGCAAAATACTACTACAATACTTTTACAGCCAAATTTTGCAACGCATTGCATTCCACTCTGTAATTTCCTGAATCTGATGGACATCTGTTTGTAAATAAGGATGTTTTCTGAGCAATGATATGAAATTTACCAAACAAAAGAAGAGAAGGAAGCAAACACTGTATTTTTTTTCGCTTCTTTTCACATAGGTCAAGAAATCATAACTAAAATTTACACCTGTCTCCTCTCTCTCTCATGTAAAAAAATACAAATAAAATCCAATAAACCCTAAACTTACTCAAAGCCCAAGCACAGTGTCTAGCCTTTCTGTACCCAAAGAACAATAGGAGAAATAGAGCTGCTAAGTGAGGAAACGATATCGGTCAGTGGAAGAAACTTTGGCCAAGGTAGCCACATACAGAAGGACAAAGGACTTACAGAAGCACCCTTCTGCCAGTGCATTTTCATTCATGCCAGGAGCTCTCCCAGTAGAACAGAGGTAAACTCATTTTTCGTTCTCTGCATGGTTCACTGGCTACTTCATGCTGTTAGAAGATTTCTATCTAATACAGATTGGCTCTCAATTATTTCTGGGATACATCAGCCTATACTACAAATGGTGTTTCCCTTGCAAGAATCACAAGATTTCGTATGAAATCAGAAACTTGCCTCTAGCTGTAGTGAAGGAGAGAAAACAAGACTTTATACTCTTTGGGTGCAGCAAAGGCACACACAACTGCCAGAATACTCATTATCCAGTGATGAAAAGAAGCTCCACAGAAACACAGGTGCATTTCCACTACCTCACTGTGACACCTGGCACAAGCCTCAGCAAAATTGAAACTGCCAGTGCTGACACCTACAAAAAAAAAAAAAAAATAAAAATCAAGTGTAAATCCTTCTACTAAACAGGTGTGAAGTTCTGCTAGTCCTGATACACTCCAAAAAAATCCCTTTTTACCATAAAGACACACAAGCAATAAACTGACATTAAACAATAAAAGCAGCTTTTTAACCATTTTGAAGAAGTGTCATAATTTTGCTTGTACACTAGTTTGATGAGCAGAAGTTGAGCTTCTCACTATACTCAAAGCTGCACCATTAACATAAAAATGTATGACATCTATAAAAGTTAATAGGCATAACGCTAAAAGCTGCCAAGTATAAGAGCAGAATAAAAATGAAAGCTCTTGTCTTCAGAATCCCTATAACTGTGAAATCCGTACCCATCACAGCACTGTGCCCTAGGTTTTTCTGCTCCAAATATAACACTGCCAGAATGTTATTTAAGCAGTGCTGTGAGAGCTCATTACATTTTAGAAACACAGCCACTCTTCAATAGACAAACTAACAAAAAAAAAACACATATACAAAATAGACATATTTCACAAAGCTATTTCAAGTCACACACCAAACTGGGAGCGAATAAGTCTTCCCACTCTATTTTAAGTACTACTGTTAGCTTGCTTAAATGAAGTCTAGCATCATGCATTATCTGCATTCATGCTTCCAGACGGACGGCAATACCCAATAAAGAACAAATCCAGTGAGTCAATTAACAAAGGTTTTCTTATTACGGTGCTAAAGGGTGGAATGGTTGATGTCTGCAGTCTGTCAGCTCCTCCAGCAAGATCTGATGCCTCAGAAGAAGGTATAAATTGCTCTCCAATTGACCTACTCATCTGTATGTAGGCATAAATTATCTCACTGAAGTATACGGGAGATCAATAACAATAGAAATTGGATTTTATGCGTGTTTATCTCATTCCACAATTAAGCCTCAATTGTTCTACATGCCTGTAACAGTACTTGATGCTGTCTCTGACAAGAAATATAAAATATAAGCTCAAGCCTAACTGTGTTTAATTAAGAAATCCCTACACTCCAAAATAGATGGTCGCGTAAAATTAGACTTATAAAACCACCATGAAAACTTACCAGTGCAGATGCAAAGACTCATTGTTTCCACTTATAATGATTATGAGAGAAGAGGATGATCATCTTAACAACAAACCAGACAATGAGAATAAGCACATGCACATTAACAGCACATCAAATAAGTTTGATGGGGTAGGCTGGCCGAGTAGAATATTCTGATCCTCCTAATAAAATATTTGTTGAATTCCCCAATAGGTATTAGTGGAACAGGATTATCAGTGGACCAAACATGAAACCTGGCCATTTGGTCAGGAAAAAAATGTTTTCTGCTTCATGTCCCCGTTACTAACGCAGAAATATCATTCTCCTGGAACCATTAAGAAATTCCCCTCAGACTATTTTACTGCAAGCCGAAAAGGAAGAAACTAATTTTTACACATCAGTAAAGCCCACATGATCTGCTTCTCTCTGCATAGTTTGTCTCATCAAATAGGATCTCAAATACAACCTAAACCTCATACGGTACAAAAAAACCCTACTGTTCAGGGATCAGTTTGTCTAACTCAATATCCATCCACCTGTGGATGAAAACAAAGACACTATTTGATAATCACGGAATCTCAGAATCATATATGTTGGAAAAGACCTTTAGGATCATCGAGTCCAACCGTAAACCTAACACTGCCAAGTCCACCACTGAACTATGTCCTTAAGCACCACACCTACACATCTTTTAAATACCCACAGGGCCTTTTCCACCAGGCACCTTTCCAGTCACTCTTCCCCAAGCACTGCACGGGGTTGTTGTGACCCAAGCACAGGACATGCATTACAGACTTCAAGAGGCATAATTCTTATTCCAGCTAATCATATATGGAGTTAGACAAGACGATCTCAGTTTATCCCTTCAACCAATTTAGCTTTTACTCTTTAATTCGAGAGAGAGTGACAGGTAGACAGAAAAGGTGGACAAATAGAGTTAACTGAGTCAACAAACATGGAAAGTCCAGAGCAGGCAAAAAAAAAAAAAAAAAAAAAAAAGAGTTTGGAGGAAAAAGACATGGAGCAAGACAGCAGATCGTGGGACTTGGCACTGAAAGCTCTGCTCATCAACCACTAAGAGAAGCTTGGAAAGCAAGCTCAGGAAGCCATGTGCAGCAAATACAGGCATTGCCCAGCACTTCTCCTGCATGCACATATTCTACTGAGGTGCCTGCAGAGCTAAGGCATCTATCTCTACAATGCTTTGGAAGGAGTTCTTGATTTAGCACCACATTGGTTTGATAGCATGAAAAAATTACCTCCTTCCCAATAATGCCAATTTCAGCAGCATAGCATGTGCCTATGTCAGGACATTTGTACCTTAGTGGAGGGAAGAAAGACATTACTTATAGATTTTGAAAGTGGAAATATGGTAAGTATTCTTAACAGTTTCTCATCAGTCACCATTTATACCTCCTCTTCCTTCCATCGCTAGAATCAAGACATTTGATTGCCAGTATCTCTTCCCCCATTCCTTCCACTTGTCTGCAAAAATGCGTACGTCATAACTCCGTTCTCCCCTTCTCTCTCCCTATTGGGAGAATATTAGGGACCTTTTCAGCTTCCAGCAGCTCTTTGTATCCTCAGATGCTTGCCTTGTGCTGCCTGGTATATGTGCACCAAGTTGAACGTAAAGTCTTCCTACGACCACATAGAGCAATGAATGAAGTGATGAGATGAAAGGAAACAGCAGCTCCTTCAGCGTAGGAGTATCGTGAGGTGAGAAGGTGTCGTAAAATATGTTCCTCTAGTCTAAAACTGTTGCACTGGAAGAGTGAGATAACAGAAAGTTGCCTGCAGTTACATTTAATGATATCCTGAATGTCAGTCATTCACACAAAGTTGTTATACATCTCAAGCTTTGGGTTCGGTTCTTTCCCAGGGGTGTGGGGCTTATTCAGTATGTGGATCTAACAGTGAAAGCACAGGCAGAACTCTTCCTTGGATGAGAAGTTCTCATCTCGCCCTACAATTCCTTATGCAACTTAATAAATTCCTCTTACTCTATGCTGAACTCACAGAAATTAGTTTCAAAGGTACATCGGCGAATAACAGTGTTGGGCACTTCGGTAACTTTCTAGGTAGGAAACCCCAGCCTGCTGAATCACGCTGTTATAATCTGCAAGCATCAATGGAGCAAAACCTACCACCATAGGAAGAAAAGCCTACGAACAGTCGGTCTCCCTCCTCTGCATCAAAGCCAACAGGCCAATTCCTCTCCTCCTTAACCCATCATGCTTTCTCCTTTGCTGATTTGGCCTATTAACATAGCCAGAGTAAAAATCTTATCTGGAAAAATGGTTTAAAGCACTACTGATGTATGACAGATAGATAAGTAATGTCTTAATATATGTAACCAAGCATTACAAAAGGTTGCTAAGTCTCCTGCTGTAATCTCATGTTTTATGTCTATACATCGTGGTATATAAACACACGGTTATATCTTAAACAAAAACACAGGCATAAAATATGCAACAAAAAGACAAGCAATTATTTGTTGCCAAGATTATTTGGACAGCTCAAAGGACAATTCTCAGTAACCAGCCTTTACATGGCTCTGTCTACATGTCATAGTTTTTTTAATAATATATAACACTAAAGCTTCTTGCTTTACAAGCTTGAGGCCTTACAAATCTCCTGTAAAACCGTATTTGCACCTAAACAACTTGTCAGAGAGCTCTTTGGTTATAACTGAGCAGGATAATCTCAGGGGAAAAAACTTATATCATGAGTGGAAGATCTTAACACTGGCTACCTTGTGCCAAAATACCATGTTTTAAACATGACCATGGCATTTACTAATGGCATTTTTTAAAGCAATGTTTCAGACTCATAATTTTTCTTTCACTGTCATAGAATAATAGAATATCATGTTGGAAGGGACCTCAAGGAACATCTGGTCCAACCTTTCCTGACAAAAGCACGGTCTAGACAAGATGGCCCAGCACCCTGACCAACTGAATCTTAAAATTGTCCAATGTTGGGGAATCCACTACTTCCCTAGGGAGATTATTCCAATGGCTGATTGTTCTCATTGTGAAAAATTTTCCTCTTGTGTCCAGCCAGAATGCCCACAAGAGTAACTTGCACCCATTATCCCTTGGTCTTTTCCATGCGACTCCTTGAAAAAAGGGAGTCTCCATCTTCTTTGTAGCCACCCTTGAAATACTGGAACATGGTGACAATGTCTTCCCTAACAAACTCCGTTTTCTCAGCCTTTCTTCATACAGCAGGCTTCCCGGTCATTTGAAAATCTTTGTGGTCCTTCTCCAGACCCTCCCCAGCCTGTCCACATGTTTTTTGCATAGCAGGGACCAAAACTGAACACAGTATTCCAGGTGTGGCCTGACAAGTGCTGAGTAGAGTGGGATAATGACTTTGCCTCTGCTGGTGATGCCATGGGATGCAACCCAGCACCTTGTTGGCTCTCTTTGCTGTGGCAGCACACTGTTCACTCATTGAGCTTGTTGTCCACCAGGAGCCCCAGATCCCTTTTCTTAACAGAGCTGCTCCCCAGCCAGGTAGATCCCAGTCTGTGCTGCACACCTGGATTATTTTTTCCCTAGGTACAAGACCTCGCACTTGTCCTTGTTGAACTTCATAAGGTTCTTGTTAGCCCACTCTTCCAGCCCATCCAGGTCTTCCTGCAGGGTGCTCTCCCTTCCAAAGTGTCCACTTCCCCACTCAGTTTGGTGTCATCAGCAAATTTCACCAGGGTACACTTGAGCCCATCATCCAGAACACTTACGAAGATATTAAAAAGTGTTGGGCCTAGTATTCATCCCTGGGGGACCCAACTTGTGACAGGTTGCCAGTTTGAAAAGGAGCTATTTACCACCACCCTCTGCGTGCAGCCTGTCAGCCAGATCCGCAACCACCATACAGACCACTTGTCCAGACCGTAACACATCCATTTCTCTAGGAGAAGGCTGTGGGGAACCATGTTGAAAGCCTTGTAGAAATCCAGGAAGACAATGTCCACCACTCGCCCCACATCAACCAAGCAGGTTACTTTGTCATAGAAGGCAATCAGGTTTGTCAGGCACGATTTGCTCCCGGTGAATCCATGCGGGCTTTTCCCAATCACGTGCCTCATTTGACTTGTGATAGCCCCCAGGAGCATTTGTTCCATATAAATACAGAAACCCCTTTGCACAAGCATTTAACCGTCTCTGTACGGTG
Source organism: Vanellus vanellus (assembly GCF_965231255.1). Classification (NCBI taxonomy): domain Eukaryota; kingdom Metazoa; phylum Chordata; class Aves; order Charadriiformes; family Charadriidae; genus Vanellus; species Vanellus vanellus. Next base: position 33,116,560 of record NC_138909.1, read on the forward strand.
CCCTTCAGGCCTCTTGTTTTACAGTTAAATTAAAAATAAAAGAAAGGCACATTTAAAGCGGCACTGTGTCTGCCAACCCTGGAGTCAAATTCCTACAATTGCTTCTTTGGAGATTATGTGCTCATTTAGCCAGTGGATGCTCTTCCCAGGGCTCCCAGTGCTATGCAGGAGTTGGCTGGAGGAATTTATCACCCGTGTTGTGGAATTACCTGGTGAAGTGTCCTGCTTTTCTTTCACAACCCTCTACTGCAGTATACACAAATAAATTACACACTCTGACTGCTCTTTATCTCAAAGCACTAGTTCATCACATAAAAAATTACAAGTGTCAAATAGTATAAGTGTAATGAAAATAAATTTGTTCTCCCTTGATTTTCTCTTCATATTTTTTTAATAGGTTACTGCACTGTATATGCTGTAATAATACAATTTCCAATGGCCCTTGGTAACTTGTTAGCAGAGAAAAATATATTACACTGTGTGGTAATGTTTTGCAAAGACAAATATTCTTGGAGGAAAGAAAAGGAAAGAGTGATGGGTAGAAGAAATTATAACTGAATAAGCAATAAAAATTAAGTAACTTTCAAAAGAGACCAGTGACTTAGGAAAACAGCCACAAATGGAGACAGCTGTGACTGGAGTTTATTACTGATGGACCTGTATTAATAATTTTAACAATTGCTAGTAGGTGGGATGACACAAGAGTACTAATACAATTCCCAATCAATTTTTTCTCCTCCCTCTATACGTAAATCCAGAGATTAAAAATGATGCTGCAAGATCTGCATTTTATTAATAGAAAAAATAATTGAAAGAATTTAAAAGCCTGGCAGACAAATTTCTTTGAAGTTTTCTGCCAAATACTCGAATTGACTCCAACTCACTACAATGGATAGATGGGTGAACAGGGAGGCCTCTGAGTGCTTTTTTGGCATGTTGCCATTAACTGAACAGCAGCTGGTAATTAATAACCTTTATCTAAACAATAATTCATACAGGATTAAACTGCCTTACAAACGCTATGACTTGATGCTGCTCAAATTATTGTGACCTAATTTTAAATCAGTGTTTTCAATGAAATCATCCCCTGACCCATTCTACAAGTATATTTTGGCTTACAAGGGGGTGGTAGGAGGTGCAAGGATATTTGATCCGGTGAGTCAGAACACACCCACCTTTTTTTTTTGGTGATTCTTATGTCAAATACATTACAAAGTTAAGCAGCATAGTAATCTGCTTAATAAAGAGGAAGAGAAAGTTTATGAACAAAATGCCAACCTCCTGCACCTTATACGGAACACCTTCATCAACTTCAGGTAAGTAATAATAAGTATATTCATAATTCTGGCTTCCAAATGGTAAAAAATTCACCAGAAGGACAAAAATGATAAAGAAGGTATATCACTGTAGGAACAAGCAGGAAAGGAATTTTGGGAAGATTCACCCACTTCAGGTCAAAATTTTTTTTTTAGACACTTTGGTTATTTTCATGTCCATGTTGTAACTACCACCTTCACACTTAAAATATCTTGCGTTTCCAGAAACCTTCAAAAGAATTGAAGCTTTAAAGAAAAAGAAAAAAAAAAAAAAAAGAGTAGAGGATGTGTATTATGCAGTAGTCTAGAACTATAAATTGGAATGAAGATGTAGAAGCAGGCTTGGAAGAGGAAAGCATATATAGTGCCTCTGCACGTATGTAGTTCAGTACTGGGATGCCAGCTTTTCTGACATACATCTTTTTAAGCAAATGGAGGCTTACTTACATCTACCACCAGTGTTATAAGTAGTAAAAAACCACTGGCACTCAGCCATATTGAAGAAACACTGTAAAACCAGTACCTAATTTCTTTTTTAAGCGATCTCTGTTTTGGTAATCACAGCTTGATAAAACGTGAGCGGTACAATTACACACTATAGATAAATAGCCTCTTTGGACCAACTTTAATTACTTTAACTTGATTAAAGAGATTTTTCTATCTGAGTTCGCACTTCAGAACATTTATTAGCTGATTGAAAATATTATCACCTCAGCATCTAATTTGGAGAACGCAGATCCTTTTGCTTGATAGAATTGTCCCCATCTCTTAAGTCAGGAACAACATAGCAAAAGGCATACAGTAGCCATCAGAAGTCACAGGATGTATTTGTCTCATCTTATTTGTGGTGGCTTTCATAACATGCAATCCACACAGGTAAAAAATGCTGTCTTAGAAGCCCAGATCCTGCAGGCAGACACCAGATTAGGAGACATAAATTTCACCATCACAAACTTTATACACTACCTCTTAATACAGTCCATCTTTTGTTCCTTCATTTCTCAGGTATGCAAGCGATAACTTCAAAATGATAACCTCAACCGTTTCTAGTGATGGAGAAATGAAAGGAAGCACTCAGCAGTGTTCAGCATGCCTGGGTAGCCTCTATTCATCCCTTTAGATTTTGTTTCTCCTTCTGCAAACATTTGAAATGAAATGAACAGGCAACACTGAGACAACTGCGCAGTTGTAACTCCCTGCTACTTCACGGTGTGAGGGTGACAGTTTAGCACAGGTGGGCTTTTGACTGGTACACTTGTTTAAGGCTCTGCAAGATTTCCCAGTGAAGCCACTTATGAGAATCTTAGGATTGCCATACAACCAATTAAAGTACCATGTTCAGCGCTGCTGAAGTTGTTATCCTTCACCTTCAAAAACATTAAAAATGCAAATGAAATATACATTATATTAACTGAATAAATCATGAAGCTCTCTTGCCCTCTTACGATAATGCAGAACAAGGAGCAAAAAGCGCAGCAGGCAATAAACGGGCTTGTCTATCCTGCATTCAGAGTTTTACTTGGAATAAACAGATTTAATTTCTTTGTACAGCTATTGAAAACAACCAGAACGTGATGCCGCAGGAAGTGGGTGAAGGGAAGAAAACAGGTTCATGATGTTCAGGGGTGTCAAATTCTTGCTGCTCAGGTACGGTGCCTTTCAAGTGATTGCTATTATGATCCTCTGAAACATCTCCTCTACCCCATCCTTGGATTACTCAGCCTCTGTCAAATGGCACTCTCGAGAGCCTCCAAAACTTAGTCTTAGCTCAGTCTGAGGAACATTTCTCTGTTCTACATGGACATTTGCATTGCGTTATCATAGCCTTGCTTTTTCTGACGGATCGCCACCACACAGTGTGGACAGCCCTTCAGAACTACCCAAATACTGATGCTGTAAATCAGACAGGAAGGCTGGGCTGCTGGCTGCTGCAAAGAGACAGTGGGGAAAAACAGGACTACCATTCGTAAAAGGATGAATTTTCAGTATCTGTTTACATCATTTTCTAGAAACAATCTCATTCATCAAGGAGAAATGTTTTCAGATCAGTAAAGCTAAATGTCTATAATCCAAGAATCCTAAAAGTTAGCTGAATAAATATTCGCTACTATGCTGGTACTAAATTTTAAAATAAAACTCGAAATAATACAGGGTTGCTGCAACACAAACTGTTACTATTGCAATACTGAAGGCGGGCTAGCCGATAACTATCGGCCTCTCACTGTGGTATCAACCATCACAAACAGAATAATGAAAAATTAGAGGTGCTAAAGAATTAGAGGACAGGTGATAATTGGTACCAAGCAGTCTGATAACTGTATAAGGCTGAAATACAGTGCAGGTACACTCATGGGAAAATACATATTTTACAATATATTTTTAGAAAGTTCCACAATTAGGCTTTGTATAAACTGCTGTTTACCTGGGGAGGCAAAACTGCACAAAATGACAACTGTCTCTACAGTGGCTGCTAGTAAGATCACAAGACAGTTTGTCTGTAATGAAATCTTTTGTAAGTTACGTAGCCTGCAGAAAACTAAATGCTATCCAAAACCTCATGTTGTATATAGAGAGAGCCAAATAAAACATTAAAACAAATTATAAGAAAACTCTACCTCCAGGAACACTAAAAAGTTTTCTTCTGCTCCCTCATGACCACCTTCTTCCGTCTTCTCCAAACCAGGTAAGTTGTTTACGCACAAGAACGTTAGGCAGCAAGAAAACTAAAGCAAAGTGTCCTAAAGAGTAAGGGGTCTTTTTTGTTTGGGTTTGTTTTCCCCCTATACATTATGAGGAATCTTTGTCTCAGGTAGTCTGAAATTTGAAAACCGTCTATTCTACCTGCATGGAAATTTGTTCCAAAATAGCTATTCTTAAGTAAATATCTTCATGGACATTCATAGCCAATAGTGTATGCAGATCAGAAAAGACCCCAAAAAAGATCAGCTCAGAAATAGTTATTTCCCTTTTAATTCATATCCTAGCTTAACACAAATAAATTTCTCTGGGTACAAAGTAACCTTCATCCCACTTTGACCCACTGCAGATTTCTCATTACTTGTCCATATGACCACAGCCCTGCACATCTGTAATGAGGAGGTCTGCCATAGTGAACACAGCCAAGAAGCATGTGCTCCTTCCAAATTTGCTGAAGTCCAGAGCACAGCATACAGAAGGACAAACCTTGATTCAAATGTTTCAAGAGGCATCCTGGAAACAGCAAAGGTCAGCCTCATAAAAGAGAACATTTAAATTACACTTATATACTTATGCTTTATATAATTCCCTAGTGACAGTCAAGATGTAAAACCTTATTATTGAATTTAACTTACATGAATCTGGAGATAAAGAAACTATTTAAGAAATAATCAGACTCCAGAATTTGAGCAAGCTCTAGGAGAGTTGACAGACAAGCTACCAAAAACAGGTAAACATTTCAAAGTTCACTTTCAGCCAAGTGTAACACACAACCTGGGAATCATATTTTACATTTCCAAAAGTCTGATATTTCCAAAACCACAATCTATTCTATCTAGATATATATTTCAGCTGCCAGATGCAATGACTCTGCGTGACAGACACTTCTGCCAAGTAATTTTTATGCCAGGTAACGCTTTAGGAAATGTCTATTTCAAACGCTTAAGTTGCTGCTACAATGATAAGTTTAATGGAAAAGATTATTGATGTATTTTAAAATGACATCATGTATGTTCTTGTAGCCTTAGTAAGTATAAGAATTTTATAACAAGCTAATATCCTCTATGTACCCACACACATCTCTACCCAAAACTATTCTTTTGTGGTTTTTTTTTTTTTCTAATTGCAGTACTTTCTTCTCCATTAATGCACTGCTGGTATAAATACCAAGAATTTATCCAGATGACTGATTTGAAGAAATATCTTCAGATTCCTTATATTAGCTGAAAAATGTAACCATTCTCTTCTTGCAGTGTCACTGCTCAGGCTTTCTGCAGAGTCCATCAGAGGTTATAGGCATGGTTTCTACTCAATTCCTATTCTGAAAGTGAGAACTAGAGAATTAGGCTTAAACCCTTCTTATATCTGTTTCTGTGATCTATGTACCAATTAAAAAGACATAACCTCCCCCATGGGAGATAGCTTTTTCAACAGAATTTGAGAGTCCTCAGAAGAAATTGAGAGGAAAAAAAAAAAAAAAAAAAAAAAGAGATCCTGGGTTAGTCAGCCACACTAGACAAATTATGCAACTCATGACAAGTAGGTGTATTTTGTATTTTTCTAAATGTTTCTTTAATTTCACACTATAAAAGAACCAGATACACAAATGCAGTTTAGATCTTGGAATGATATAATTTACTCTTGCTTGATAAATATCTCCAATTAAAATAAATTCAGTCAATTTTGCATAAGTTTTTCTGTGCATCATAACTGAGGCCTCCAGAGGCTACAATCCTTTTCATTTTCAGGTTCCACAAAGAAACAGAAAGAAATAGCACAGATTTTTTTTTGCACACGAGTGTTTCTCCAGCTCTTCCATAGTCTTTATAGAATATAGCCGTCTACAGAAAAGAGATAACTATTTTGTACTAAAATCTTCTGACTTAATTGAAAAGTCTGTTAACCCATTCAGTAGCCACACACACATACCTCAATACTTCTAAAGCTCTCCAACTCTGCAAGGTCTGTATAGCAGTATGTGTGTAAACACACTTATCTTTGGAAATCAAAATGTCCAGCCTATTTCACATTGAGAAACAGAGCAATTTAAAAAGTTGGAGAAAGTGGTAATTTCCTAGATAAGAGAATCTTCATTCACTTTGTAATCCTGCAGCTGAGAAGCAAGTAGAGATTTTCCCGTGATGCAGAGATCTCGCCAAAAACTGCATTCAAAATCTCTTGCTTCCAGCTGGGATGGTTGTTTCTCAAAAATGTACAAGCCCCCTTATATAAGTAATATGAGTTGAATATGAGTGAATCCTGCACTGCTTCCCAAGTAGCTCCATAGCACCAGTGACGTTCAAAATCTGAGGAGGTTGCAGGGAAAGAAGTCTTCAAGCCATTTTTATTGTGCTACATAATAAACACCTACATTATTATTGACTTCACTTCTGCATCTTCTAGAAAGTATTAAAAAAGCCACCATTAAGTTTTTGTGTTTGGCCTTTAGATAGTTTATCAACTAACAGTTTATTAACACCACTGCACCCTAACATGTGTGATATTAAGCAAATTTGGAAAGGCACTAAGAGCCTTCAGAGCACTGGCACAGGCTGCCCAGGGAGGTTGTGGAGTCCCCTTCTCTGGAGATTTTCAAGCCCCGCCTGGATGCAGTCCTGAGTAATGTGCTCTGGGCAATCCTGCTTTAGCAGGGGAGTTGGACTAGATGATCTCTAGAGGTCCCTTCCAACTCTGAAAACTCCGTGATTCTTAACTGCTACTTTCACATTTTTCACTTTGTCCCATCCCTCGCTATTTTCCTACATATCAGTGGCAGAGTTCAGCTTGTCAATTTGTGAGAAAGAAATCTTCCCTGAAAAAATATGATGGCAGTCTGTCTCATTTGCTACATTGTTTCTGCTACGTTTTGACAGACCTTTCATAAATTTCCTACATTTCAGCTACTTCTACTAAGATCGAACAACCCCTTGGCATTGTGAAGAATAGGTTGAACTCTGAAATAAATTCTACAGGAGTAGCACCCACCACGACGTCACACAGGAAGAAAACTTTGCAAAACACACAAAATACTACAGTACACTGATAGCTTATGTTGATTCCCTATTTTTTTTTCTATTATTTTCAGCCTTAACTTCGAATAAAATCACTACAACAGACACATTGTTAAGTCCATGGATTTTTTACATGTGATCTTTTATTTTTATGTAATACTTTATCAGAATGATTTGCTGAACGTGGTGCTCCTAAGCATGAGTAAAGCATGCTGATTTTCAGACATAATTTAGAGAGTGGAATTTTGATTCATTTATAATGCCAGCTAAAGCTGAGTACTGTTGTTCTAGATTCTTGTACATTCGTGTCATAAAAATTAGCCAGATAAAAACAAGCACTGTCAGAAAAAAAACAATGACCAGACAGAAATAACCAAGAGGAATAAATTGGGCAAGTGGAGAGGAGTGGATATGTTACAGTCATCCATTAAAGAAAAGCTCAAGCAGTTCTCTAGAATTCGTTTGTGGAGAATACTATAGATCAGCAATACAAGAAGCATTCACATGAAGAAAAACTACTCAAAATTCTGCTTTTCATTATCAAATCAAATGTAAAATCACTTGTCCACAGACAGTTCTGAACTCACTTTTTTTTAATGTTGTAAAACAAATTACTTTATCAGTTTCAGATAAGAAAACAGCATCTGCTGATTCATAGCAGCTTCTAACTTTCCCATAAAGTTAGACTGCAGATGAATCGAATGTCTGGAGAGCAGAAAATCACCCAAAGATAGAGGAGAAACGTATGTGAACTGGCAAATCTATTACATGCATCAACCTAGTTTAGGGACCTCACACAGAAGTCAGAGTTAGAAATTACCCAAGAGAGAATCTTGGCATGGTCAAATACATTTAACAGGTACATTTGCTTTAAAAAAGTTATTTGAGTTTTGGAACCAGTTCTGCTTAAATTCCAAGGATGAGTTTTAGGATTACAACACTTGCTAAAAACAAGTATCTTAACGTACGGCCTTTCTTGCTGAGCTTATTGAGAGAAGAAGGAATGGAGACTGGCCATACCCAGCCCCATTTGTTATGTCCACAACTGCTTTTTATATGTGGAAAACAATTCTTAAAGAATTTTGATGCTGCATAACACATTGCAGCCTGTCAAATTATTTTTGATGGCATTTTATGTGTGAAGGATCAGAACCTACTCCAAGTAAGCCTTACTGACCTAAAGGCTCAGCTAGCACAAGGTTTAAGTAGCACTTTACAGAAATTATGGTCACTTATCCTCTCTTCTGACACAAAAATCCCCCTTAAAATAAATTTTAATAATATATTTGCAGGCACGAACTGATAACGGGTCAAGGGATCCTATGCAGAGCGAAAGAAACAAAACTGTTACAGAAATTCTTTATGCTGCATTGCGATACAAACAACAAAATGTTGATTTCCTCCAAGGCTCTCCAAAAATTTGACAAATATTGAAAAAGTATGTTTTATGCTTATAAAATTGTGCAGTGAGTGTGACTCATAGGACCAAGCAATAACATTGCACAAGGCTTCCCTGGATACTGACCTTCTTTTAAAAGGTTAATCCTCCAAATAATGAAAGTCAGTGAATAAATTGTCCTTACTACAGAATTCCTGTGTACTATCAATATAATGCTGTTACCCGGTATTGAAAGATACAATTTGCCTATTAGGAAGGAATGGTTGTTACTAGCAAAGACTACAAAGAAAACTCTTGCTTCCTAGAATACAGAAAAAATGCTTTTCTGAATCATTATCATTTTTTTTTTCAAGATAAAGCTAAGGTAGAACAGTACATCTTTTAATGCCACAGATGAACTAACACAGCAAAGTAAATTACTTAAAAATGTTTTTCTTAACTTAATGTTTCCAGTGCTTTGTTTTACAGTCAGTTACTACTATTCTAAATCAAGGTCACCGTGTTTGTCTAACACAGCCGAGTTAGGCAAGATGCTACTTGCTCCTGTGCTGCACTGGTATCTCTAGACTCTCTCCCCCTCATCAGAGGAAGCCATTTCTACCCCACGATGCGAGGAACTCGGTGAGCTAAGGACACAGAAGAGTATGATTTTGGCTCAGCATTTGATCCATCAGTGCCACAAATTAAGATGAAATTAAAAATATGTAAGAAAGAAAATATTGGAAAGGCAAGAAAACCAAGTGGAAGTTGTTGTCTGCCTTCATCTACAGCCATTTACTACCTTTTCCTTTCTTCTATCAGAGAATTAGGATTAGCAAAGAATTCGGGAAGAAACTCAAATTTATTCCGTTCCAAGTAGAACTACCGAGCTTTTTTACAAGTGTCTTGAAACGCCCATCTTTTTGTATCACCTCACACTCCAGATTGCATCCATTAGAGAGCACAATTAGCTGTCATACCTCGGCAATTTTTCTTTATAAATTCATTCTGGTAGTCTGAATGGATTTAATCTTCTCCAAACATTCCTCTTCCCCATTCAGGAGATGAAGTTTTGGCACCCCTTTTCACTGAAAAAAGCATCTCAGAAATGCAAATGTCTCTTCTCTTAGGGCTTTTTATGTATTTGACCACCTAATGATGGTTTGCTTTCAGCTTCTGGCGTCCGACGTTGCAGCAAAGCTGGTACAACATCTGGCTGCACCTGGAAGGGGGGGATCACGCTCCCTTCCCCCGCCCTTTGCAAAGGGCTGGCTACTACAAGGCTTGCCACTGAGCCACAACTTGGTACTAATGAGATATAACATAACATTTTTTAAAAATAAAGCAGCTTCTTACTGGCTTCCTTTCCTGCACCAGGTCACAAAGGGATGGGATGAACATAAATTGTTTACCTGTAACATGAAACGGCAATTTCTGAGTACAGCTCTCTGGTATTTTGTCATGACCGAGCCCAGTACATCATAACCCTCTTGTCTTAAAACACAGTGTTAGAAGCAAAACCTCTGTAGGCTTTTACTTATTTGACTGGTTTTTGTGGCCTGGCACTCTGGAAGATTCTTTGGGATTTCAACCTTTTTCTAGATATCACAGGGCATGACCATGACCTGCAGCCATGTTTTCTGCTTCCACCAAAAGCAGAAGAGCTACAGACACCCGGCGTAGTCATTTGGGCAACCAGAGGTGCAGGATGCAAAAACATGATGATAAGTTCTACAAGTTTCTGGAGAAAATATGCCCTTCAAGTAAAAAAAATAATGAATTTTCTTTGGCAGCTGGTATTAAGTCACTGATTTGGGATTGCTTAAGTATATCCCTGCCTGGGAAAGCCTTTAAGCAGGTGCTTAATTTCCACATGAAGTTAAGTCCCATGTGTTAGTGCTTTATGCCCTTACATAAAGATCCCAAAGTCTCTCCTGTGTGTCAACAGCACGCGAGAGGCTCTGCAAGGCTCCAGCATCTATTCCAGGCTGTATAAATGGTGTGCAGGGATGTTTTCTGATTACCATCAACACTACCGGTCGCATCTTCCCCTGCGAGTGCTGCGCTTAACGGCTGCACCCTTCAGAGTGGCTTGGCTCACCTCAAGACTCTTTCGGACTACACAATGAAGAACTGCGTAAGACTGGATTTTAAGGAGAAAAAAAAGATGTTTCAGAGAGGCCAGCAATCACAGAAGCTAAAGGCACACCGACGGTCGAATAGAACGAGCATTAAAATCCCACAGCAGACATCCTTTCAAAAAGATAACGTGAAAGGTTATGGTTTTCTGATATGATTAGTGTTTTAATAAAACACTGCCTAGTTTCAAAATCTGTCCTTGTAACTGCGCTCTTATGCTCAGATAATTTTTCATAAATTGATATTTAGTCAAAATTACTTGGTAGTATACAATATGAAGGGTCTAAGTAACAGGGAACCAGGCTAAAATATAATTAATTTCCCCATCTAAGAGAATGACCTTCATAATTCACTTCAGGCTTCACCTCCAGAGTGTCATGGCTCATTTCCTCATTATCAGAATTAGATTTTAAAACACTACTGTCCTCCATAAAGTACACTTGGTCTCTGATTATATACATAGAGAGGAATATGTTTAAAATTATTTGCATCACATAAATACCCAATTGCCTCAAATACACATCAGTGTACTTACTAAAAACACAGCCTGTGCCCAAAAAGCTAACAGATTACAACAGAAAAAGCTTGTAAATGAAACAAAAGAGATTTGAGAAGGAAAGGAAGAAGAGCAAGGAAGGCTCAAAGGGGAGAAATAAATTAATTAAGCAATTACTTCAGTAAAATTAATTGAAATTAATTAATTGCATTGACTTGTCGACAAACACAGATACAGATGCAAAGAGCAAATACTGATCTGTACGCAGTCAAACGTGTATTTGTACCGAAATTGCCAGATGAAACAAAGACTTGGTGACTTTCTCTTAATTCAGAGAATTTAATCAGGAACAGCAAAAGCAAAATCCCAAATTAAAATTTTTTTATGAGGACTCGGGAGGACTTTGTATGGCAGAAAACAATTGAATGAAGCAGTTTTATTGCTTGGTAGTCGCCACAACCTGCTGCAAGCTTGCAGGCTGTGAGGCCTGTCTGGGAATATACATTTCTGGTTGGACAGGGATGATTGACTGCTGTAGTGATTTTAGTGGACACTGCTTCGCAAAAAGACGGGGAGGAAATCTGGATAGGGTGTCCATTACTTATTTAAGGAGATTACTTTGGGGGACTGGTAGCCTAAGGTGCTCGCTAAATAATCAGCACCTCGTAAGAAGCAGCAGCTCTCATTTGGTTTCTCTCTATACTTCTGTTAGTTAAAATACCCCAAAAGCCTTCAGGCACGGTGGCTTTAAACATTTAAATGTACTACTGATATTTTTTAATCGCATCGCAATTTGTACAGCTCTCTTAAAAGTAAACCACTAGCAGTGTGTCAGAGTACATTAGCGCTGCAGACTGAAGCACTGCGTTTAATGTATGAAAACATACATCGGGCACTTGTGAACCGCAAGTGGAAATACGCATATTGCAAAATCAGAAATGATCCAATCTGGATTTAAAGTGTAAGTACTGCAGAATATCAGCCTATCTGGCTACTCCTATAATCATGTAATAAAATTCACTCCGCACTCCACCATCAAAGGGCATCACACTTGTCCAGTTATTTATTCAGTTATTTGATTCACCTTTTTAAAAGAGGTAAAGAGGTTAATAGCATGTGACTGTGAGGCAGGCTTTTTAAGCAAACGCCTGGAAAAGAAATTCTTTCAAGTCTATTAAAATTCCTGTCAGTCATTTGAAAGTGGAAGCTCTGATAGAAATGTCAAAATCTGCCATAAAAATTAATGGTGAGCCAAACTTTTGCAACTGGCAATGGCAAACGGCATCAGTGTTAGGAAAATCACTCTTGATGTTTTAAAGTCATGCGAAAGCAGAATGAAAAAAAAGACTGCAGAAAGGTAAGGGGGCAGGTAATGCAAACTCTGAAACGCTAGCCCTCGGTCTGATGTGTGGTCTTACGTAAATACCTCCAGCTGTATGGTTGCACCTGATTGCTGTGATGCAGCAGAATATAACAGTGGGATGCTACTGGCTTTCCTGGTCACCTGAAGAAAAGTGGTTTCCATAGAAACACTAATATCCTTTCCTTAAAGCACAACAAAGACACGCAGCAATCATAACGTGTATATTCGGTGGGGTTTAGGCACTCTGCGAGACAATGGGGATAACAGCAACTAAAAGATGGCAGGATCTTGCCTTAGCCTGCACTGTAGAAAGCCTCTTTTTTCCCCCCTTTGGCTCAGCAATTTGGGAAGCATACGTCACAAAATGCTCTTCGACCACACTAATATCTGTAGCTTAAGTTTTTTAGATTTGCCACCTGCAAATACTAAGGACTGCTGAGGTTTGCACCTCTTTTCCTCAAACCGTGTTTCTCACATTGCTTAAACTACACTGGTGAAATCTGTTCTGATGGACTGTATTTTTTTTTTTTTTTAGTTTTGTTTTATTTATTTGGATTTGGGGGGATTTTTTGGAGCTAAAGATAAAGGATTTTTTTTTTTATCTTCAAGTATCCGAAAGTGTATTGCAGCGTACAGCTGCCAGAATTTGCTTTCAAACTGGAAACAAAGACAATGGAAGTTGTATGCAATTGGAGAAAACATTACTACAGAAAGAATTAGGAACTAGAAAACATTGGAGCCCAAAATTCAAAGGCTGGAGAGTGGTAGAAGTTTTGCAATTACCGTAACTGCTGAAACAGTTATGAGGCCTTACTCAAAATAAATCTGACCCCCTTTTATAGTTTGCAGTGTGCGCTGGGTAGATTACTTCCAGGCAAAGGAAGGTCACAATAGCTTTGAAATTGTTGCTGAAAATGTGTTAAATATGCATCCCGCTCCGCCTAAACTAAGCTTGTATTACACGTCCCTTTTCTAGTTGAGTCAATGCTCACTCTTCCCTTCTCCCCGATCTTCTCCCATGCAACCACTGCCTTCCCAACTGTCACGATGTTATCACCAGTGTTGTAAAATCTTTTTTCTTAAGCTGCCAACACTTGGACTCCCGTGGCGCATTTATGCAGATTGGAGAGCTGATTGATTTTGTGGGGTTAGCAGGACTAAAATGAGAACAAAGCTTGTGTAAGAGCACCAGGCTTCTTACCCAGTGCTTTGGGAACAGGGCACACTGCCACCACTGCTGGTACACTATGGGGATGCACAGGGGATAGATAATTGAAAAGATTTTTTGCCATATTTTCTGAAGTACTGATGATACAAGCAATTTGCAAGTGCAAACATTTCCAACAGTTTCTGGTTTTACAACAGTTTTATATCAGTATTTAAATGCTTCTCCTCCTTTTCTCCCTTAACTTTTTATAGTTCAAATCCCAGTTGAAAATGATTTTTTTTCCCCCTCAGTATTAGTAGTATCATTTCACATCAAAACCCATTTTATTGGGAAATAAGCAAACCTGGAATGAAATGGAAGGGCAGTGAAGAAGTGCAACCCTGTAAAGGTTTAATCTCAAACTGAACATGTACTGGTTAATAAACAGCACAAGGAAGGGTCAAAAATTTGAAGAAATTACCAACTCGAAGTGAAAGAAAGTTTAGCAGTCCATGGATTTAAACAGGTTTCTACAGCAATCAAAGAAACAGGAAAGGACAATCTTATTACATTCATCTCATCCCAAAGGCCAAAGCAGATGTATCCATCAGGCTGTAATTTCTGACCATAAAACTTTGCTTGAATAAAATCCTGCATGTGACCTTCATACATATTGCTGCCCTACAAACATCGGTTACTCTACAGCTGAATCCCATTTAGTTATGACTCACTGCCTTATTTACTTCACTGATCACAATAAGCTTTCAAAAGCCATTACGAAAGGCTTGAGTTGGTGTCTGTAAGCATACTCTGGTGCCTAACCTGAATGACAAAAAGGTTGGTTTAAAAAAAATGAAAATAAACCCCACATATATATGATTGCGATAGGAAAACTTGTCAAACAAAGCAGATTTCAAACAGCATCAGTCACATCTATTTGTCATGCGTTCTAGGTAGCCTATAGAAGAAAACATTGGATTACTATAGAAACATTAAAGATATAGGTAAAATGTAATATTGTCAAGAAAGGAGGTAGGAGGAAGGAGCAGGATAAAAAAAATATTAGCAGCAAATAAACCCAAAATGTTTGCCATGAGGTTTAAAATATTGGCAATGGATCCCCCAAGGATCCTGCACATCTTTGGACACGGGTCCTGCTGAGCTCCGAAAGCCCTCCAGATGCTGTGGATGCCTCAAGCACTGCAAACACCTGCAGTCTGCTCCGTAACTTAGTGTGCAAGTGGAAACGGCAGCAGGGGGGCTGTAGAAACTGTGCTGCCTAAGGAGGCAGATCAGCACGAGTCAAAGTGTTACCTCTGGTTCGAGTTACCAAAGCCCCTGCTCCCTCCCGCTTGCCTTGGGATAGGAATTACATCGGACAATATTGCCTGCATCAATGGAAAGCACCTTCCCCCAAATCTAAGTAAAACAGTACTGCAAGAATATGATCTTGTGGAAAACGTTTAGAAGACAAGGAGGGTTTAGGGAATCATTAGCGGTGGACTGAAACAGATATTTAGTAGTGTCTACCAAGGTAACTCAGCAAAGAATCCCACAATAGCACAATGCAATAGCACAAGCTATTGCATATTTCACATTAGCCATGCAGCAATAATATGATCATATTCTTAATGATAAATTAAGGATTGGAGGAAATAACAGGCTTTGAACCATAAAAATTAGACTTTAATTACTAGTGTATTGAAGTAAGCTCAAGAAATATAGAAGAGAAAGGTAAGAGAACACAATGATTTTCTGACAAATGAGAGAAGTAATGTATTTATTTTAACCAAATTTCCCAGTGAAAGGAAAAAAACGCCAGTCCATTAAAAAGAAATATAGAAACATGTCTGTATTCAAAATAATTACAGTATAAGTATATTGTAGAACTCAAAATCTTTTGAAGGCCTATCCCACCCCTATTTAAATACTGCTGTAAATTGAAGCCTCACAAGAAAGGAAGTAAAGTTTACACTAATATATATTATTATTGCCACCAGTATGGATCTGGCATTGTAATTCCTTGTTTTGTAGTGCTAAGATACATACTTGCTACTGTGAAAAAACTGACTATCCCTACCTTCCTTCATTGTCTATACAAAGAAAACTTAAATTGCCGATTCCCTCGGTAGCATCCGACATGGGCACAGCATTAATAAAGCCAGGTACAATATTCTTCCTCTCTCACTCACATAAGCACACAAATATTTCAAGACATCACATAAAAAAGTAGTATAACAGTTGTGAAGTATTTTCTCTTGAAGAAAGAAAGGAAGAGAGGAAGAAACATGACCTGTTGGATATTTCCACAGGAGTAGGTCACTGTGACACGTCTCAGCGACGGGGCTGCAGCTGCCTCAAGAGCCTGGGATGCACCATCTACGTGCTTCATCCATCCTTCTTGGCTGCTCTCCTCCTCTGCAAACTCTCCCCTGTGCCCATCGGGCTGGAGCTATGCACCCCTGGCCACACACCTCGCTGGTCCTCACCCCAGCCTACCAACTGGGCTTGCCCCGGAACCTGCCTCCCACCTCACAGGGCAACCTCTACCTCCCCCTATCCTGACGGGTGCCTGTGCCACCCCACGATGTTGCCATGCAAGCATGGGTCGTACAGTAAACCATATGCATCACGCTCGTCGATGCTCCTCTCTGGCAGAGCATACACCAAAGGGGAGAAAAATTTCCCTAACGTAAAGAAACTCAACTTCACCTCCTATTTCCATGCGTATAACATGCCTATAAATTGTCCCCGAGGGCACTTCCAGTGACATTATGGGGCACGTCATTCACAGCTCTTCTAGGATAAAACCACTCAGCTTTGCCAGTCTCATCGCTCCAATCAGAACTGTTAATGAGATGCCCTAAGATACAAATGGAAGACATTTCAGGGCACCATAAAAATTTACAAAAACAGATTCAGAGGGAAGAACGGTAAGTACCACACAGCTGCTGATCCTCTCAAATTAATTATCTTTACATCCCCCAAATCAATATTAAATATCTGAGTCTTCCTGTTTCCTTGTTTGGGAGTTACTTGCTAATTTTGCTAATAAAATGAAATAAAAGTTAGAAATAATTCATGTTGTCCATTAGCAGATCATTATGAAAAATAAATTTGTCAATATCTCCTCTGTACTTGTCTTGTGTTGTTATATTAGATCTTTGGTCATGATTTCTTGTTTTTTGAAATTTGAATTACTAGGCAAGATTTTTCAAGAACTTTCTCTATTCACTACAAGGGGTGTAATTTACACCACTTTAAAGTTATTATTATGTCTCTAATGCTTTAAATTAACATTTTACCAAACATTAAAAGCTCTTCTTTTTAAAGGCTATTCTGTAGTTTAGACAAGATGAAAATATATCAAAATCACAAAACACCCCATATTGTGAACTAAACCAAAGCAAACTGCACGCAGTTTATGTAATAAATAATATAAATAAATAAGTAGAATATAATAATAAATAAATAATATAATTTTTGCACATTAGGCTCTGCCTGATAGGACAGGCCATGGTACCTCAGACTCATATCAGTGTTGTTACGCTTCCAAGGAAAGGGTCACAGAGGCATGGAAACGGCAAGTTTGGGCATACTGAATGCCACACACATTTAAAACCATGAGATTTTGCCTCATTCTAGTGTTTCTTTTACAATGGAATACAGAAATAGCCTGAGTGTTCAAATGATCTTTTTCTGATGTTTAGCAATAGTGCATTTTGGCTAAGTGTTTTTTCCAAGGGGTAAACTATGAAATATGTGGCAACAGCTACAGAGGTCCTCTTCCCTGCTGCTAACAGTTGTAAAAAATCCAATTAAGAACAGGGGGCAAGCAATACAAAGATGTGGAGGAAAGCAGAAAGGGAGGAAAGTGGTGCAAAGTAACTGAAATGTTGCAGTGCAGCTTACGCCTATATTCAGTTAAAACAAATTAAAGAAAACATGTTAACTGCGGTAAAATGGTTTGACAAGCAAAATTTCACAGATATATGCATGCAAAAGATGCAACCCTTGCTCTTCACTCAAATTATGCCAAACAAAACACAGGGCACTAAAAAGATAGTGAATGAGGCTTTGCTACACACGTAGCTGTATTTGACCATGCGTTTACAAGAACATGCGTTTTTACTGGCAAATACTTTCTCGAACTCAACAATACCACAACTGACTTTTCGCCCGCCCAACACACAGTAACAAAATTTATGTCAAATCTACTCCATTCACATTTCAAATATTCACTATACCACAATGTTTTCAAAAAAGACAAATGTAACTTTTGCAAAAAATAAGTAATTGAATATTGAAATATTGGGTCATTAACTCCTTTGGAATGTTATACTGTACTAGACACTCCTACTTTCTTTAAATTAGAAACAAATAAATAAGTTCCTTAAAACATCATTCTGTGAAATAACTTGCAACTGCTCTTACACAATGATAAAGGAAATTGCCAAGTGTCAGTGTTAACCAACGTTAATCACAAAGCATCACCTAACATGAAACGTCTTGGATGAATTGGAAAAAAAGCTTAAATACTAACAGTGTAGAAAGAAGCTAAAAAACATTGACCTCACTCACTCATTTTCCCCCCTCTGGATTCTAAAGGTATTCAACAGCCTCAGTTTTTATGTGGGTCTTTTAGATTGAAATAGATTGAATTGATTCTGATCAGAATACTTTCAAAATCAGTTCTTTTCTGCCTCAGTCTTATCAAGGCTAAACTGTAACACTTCTCATTACACAGGTCTATCCACTTATAAAATTTAACAAAACAAAAAAAATCCCAAGTTCTCAAACATCAAGAAGTCACAGATAAAAATCTGTCATATAAGCATTAAAGACCTTTTCATTAACGTTGCTTTGTTAGTAGCCCATTGAAGCCAAACAGGTATTTACCTTTGACTTCACAAGTATCAGAGCAACTGTTTGCAAGTTTGCTGCTTAAATCTCAAGTTCTACCTCAAGTGTCAATACAGAGCAGCCAGTAAGGATATCGAAAGTCATCAAAATCTTGTTTCCTTGTTAAGAAAAATTTAATAATATACCTACAACAAATATCTTCTGCATCTCAGACAGAAGTTAGTGTGCCAGAATAGCTACAAACCCCAAATGCTTAGGAAACAAATTTGAATCCATATTTCTAAAAACTGTATATAGCTGTCTTTCCAGACAACTGCTCAGTCACACCAGCGATTTACTAATCCAGCTCAGAGGGATTTCAAATATTGAGTCCTGTTATCATCCCACCGCTATCACAGGACCCCAAAGCAACATCCTCATCTCTTGCCCAATAATTGGGGAATGACAAAGGACAGACTGAGTACAAAATCGTATTGGACATGGGTGGCTTTCTGAGTCATCAGGTTATCTCTAATCCCTCCTATAAAAAAGGTAACTTTTTCAGGTGTATGTGCTGAAAAGGTTATCCACACAAAAACCTATGTTTTCCAACTAAGTAAGTGCTGTTAGTTACACAAAATGAAACTGAAAAGTCGCATTAAGAGGTCATAAAGTAAGGACTATTGGTTTGACGATAACTTCACAACAGCCTACAAAAGAGAGAAGACATAAACAAACCTTGTCTGGCTTTTCTACCATTTTTCCAGAGCCTTTACTTACAACACAGATAAAAGCTAACTTTATAGCTTGAAGTCACTAGACCAACACAAACCGATGTAGCTAAATGCAATATTTGATATTCTATGTAAAAAGAAGCCAACAAAAATTACAAATATCTCATAAAGCTAGGAAGCTATCAGGGTAGTATTTTGCATGTCTCTGCAGAAACAACAGCAGAAAATCTGTTTAGACGTCCTACCTTCTTGAACCGCCTGAAACGGATTGTTGCCATCCACAAATGTCACTGAACACGTGATTTTCTCTGTTTGTAAGATTTCATCATTCTGGTTGAGATCAGCAACTGCCATTCGAAAAACTTCCTCGTCTTTTTTGGCAGATTCATCAAAAATCGCCCCTGGGAAAAAAAGAAAAAAAAAAAAAAGAACAAAAATCACACTGCACCTTTCACCTGCAGTATCCCAAAGCATTAATCATAAATACTAAAGCCATATTTTATGCTATAACATCATCACTTTGCTCACTCACGAAAAGCAGTTCTCTCAACACAGAGCCCACAAGTTACTTCACAATGGACAGAATTTCTACATTTTGACATAATTTAAAACATAAATTGAAAAGAAGCATTGATTCCAGCTAGAAATATTGGGGAAATCTAGTTAAGCTCAAAACAAATTATCTGTATAGGAACATGGCCAAGAAATGAGAACTAATTACCTTTCCAAGGTGCCATTTAATACATTGAATGACTGCAACGGGCCAGGATATATGTTTAACATCATGTCTAGTGACAATTAAAAAATATAAAGTTCAAAGGAGGTTAGAATAGCCCACAATGGTAGCAGCACTGGGAAAATGAGTTAGAATTGACAATCACGATCAATAGACAGGTCAGCAGCTGATATAAACTATTTCAGGTCTCATTCCTATTGGATTTGTAAAACAACCACTCCAGCTAACTGTCTCAGTCTTGAAGTCAGCAAATTAAGTTTAAGCAGTCAATTAAAATAATTTCTGCCTTTATAAATCTGGCAGAAAGTGACTGTTCTGCCTTTTCCCCCAAAACATTCAAGCAGAGCATCGTAAACAGGAAACCATTAAACTCAGGAGGAGTTGGCAGAGGGCGTCCAACCCTTGCACAGCCAATTCTCCAGGTGTACTGAAAAAGAACTCCAAGGATAATCCAGAGGTTTTAGCTTCTTTTGGTTTCTTTAAACTATAGTGTCACTTTTAGCATCACTAATTTCCTATTATTTTACATTTGCTTCTTGCATGAACTCTTTATGCAGAGATGGCTCAAATTACGCTGTTACAGTCCTATGAAGAATGCTGTATTGTCTAAAGCCCTCAAATTGAGGCTGTTAGATTTTCAAGTGTTTTTAAAGCTTTCATTTCCAGGCAATAGATTAAAGAGACAGAAGGGATGCTTCAAAAACAGACTTTTGACAAATCTATTTAATCATTATAAAATTTCTTCAGTTTTCAGGTTTATTTATTCTTGAGTGTTCATTGTCAATGCATAAGTCAACTAAGGAAGCATATGTGGCGAGACAGCCAAAGATAATAGGAAATGCTGATCACTGGTGATTTCAAGGTAAATACCTGCAATCAGTGCTGAAAAGAACTGAAAAAGATCCATTTACAGGAAAGGGCTACTTTAAGAGAAATAAACTTCATACAGTGTTTTTATCATATTTTTCCCACTGACCTCCAATGATCATCTCCCTGCCAGCACCACTCATCCTACATGAGCGTCATCTCTTCTTACAATCTGACCGCTTTGACTCCAGCATTTTCCCTCCTGAAGCTGCTGCCATCTGGAACAGCTGTTCTTTACTTCTCCACCTCATTCACCTGTCATCTCTGTGCAAATCTCAGCTGAAAACATTCATTTTCTCCCTTGCCCCCATTTCTATTTCCCTTGTTTTATCTAGCTCCATAAAGCAAAGCCGCACATGGCTGAGAATACGCTTGGTATGCAAGATGCTGCAAACCGTGTCTTCTTTACAAAGACAACTTTGTGCATCCAGGTAGCATTCAAGGGTACAAAAGACTTTGTCCAATGTTAGAAACAAACACATTTTAATGTATATCCTCACAGAACAGTTCAAACCAAACCACACATCCTTCATTTCGGGGATACGCTTATACTGATGATGATATGGTAGCCCAGGAAATGTTGTTAAAAACCAGTTGAATGTACAATTTTACATGGCTATTAAGTAGCAAGGTTAAAATTAAGAAGGAAAAAAAGAAGTTGAAAAATAACGGTAGTAATTAGTCGAATTCCATCCCTGTAGAGTAATTCTGTAACAACTGCCACACTGGAAGGCAGTGAACACACACAGGTTTCACGCACACCCTGTGCCTATACATCTCTCTACATTACACAGGTAAGAAAAGGTGTTTTTTGGCTTGTTTTCTAAAAGAAAAGTCTTTTTAGGAAAAGGTAAAAGGCATTTTTTTGGATTGTGCTAACATTGCTGGAATATTTTCCTTTTTCTGTAGTTTCAGAAATCATCCTTTGGTTGACAGGAGTGAGTTTTCTGGTGTGAAACAGATCTATTGAAATTTTTACAGCTATCTCAAAATGCAGCCATTAACTCCTTTTGTATTAGGTATGATTTTCTTTCCTTGTTGAGGTCTGAAATCACAGTGAAGTTTTGATGCTTATTCTTTCAAACATAGTCTTCTAACCAAGTCAAACAAACAACCCAAATGAAGGGTATCACACTTTATAGAAGTAATTTTAGGGAGAGGTACTTGCTCTCTCATTTACTCATGTACAGCTGCAAAATACGAGAACTGGAAAGACCCTAAACTTATTTGGAGTACATGTCAAAAATGAACCCTTTCGGCTATAGGAAAAATCGTTACATGAAAGTAACGAACAGCTGAGGAGAGAAAGCAAATCATTCCTACAGATACTGTAAGACACTCAATCTCTAGAAGATGATGCAACAAAACTGATTACAAAGGGAAAACATCTTCAAATTTATACAAAAGTAGATGCTGTTCATTTTTCTTCCGCCCTCAGTGCTCACCTCAGCTGAAACAAACCTCACATTAAGCATGTCATTTCTAACCATACTCAAGGAGTATTCCCATGATTGCATCAGGAGCCAACACGCTGACACAGCAACTACTTTGCACCAGTTTCACCCCCCCTCCATTTTATTAGCATGTCATTACTTTCAGCTTTATTTCGTAATCTGGATGAGGACAGCACAAATATAATTCTCTATTGGCTTTTTAAAAACCCTCAGCGCATCAGTAATGTCCTGTAGCTTAGCAGAGAATTCTTTGTGTTTAACTATTATCTCATTCGCGTGTGACCACGTCACCAGTAATCTGTTGATTTAAATCAATACAGACCAAAACATACAAATGCTCAATAAGTTCAGCAAGTAGCAATGACATCATTAGAAAGGCTTTTTCAAAGATCACTTGTCCTGCTGACCCATACACATAAAAATATAAACCAAATTGGTCATTATCAGCTATTTCTGGAGTAATTTGCGCAGTCTACTGGAATCAGCCCAGAAAATGTAAAAACGGGAGAGAAACGCCTCATGACTGCAAGGATGAAGTACGAAGAGATTTAAGGCAATGTTAATCTTTCTATCGACTAAGGAAGGACAGAGTCCACTGCTTTCAGTGTTTTCAAGTATTGTAATTTTATTAACAATGAAAGTACGACATTTCTGGACCTCAGTGCCCCGTATTAGTCTCAGGAAATTACGTACTTTGTTTCAAAGAGGAGGGGCAGTACATGGATTAAATGCCATCGTGAACTGAGGTCACAGTTCAATTTCAGCACATAAGTATGTTTTTCACTTTTTAATGTTGCACATGCATACCTCACCAATAGAAGCAACTTACACTTTGCCCAATAACTTACCAGTTCACAAGTCCAGGAATGTTTGGAGAGAGAAAGAAGGAAAAGGGGAAGTGTAAAACACTTTCTGAGCAACTATCTGATGTTGTCAGCAGCTGCGAATTCTATGAAAATTCTTTGTCCCACAGATCTTGCCAGCCTGTTCCAGTGTCTGAATCCAATTCCACTGTATTTTCTCAATTGCTGCTAATATATTATTATTCTGAATGAGAAACTTAATGCAGCTGCTAGGAGAAGGATGGCTACTCTGTTAACACTCAGAACTGGAAGCTGGGAGTTTTGAGTCCTCATGGCAAACCTCATCTGAGATGTCCTGCAGGGCTATGAGCATATTCCCACCGGTTTATCTCCCCCATACGAAATAAGGTTAGGAGACATTAATTTCTTGGGGCTTAAATGAATGAGACTGATATTTAGAAACTGAGATACATTGGAGAATAAAACTCCATGTTATTTCTAGGCCATATGAGTGTCTAGTTGGGAAAATTCTTACAGAATCCATTAATTTTTAACTATAAGGGCAAATGCCTGGCTATACCACATACTATCATATCTGATTGAATGAACATAAACATACAGCTGTAAAAGGCCAATTCTATTATAATGCAATTATTGTCAAGAGCAAGAGGGACCTGACGTGTTTGAGAGTCTGGCTGCGCTCATGTAGGAATTTAGAAGGTCACATACAGTGACCTTCCCTTGCGTATGCAGCTCCCTTTATCATGGTATTCAGCAGGCACCAATACACCCAGACCCTAAATTTCACTTGTGACACATTTAGAGCTGCTGTAAGTTTCTCTATTGACTGACAGGCAGTTGAGTACATGCAAACATATCTTGATTTTGTCAATGAAGGGAAAATATCAGCATGCTTCGCCTTTCCCTTTTAAGTTGACTAAGTTTTAAAAACCCTTTAGAAAGGACATAGTAAGCTTGAGTTTGCCATTGCAGCACAGAGGGAGTGGAAATCCTCCATCTCCTCTGTATCAGGAGGCAGTTTCCAGCAGATGTGTCCTCAGCTACATCGCACATCACACTGCGGATGCCAGGCACGGCACAGGGCTTGGCCGTCAAGGCCCCCAGCCCTCGGAAACCATGGCTGGCTGACACGGGGCCAATGTGGGGCTCTAGCTCAGGGCAAGGCCAGTCCCTTGAATCTGAAGTCATCGGCCTCATGCGTTTGCTCCCCAGAGGTTCCCTGTTCTGCCTCACAGGGATCTCGGCACCAGAGTGCATCTAGGCCAAGCCAAATTTCTTGAAAACACTACTTGCTTGTTCATTTAATTTTTCACAGCTTTCACCATGCTCACGACGATGGTGAAAGAGAGAGCATGGTAGGCCTAGGAGCACCTGTGCCAGCTCCTTCCGTAGAGAAAGTAATGTCCCCCTGTTCCCCAAACTGTAAAGGCAGGATTTCTCTTTCTACTTAATACCTCGTATTTTTACAAGCACAGTTCAAGAAATTGAACAATCCGTCAGCACATATCTTTCACTAGTTACCATCAGACATGTAAAAGAAAATTAAAATCATCAGCTTAACAGAATGTATTCACCAACATTAAATCTACACATATGTATGGAAGTTCCACTTGTGACTTCAAGCAGCACACGTGAGACCAGAGAATCTGCAGCAAAGTTTCCGGATGACCAATGATGCAAGAGTGCTCAAGCAAAAGAAGCATTCAGGTCTACTGCCATTTTTTTTCCAATGGATTTTTGTAAAGGCCTACTTCCGATAGAGGAGGGGTGCTATTTTTCCAGGCCACGCCCATGAGCAATGCCAGTTTCCCTGAGAACACTGACAGTGGTTGACCATACATTACATATGCCTGTGTACAGGTTACTGCTATCTCCAAAACACATTCCTTAATCAACCACGATTGCATCCATTTTTAATCTAATGAAAAAAAAAAATAGCAAAATTAGTAAATACACAGTCCACACCTAATCAGAATACATGAAAAAACCTCACCCCCAAAACAAAAAAAAAACCCACGTTATTTTCAAGGGAAGCCACCCTCTCTGCAAATCTTGCCATCTTATCCTGCGATCTGGTAGACACATACGAAGAAATCATACATTATTGGTATTTAAGGAATTACAAAAGCTACCTTTTTAAGTTGGACATAACAATTAAATCAAAGATTAAAAAGCCAGATTACAGAATGAGTTTTCCACCATGTTTTCCCATTCACACCCAAGTTCAGCAAATGCTTTGTATGCATGAGCCTAACTTTAGGCATATGACTAATCTCTCTCAAGTCACACCTTAAAATGAGACTCTTTCCTGAGCTTAACATGGCACTGCCAACTTTATATGGCACGACTTACTTTAATCACTGCAGAAGGTACCTCTGCTAACTCTGGGAGCTTCCCATAAAAATACACAGTCCATTTCTGTTCCTTTTTTAAGTGATTAACCCCCTGTTCTTGTTGCAGCTATACGGCTGGAACATCGCGTAAATGATACAGCAATTCCTTCTCTTTGTTCCTTTTTGTTTTCTAACTTTAAATATTTGAAACAAAGAGGTGAATGAGGAACATTACAGGTTTTTCAATCTGGCAAACTGCTAGAGGCAAAGTCTGTTTCAAATACAGTGAGAATAAGAAAAGTGCAGTTATCATCTAAACACAGAAAAGTCTCTCCATTCTTCTGCTGAAGCACGGTGGTTTTTTAATGTCCTAATCTCACAGTAAAACAACCAATATAGCTCTGCTTGTTTCTGAAGTCTGTTACTTGTTTTAAACGATCTGACTACAGGAGGGTATTCTACTGTATTACAACTTTTCTTTTTTTAATTTACCTTTTTTTTCTCTCTCTCTAGAGAGAGTATACTACCAAGTTTTGGAAGTACTAAGGCGGTTTGACAGGTTGACAAAGAAAATAAAGACTCAGCTTTTTATGACCTTTTCCTAACAGATTTATATATGGTGAGAGCCAATGCTTCACAGTATTGTATGTCAAACCTATTAATTATGAAGCAATACAGAATTTCTAGGAAAGCCGAAACAAAAGCCTGAAGGTATGGAATCAATTGTCTTTGCATTGCCTTTACAAAATTTAATATGTTTAGAGGTAGTCTCAGGTCAATTCATTTGGCCATAACAGGTACTGGAGATCTGTGGAGCTCTTAGGAAACGTAGAGAATTACTGCTCGCACAGTTTGCAGTACTAGTATGCACGCTGGATTTTTTCTTCCTCTTTAATTCTGTTGCAACACTGTGGATACACAACAGTGTCATTGGGAACTATGTTCACATTTGGAAAGAACAAACTCTTACTATCTTATCATCCTTATTTACACTGTCTGTCGGGCATATGCACACGCACGAACACTTTCCAATCACCACTGATTTATTTTCAGCTCATCCTGACAGACATTTCTAATTGTTCTCAAGTTCTAAACCACCATTTTATACTTATATTTAATACAACAAATGGTACGATTTGTCAAAATCGTCTGCTAAGTCTCATTAATCTCATTTTAAAAAGAGCTGTCATTTGCCAGTCCCTTTCTCAGAAGGGTTATTGTTGGCTAGAGAGTACAAGAAGGGCAGAGGGAGAGGAAGGCAAAACATTTGGTTCCTACTAAAAATGCATTTATTCAAGTGCATTTTTTTCTATGCAACATGTAATCAAAGGCATCTTAAAGGCAATTCTAGAAAATCTACTGGTAAATAGTAAAGTCCCTTCTCTATTACTCTACATTCTCATTAACTTAAGTGATCCTTCAGTAGAAAACGAGTGTAAAAACTACAATATCAAAGGAATAACAATTGACATACATCTTGCATTTTTTATAACCAACTAATTGATTGCACAAATTGCCGAGAATTTGTTCCTGCAAATTGAAAAATACTGCACAAACACCTGTTGTGGCATTGGAGACTGCTATCTACTTCTGTAGATGTAGCAGAGCACAATATTATCATCATATAAACAATACATTTTAAACACAATGTACCTTTCACAGGATAAGAATTAAGATATCTTCTGTGCAGTGTTCCACTATAAATTTGATGTGGTGATTAAGTACAGTGATAATATCTTCACATTCATTATGCAACAAATGAGCTGATAATAATGAAAGGCTTTTCATGTTTTCTATCATATCCATAACTGTCAAGTTGGGGTCTAGCTGTGAAAAGCATCTGGTTTAGTAGATGCTATTGCCACATTATTAATATCCCATACAGAAAGTTAGTGTGATGATCAAATTTGATGGATAGTATTTGCATTCTTGAAAAAAAAAATATTAAACCCAAACTTTATAACATACATTCAGAGCTTGCTTATATGTTGCTTTAGAACCAGAGCAAACACTGATTCAATATAATATTTCATCATTTTTATTAGCCCCACCTTACAAAGCAATGTCAATAAGGATGGCTGCATGCTAAAAAAAAACCCTAAATAGATGTTAAGCATTTGTCATTGCTTAATGTCTTCCGCTCTCATAGTTGTTGCTCTGCCTCTATGTGCAATTCTGCTTTGTAGTTTTTGAAAGACAAACTAATGCTTTAATTACTCAAATGATGCAGACTGCTAGGTAGAGATGGAGTGAAGACTACTGCCAAACCATTTCTTTGTGACGTGGAGCAGCTGCAGCACCTTACTTCACTAGCAGCTGAACTTTGTGGAGAATGAGATTACCAATATGCTAGAAATGTTGTTAATACACAACCATATGCCTACATACATACACACACAGAGACGTAAAAGTGCAAAGATTATAGTGTGAGATTTTTCTGGAGGGCATTTTTCTGCTTTTTCCTTCCTATTTCACTTTGAAATTTACACAAGCCTTTTGCTCCAAATAGTTTAATCATTTCATGCAGCCTGGCTTACAACGCTGAAATACAGGTGTTGACACTAAAAGATTGCCATTGGGAGGGTAGTACAGGAATAAGAGGTTGTTTCTTGAGCACCACAGTATATAAAACCAGCCATCTATTCATTGTAAAAAATGCAACAGAGGTGCTGAGTCAGCGTATCATAGACTCGCAGAATGGTTTGGGTTGGGAGGGACCTTTAAAGATTATCTAGTCCAACCCCCTGCCATGGGCAAGGACATCTTCCGCTAGATCAGATTGCTCAAAGACCCGTCCAACCTGACCTTGAACACTTCCAATGATGGGGCATCCACAACTTCTCTGGGTATCATAGAAAAGTACAGACAGACACCTCTTAAATATATTGATTTAAAAAACCCATCTGATTTCACGTGCAGTGTTATGAATGCCACGGTCAAGAATTAAATAACAACAGGGAAGAAAGCAGCACTGAAAAACTGTTTTATGTCCCTGCTTAAAAATGCCAAGGCTGACTCCGAAATTAATCCTTTTCTTAAAGAGCTTTTCTTTTCTATTCTTTAGAGCAGGTTTTGATTCTGCTGGAAGAGAGGCATTCAGCAAATCTACACACAAACACGCTCTTTGAATGGTAACGGGAGAAACCAAACAAATTAGTCTCATAGTCCTCTAGCCCATTTGCTTGCCAAAGCAGGACTGTCCTGTAGAGTGCAATTTACATTCCAGTTGAAAATTAACATATGTAGCCCCTCTTACTCTTATGTCACACAGAGGGTAACAAATCTGGAAGCAATCAGTTTCCAATTTCAACACAAACAATACATACAAAAATGCCCTGAGAAACAGCCACTTTCCAAAAAGGGTAGAAATGACTCTGTTTCTACTAAAGTTTTTCTTATTTATTTCTCAGTACAGATTTTGCTGAACTAGTGTTACTCCCCTTAACTGTAAATTTCATATTTTATAATTTTGATAAAAGGACAACCCCTGCTGCTCTAAAATTTGCTTCCCAAATATTTAGGGTTATGGGCTCAAAGTGACTTCACGATTCTGGACGTTGAACAGTTAAATTCCTTGTCTTTTTTCATAGAATATAGTGCCATATAATCTTTGTAGTTCTTACTCATGTTAGAGAGAATAATTTCTACTTTTACAACTCATAATTTACATGTGTGTATAAAAAAACCAAAGTCTCAGAATATAACTCACAGATAAGTTGAGTTAAACATTTTATTTCAAAAATATCACCAAATAAATTCTGGTAACGATGCTTCTATTTCAGAAAGAGCAAATGACGAAGTGGAGAGTAAGGAAAGCTTAACGTCATTCTACATGAGACACACCAAATGACCAAGATGGTCTGCTTTAAATTCCTTCAATTCTCTGCCTCAATTTGACTTCATGCTTTATTTTTAATAACCCTACAGTTCTTCAGCAATATAAAGCTCTTTGAAAGTTATAACGCTGTCATATGAAAAGCCTGTGAATTTACATTTCCCAAAGCCTCGCTGCAAGTCAATTAAACATACTCAAGTTCTGCTAAAGAGTAGTTTCCAGGGTGCAATATATGTCTGCAATTTCTTTTTTTTTTTTTTTTTTAAATCAGAAATTATGACTTGATTTAAGACAGAAACTGTGTGGGGAATGAAGAACAGCTGTTTCTTCCACTGGATTCTACTATTTTTGTGCTCCTAGAAGGCAAAATTAAAAGGTAAAAGCGAGGCAGCAGCTGAGCTATTTCCATAAACTGTGGATATGTCAGGCACTTCTTTCAATTCAATATTCCCTTCCTCTTTCCCACATTCGTAGAAGATTTCCTAAGATAGGGCTGTACAATAGGCTACTTACAAACCTGTGACTGAGAAGCTATTCCTCTACCATTTAAAGAAATAACCCTAGAAGAAATAAATGAAGCATAATGCCAATCTCCAGCTCCAGGTCCACAGTTTTTTTACACTCAAATCACCCCAAGTTCACAAATACTTTTGAGAAACTAGCCTGACATTTTATTTTTTTTTATGAAACTTAGAACCATACATTCAGTTTAAGTTATCTCCTGTGAAGAACTGCTTATAAAAAGCCATATGCAAATGAATAATTATATTCCCATTTTAGAGATTAGGAATATTAAGCAGATGTGCAGTGACTTGCTCAGACACTCAGTAATTAGTCACCTGTCAAAATCAGAAAAATCTAATGAAAACCTGATTATTCAAAGTACCCGTCTTTATTTCTATCATTTAACACATATAATCTTGGAACACTGATATTAAAATAACACTAAGTATGCTATTATTGTAGATCCCACCTTATCTGAAATTTTCATAGGAAAAGAGGTTTGTGTTTTGGGGCTTTTTTTTGTTTGTTTGTTTGGTGAGATTTAGCAGGGGAGGTTGTAGGTTTTGGTTTGTTTTCATGGTTTGTTTTTTTTTCAGTTAGTTGGTTGGGTTTAAGTGGAGCGGCTGTAACTGAAGGTGACAAAAATCTTGTGTGTAATGTCTTGAAAATCATTCTAATTGGAATGGAGTTGATATCCAGTAACTTAGGCAAAGATTATTTTAAAATTTTAACATCTTATTGAAATTACAAAAAAAAACACAAACCACCAAGCTGGAAAGTAGCTAAAGAAAAGAAAAATTATAGAGGAAGAACAAGAAAAAATATTGTGTCATTATCATATTCAAATCTAAGTATGCAATGTAGAGACTGGAAAAACAAATTAAAACAATTCCAGAAGTGATACTTGCAGAGGGATAAAAATTGTTGTCAATATTGCATGATCTCTACTGGTCAATTGAAGTCTGTAAGGAGCCAACCAAAGTGAGAAAGAAGCACTTTGAGAGCAGCCAGTTGTAGCCAGCACATCATTTTGATAAAATTTTCTTATTAATTTACAAAAGTGATAAAAAAAGAACAAGCAAAACCCCCACTATCATGAAAAATAGATTTTCTTTTTAGGAAAGCATTAATATAACCTAAAATAGTTCCTGTTACCGACATCTTGGGTTTTGTTTTCTTTGAGTCAGCAGAACAGTACCTGTAAATAATGTGCATTTTATTTTCTGTCACATTTGATAAGTACCGAAGTGATGAATGCACAGGGAAACCCATGCGAGAAGCATAACCTTCATACTATTTTTCTTGTAGCCACTTTTAGTATTAGCAACTCTCCCAGCTCACTAGTTTAAGAAAAGACATTTTTTATAAACTACTTCTGCAACTTTGAGAAAACAACCCCAGTAATCACTGTACGTAGGAAATATGAACATTAAAGGAAATTGGGAAATTATTTTACAAAGCAGAAGGATACATGTTATGTTCAACCCTAGAATCCAAATCCTGCCCTCCTTTGCACTTAATTACTTCAGTGGATATGTTTAGCTCCTTTTTCAAGTTACTTCTGCCTTAATCAAATCCTTTTATGGTTTGGGAAAAGATGAGTAAACTTAGCTCACGGTGAATTTGCCTGCAGGCCTATCACATGATTACACAAAAAACTTTAAAATTTGTCTACAGGTTCTGAGTCTCATTATTACTGTATCACTTAATTATTACTGCATCATTTTAATTATTACTTTATTATTACCAATTACTACAGAATACCTCTAGTATATTGTTGCATATTTTATCTGGGAGAGTGTTGAATTAATTTGCCAAATTACTCCACAAGACTATGCCAGAATATAAATGCTAATAAAAGACTATGCCTAATATGAATGCTTCTTGCACCCATAACTCCTGGTGCTTGATTTCCTTACCAGAGGCTAGCAAAAACCTTGCAAAATTAAGCACTGCTAACAGGGAATCCCCAGCAGACTGTTTGAAACACAACTGGTTTCTCAGAAGGTTGGGGTTTTTTTTTAATATATATTTCTCTTGTTGGCCTGTTTCCAAGCAAAAAGAGGATATCTAAATATCCTATATTTAATAGTAATGGAAAAGGCATTTATAGGAACTAGACTGCAGCTGCAGGCATAAATCCAAATACTGAATTTTTAAAAGTGGGTATTTCTTTACTGAAGTCATAGTTTCCCATCATCACTGTACAATCATTTACTATTTGTAACAAAGTGAAGTTTACTGGAAGATACAATTCCTGAGGAAGAGGGAAACTATACAGCCCAGGATTTGAGAGCTGTGTATATGCTGCACAATGAGAGAGTATGTATACTAAACTGGCTCTTAACGAAGCGGAATATTTACTGAAGAAATAGGACTACAGCAAGTATTCACATCTAGATCTCTTTTTCTATAGCCTGTGTTCCAGACACAATGCAATGCGAGTCTGTACTCAGGTATGCAGCTCTAAAACCAAATTGGAGGTTGCAATCCACAGCGTCACGAACAAAAGTCAACTTCCTTCTACTTGGGGGGGGGGAAATATCAAACCTCAAAAACAGCTAATACCCTACAGAAAAAAGTGTTATTCATTGGATTGATGGGATAAGTAAAAAGTATTTCCCTAATTTTTGGATTGTAGAGGATTTTCTTTCAGTATTACCCTTCCAGCCTCTAGTCATCTCAGTGAAACATCTCCCGATGGTTCCTTGTACAGGATGAAGAAAAATAAGCCTTGCAAAGCATCTTACACACCATTCATACATAAGCATTTCCACTTTTCTCTATCTTTTTTCCTCCACATACAGATAACATTCTTTTCCTCTTTGGTCTTAGAAACAGAATGGCAAAACAAGACTTCCTCGAGCATAAGGTAAAATTTACAGCGGGCGCTGAAGAAGGGACAAGAATGCAGAGCCCTGCCAGGTGAGTCATTACCCGACAAAACTTTCCCACATTTCTCATCCCGTCTCTCCTTCACTTTCATGGGCTTTGCATCAATAAACTTGCAGTTATTTTCTGGACAGTACACCACCTTCACCAGTGCTGTAAATACAACTGCTGCAGAGTACCAGGATGCTGTGATGGTGGCTGGGGACATTTTCACGGGACATCGTTTAAACTCCTAAGATAGAATAAAACTGCGCAGAGATCTTGAGCGCTTTTTACAACTCCTTTGATAATGTCCTAGCATACAAGAGGAAATTACAGGACCCCTCTATGCTCCACTGTGTTTCATAGGTAAGGGAGTTCACGCCTCCGACTCCAGTAGAAGATTCCAGGCTGTAAATCCCAAAGGACTTTCACACTATACTTCTCTGCTTCTCACAACTCAGGAAAGAGCCAGGTTTGAAAGCACACCTTTGTCATCAGCTACGCTTACAGAAACCAAGATTTGTTCTGGCTGAAGTCTCAGCTTTCCCCTTTGGTCATCTCGGAACAAACAAAACCACAATACACATGTGCAGACCATGAGTGTTTCTGATCTAAGCCCCAGTAGCTGATACAAGTTTGATGCCCGGGTAACTTTTTACCTTGTTGAACACATAAAGCTGGCTATTCCACCTCATACAAACTGGCTTTGAAATAATTACTTATCCTCAGAAGCTTTTAGTCTCTATTTCTGCTTATCTTATTTCTCTGTGTCTGCATACATATGTGCAGAAAATTAGGAGGAAAACTATTACTCGGGCTTGAAGATGAATGACTTACCGTACTTTGCTTCTCTAATTACTTAAAAAAAAATCCCTCAATACTTCTTTATGTAAGGTGTCAGGGAAGTTCCCTCTCCTGTCTCTGCAGCATATATAAATAAAAACATCAATCTAAAAGGTCACATTGTTATTTTTACAGTCTCCAATGAGCCACCCTGCGACATGAAATTTATGGAAACTTTGATTCAAAAGTGAAAATGCATATACAAGCTCACAGAAGGGGGACACTATAGGATTATCATCTGTGCACACTCATGCACATGCACTCTTTAAAAGAAAGTGAAGAAGCGGAAGAACATGTTTCCCCAGAGACACAGCACATCACCTTTTCAAAGTGAAGGCAGAGCCTTCTAACAGTGTAATAAAAATTGGCCAGGAAGAAATCATTTGGGATTTATAGGCTCTATCCTAGAACGTATAAGAACAACAAAGCTAACGAAGACTAACTATTCCATTCCAATTATTTGGTATTAGCATATATAGTCCATTATATGAGTCCATGTCTCAAACTTCATTTTTCAGAGATGGTTATAACCACAAAGAATAAGGACCCAAAAGTGAAAAGGCAGCAAATCTGCAGGGGTGGAGGAAGCTTGTGGGGTCAGTTCCGTTTCCTTTAAGTAAACGCTTATGCTACTGAGTCATAAAGCCTTATAATTTTCACCTAAATTTCCACAAATAAAACCTTCCAACTTCCTCTCCCATATGACTATACAAGAGTCCATTTGCCATACTCCAAATATAGATTCGCATATCACTTGCCTTTTGGGCACTTATTCTTTTTATATTTGGTTACTTCATTCTCAGAAATATGCAGAAGAGTTAGAGAAAATTCCAGGAACAAAAATAATACCTGAATTCACATTAAGAGGTGGGAAAACTTATGTGCAATAAGATCATCAAATAATGTTTAAAAGTGATTGACCAGCCATAATCATTGCTTAAATGCAAAAGGTAAAATATTTTCTAATCAACTCCCATAACTGGATTATTTTTTCCAAGAAGCCAGCAGTAAACAGCAATCCATGCACCTTTCATCGACAGTATCTTTATTGTTTAGCCCATTTCCAAAAACATTTGAAGAATCAGTTGCAATCTGCAGTTCTACTCCTGTTTAAGTAATAAATAAATCTGCTTTTGAAAGCATCTCCCTGTATCTCCTGGGCTGCTTTTTACAGCCTTTTCACTATCAAACACTGTATTCATTTTTTAGCAATGGTAACAAAATCTCGGTATCCTCTTCTGCAAGTAAAGGGGAGTAGAACCAAGTTTCAGCGCATGTGTGGTGGCTCTGCTGCAAAGCATGCAAGCACCAGGTTACCCTCAGATACGGGAAACAGTATTTGTGGGGTTTTTAAAAAGTATTTATTACCATTTCAATAAAAAGAGACCCTGCAAAAGAGGTTTTTTTTAGCAGGCAAGCGGAAAAACAGTCTCATCACTGCAGAGAGGCTAACCTGCCTTTCACCTACTTACGCCATTCATGTACTGAAACAGTCTTGGTAGGGATATATTCAAGTGCTTCTTTGAGAAACTAGAACTAATTTTCAGAAAGGTTATTTGTAACACTTTTCCTGAGAAACCTTAAAAACTCTGTGGGTTTCAGGAAGCGCTTGACACTTGGCCCATGTTCTTCAACAGATTATCTACGCACGCAGGACTGCTCACTATCTCCGCACGGCTCAAGCACACATCATCATCTTTAAAACAAAACCATTCAAAACCAGATTCTCACCAAGCACTGGAGACTCAATGCTGGTAAGGCATGGAAATTAAACAGACAGAAAGGTTTTTATCAACTATGTGAAACCAATGCTAAGATCTTAGCTATTACTCCAGGGAGCAACAAATCACCAGAAGATTCTTCATCAAGAATCTTCATACATCCATCAGTTTAAGTTACACTATAAATGAACTGAATATATATTTTTATATATATATTTGAATATATAACGAATATATTTGCTTTTTTAATTGCAAATCCTACAAACACAAGTCAGTGTGAGAAGAGCAGCTCTGGAAGCTGCAGATGAGATAGAAATAAAGAGGCAGAAATGGCAAGCAAGTTACCAAAAAGGAGTTTCTAGCTTTGCATTACTTCTCATGGATTTGCAGGGGGGGGGGGGCTGGAGGCATTATCCAGGCAACCTGAAGTGGCTGCAGTTGTTTTGTGACAGAACGCTGTTGTGCAAGCGAAGGACTGTGCTGAAGTACTGCAAATATGGAGTAATTGGTGTTTCACTTTTTGCTTTTCATTTTCAGCCATCTCCCTTGCCATATTAAAGTGCTTGGCAGGTGATTAAATAGTGGCCTGAGGTTGTACTTAAAGGAAAATGCGGCACGGGCTGCACGTCAGCTGCAAGGTAAACACGTTCTTGAAGAGCAGCCGATCATGCGCCTCACTAGGACTCAATGTATTTGAGGTAATCTGAACCAGAAAAACAGCATTTATAGGGTGCAGACAGCGTTTTTCCTATACATTTCAGCAGGCTTAAATACTGTGCCGTGTAGCACAGAGAAAAGCTTAGCCAGTCAACGTTCACTAGGCTGATTTATAGAATAGGCCTGTCTCAGGCACGCATATTCTTCTTCAGCATCATTTCTCTGAAGTTACCAGATCTTTTAAAGCCGCTCGCTAATCAAAAACCCACCAGGACCATCCGTTTGCAGCTGAAGAATAGAGCGTCAAGGAAATTTCTCTATATATTGTGTGAGGAAGAGACACTTCCTGCAGCTTTGCTGCCTTTGAGAGGCAGGCACGCCAAGCGCTGACAGGAGAATGAATAGAGCCAGTCATGCTAAACATGCATCCTATTGTTTTGGGCCGTGTCGGTCAGATCCACTGTCAACACATTTTCTGTTTCTCCCTCTGCCTCCCCCCACCACCATCTTTTGTTGCCGTTGTTGGCAACTTATACTCATCCCGTCGGATTCGAGAAGAATATGCTGCAAACCATGCTGCATCTGCCGGAGCCGCTCTTTTAAAGAAACACATGCACGGAAAGGACTCCAAAAATAACCCCTTGGGAAGCAGGAAATGGGTTTCCCCTTTTGAAACTAAACCCATCTCTCAGGGAAATTCACTGCATTCCCTCCTCACTACGAGGACGAGAGAATTCCAAAAGAAGGCGCCGGCTGGGGGGACGCACCTCTCCCATGCATGCATGTGTGCTGCCACACACCCTCATATACACGTATACGCACAGGTGTGCATCTCTTATTACTGCTTTCCAATTACTAGGTTCTGAAGGAAGCAGTCTTCCCAAATTTAATCACGCTCTTTTTAAAAGATAGGCAGCCTGACCAGTCAGTTGATCAATAGCGGCCTAAGCCAGCTCTCTGTTTGTGGGTAGAAAGAGCTCACGTTGAATTAGAAACCTCAACATGAGACATGCAAATTGGGATTCAAACGTGGGCAAGGTCTGAATGCACTACAGGTATTCGAGGCAACTCCTATTCTACCGCTTTTAATGAAAAACTGCAGCTTTTCTGCATTTTTTTCACATCCATGTAAAGAAATAATTCTTTAAGCCAAAATAAAATGCAAAAAATGAAATTAACCTTAGTAAATGCTAATGAAGAGTGTTTTATCTTGTAGAGAGATTTATAAATGATAAGGTGAAATGAAGAAAAAAAAAAAAAAGATGTTATCCTCTAGGAAAATATTTTACCTGCAGTATCAGAAATGAACACATTTCCTGAAAAAACACTGTCCAGGAATTCAGTAAGGTCTGGACCTTATTCAGATGGGTTTTTTTCCACCAGTAAATGAACATGTGGGTGACCCACACCTCAAAAAAGCATGAGGGCTAAAGTAGACTAAAGCTCAGAACTTCTGGAGTAAGGACAGTGGTCTGCAAGCCCTTAAAAGTCAATGACAAGCCAGAAGGCAGCTTTGGGTTTGTTTCATTTTCAAAACAGATCAAACTGGCAAGTACCCTTGAGCTTAAAGAACAACAACAAAATGTACGCACACCGCAAACTGGTTCCTTTTAGGTCTCCCCTTAGGAAAAGCAACACGTTTGCCACCATAGGGAATGCCATCTCTTGCTTTCCCTGTGGCCATGCAAAGGGACTGCCTACAGAGATGCTTATACTGCAGCCACTATAAATGAAATCAAAAGCTGATAAAAAGATAAGTTGCCAGGGTTCTGGCCTACATGCATTTGAAGGAAGGCTGAAATTACAACCTACAGGGAGAGGCTGTCAAACCAATGGATGGCGAAAGTCACCCTTCTAGACAAAATGGGAAAGACTGTGATATCTATTCTTTATCAATCACACAGACTGCATGGCATTACTCTTTTTAACCCTCAAGCTTCAGCATGGAAGACAGGCTTCTAAGCAACCTTAGATTATTGCAATGACAGGGGATCAAACAAGAAATTATTATCTTGGGGAAAGTGGGATCAAAAAAACCAGAGGCCTATCAAATGGTTTCAGGAAGGTTTGGGCACCCACAAAAAAAAAAAGGAGACTATTTTCTAAGCTGTAAGATATCCTAAAAGTGACATACAAAAGCTGAGTAAACAGCATAGCTCCTCTTAGGAGGAACGAGGGAAAGAGACATTGACTTAAGGTTACAGGACTTAACGGGTTATCCCTGATCAGCAGGTTACGCATCGAGAGATTTTTAAACTTTACTACTGCTTCCCAACCTTATGCCTCGTCTGATGACAGCACTGAAGTACAAAAAGATTTGCTAGATTATTGAGTAGTCCTGTTTTACTTCAAACTAATTTATGAAGAAATAGGGAAAAATGAAATAGGGAAAATGACAAATGTTTTAGAATCATAGAATCACAGAATGATTAGAGTTGGAAAGGACCTTAAAGATTATCGAGTTCCAACCCCCCTGCCATGGGCAGGGACACCTCCCACTAGAACAGGTTGCTCAAAGCCCCATCCAGCCTGGCCTTGAACATTTCCAGGGATGGGGCATCCACAACCTCTCTGGGAAACCTGTTCCAGTCTCTCACCACCCTCACAGTCAAGAATTTCTTCCTAATATCTAATCTGAATAACATCTAACCTAAATCTACCCTCTTTCAGTTTAAAAACATTACCCATCATCCTATCGCTACACTCCCTGATAGACTCCCTCCCCATAGGCCCCCTTTAGGTACCGGAAGGCTGCTATGAGGTCTGTCAGGAGCCTTCTCTTCTCCAGGCTGAACAACCCCATTCTCCCAGCCTGTATTCATAGGAGAGGTGCTCCAGCCCTCTGATCAATGTTTGTGGCCCTCCTCTGGAGTAACTGTAATGGGTCCATGTCCTTCTTATGTTTGGGGCTCCAGAGCTGGACGCAGTACTACAGGTGGAGACTCACGAGAGTGGAGTAGAAGGGCAGAATCACCTCCCTCAACCCGCTGGCCACGCTTCTTTTGATGCAGCCCAGGATGCAGTTGGCTTTCTGGGCTGCAAGCGCACATTGCCAGCTTACGTTGAGCTTCTCATCAACCAACACCCCAAAGTCCTTCTCCTCAGGGCTGCTATCAAGCCATTCTTCACCCAGCCTGGATTTGGCCATGGGACTGGCCTAACTCACATGTAGGAGCTTGCTCTTCGCCTTGTTGAACTTCATGAGGTTCACACAGGCCCACCTCTCAAGCCTGTCCAGATCCCTCTGGATGGCATCCCTTCCCTCCATGTGTTGACCACACCACACAGCTTGGTGTCATCAGCAAACTTGTTGTTGTGGTATTAAAAGA
Organism: Vanellus vanellus; assembly: GCF_965231255.1. NCBI lineage: Eukaryota > Metazoa > Chordata > Aves > Charadriiformes > Charadriidae > Vanellus > Vanellus vanellus. The sequence continues at coordinate 33,155,660 of NC_138909.1, forward strand.
CTGGTCAGTGCACCGTGCATTGATCATGACCCACTGCAATTGATTTTAAAAGAAAAAAAACAACCACCAACAAACAAACAAACAACAAAACCTCCATGTATTTTTAAGGGATTATTGGGAAAAATATCCTGAAATTTTTGGGATGCATTATATGTAGAGTTTGGAAACAAAAGAACAAATTCCCCTTGGCAATTATTCACACCTACGTGCTTCAACTTTAACTTGCTAACCAGGTAATAGGATTGATTACCAAATAATACCTTTTTCATTCAGTGGGAAATGTCACTGGAAGTAAATTGTTATGTGACCTCAGGTTACTACACAATCAAACCTGGGTCCTCTTAAAAAGTCTCAGTAATTTCTTCTTGAATCTTGCTTTTCGGTGTTCTGTTCACTAACACCTGGATCCTTTTTTGCACTCTCTCTTCTCACCTCCTCTCTTTCGCTTTCAGCCTTAGCTCCAATTTTTTTCTCTGTTCCATTTACCACACTATCTCCCATCTATTCCTAACGTCATCTGCTCAACTTTTGCATTCCCTTGCCGTGTCTCTCAGGAACATGTTTTTCAATCATAGTTATAAATCCTAGTGTGCCTTTAGAATATAAATACAATGCTTAAAAATGAAATAGGAAAAGGTAACAAAGTAAGTCTAATCACTTCTACATGTTTTCTACTTTTCATCCCAAGCTTTTACTCTCAGTTACACATTTAGAGTGACTTCTTCAAAACAAAGCTATTTAAAAGAAATTGTGACTTCAGTTTCCCTGGATCCCAGTATTAACTTAGAGTTGCATATCTATTTATTTTCCATGACATACCCTAACTGCTGTGCTGCTTCTACATCCACTTTCTTGCAACCTAAACACAAATAAGTAAGTGGAGAGATAAATGGAGGATACAAGAAAGGAGTGCAAGCATTAAGAGAAAACTCTCTATTTTTATAAATCAGCTTGATTCAGAAGGCTACATCAGATTTAAATCAACACAATTAACTTATCTTTGGCTGCTTGGAAATGGAAATAAGATCAGAATAGGTCATCATCTATATTTTGGCCCTATTTTTTGAAAGAAAAAAAAAAAACAAAACAAAACATTTTTCCAAAGGCTTCTGATAATAGTCACTTTCCAATCTCACAGAAATTGTATGAAGGTAAGTGCCTGAAGGACTGTGCAATCTTTTGATACTACAGTGGTTTGGGCTAAATATCATCCATTCATCACTGGAGCACTAAGGTGGCATTTGTCTTGACCTCAGATTTGTCTAGCGACCCAAGGAAAATCAGTAACTGTCCATATTCTAAGGGAATGCAAATGAATCTATCAAAGTGAGAATTCAGAAAGTCAAGAAACCTTAGCCTGGATTCCTCTCTGGAGCACTTGCTCACTGTTATCATCCAATACCTAAAACCAGAAAAGCTTTAGCATAGTTATCGGTTCTCTCTTTTAGATGTGCACTAGGCTAGACTTGCCCCATATATGAACTTCTAGTGATTGCATACTCGCTATTTAATCAGGAGAAGATTTTACCTGTAATAATTACTGTTATGACATCCCGCAGCATTGCTAATCTGATGTTACAGGTCAGCTCAAGGATTCCAATATTAGGTATTAATAACAAAATTAGTTGTAAAGATTTTTACATAAAGCCTTAGTAACATGGAGTAGATGTTTTTACTTACTGTAGAAGGACTTCAAAATAACATTTTACATCATTAGACTTAGTCTGGCTTTATTTAATTTAAATAGAAAATTTTATTTTATTTTATTTAAATAGAAAATAGAACATTAAGACTGAAATCAATCACTCCCAGTGCAACAGCAAAAATTTCTATCATTTTGCAGATATGCCATTTCCAATTTCAGAGATGTCATTTCTCTTTTCTCAGAACAATGGTGCTAATTACAATACGCGATGAAGAGCATCTGGAATCTAAAAATCAACTTATGCCTGTGTAAAGACATCTATTAGCTTCACTGGGCATTGAATCAGGCTGTTACTGCAGATCGGTCAATGTAATTCTCCTCGATGTGTCAGACATTAATGAAGTTAACATGGGAAAGAACAGCACACAGCAAACAGCTGATGACAAAATTGCCCAAAGCGCTCACCTACCGCTGAAGCCTGCACATCAGGCACAATTTCATAACCTTCTGAAAAGCTTTCAGACTCCAGACAGTATTCTGTTGCTGTCATTAGAAACGTACTCAGTGACTTTTCTTAATCCATTAAAGGTTAGCACTCACTGCTATTTCTGGTTACCAAAAGGCAGCACTCTGGCATTGCTTTACAAACATTGATTCCAAGTGGGAATTTTTCAGCCCAAGTTTATCAAAAGTTTCATTCTCTGCTGTCTACAAAATCCAAGTGGCAAAATTACAGATCTTTACCACCTCCCAACTCACCCCTCCAGCAGACAGAAGAGATTAAAAATTCACATCGCTCTTTCTTTCTGGGGGCATGTTGCTCTACTACAATTTATGTCATCAGCTTGGACACCCTGCATTGCTTGAACTTTACCCCCACTTATTGGGGAACTGATGATTTTGTTGAAAAAGTCATACTCTCTCTCTATATATATACACACACACACCCCCGCTCAGGTACCATTAATCTTAAGAAGTGAACTTGCTTTTGAAGACAAGGTTTTAGATTCCTAAACTCATCAGCTACTAACTTCATTGAAAGCCTCGTAATATCAACCTTTGCAATCAAGAACCTAGAGTCTTCTGGTCTACTGATAGCGTAACAACACAGACGGGAGCCGACTGCTAGTCAGTCGGCCTCTAGCCGCAGTACAGGTGACTAACTCAGAGTATACGCTTCCCCAGCCAGATTAACCCAAATGAAATATTAAAACAGGTGTAAGGCTTCTGGTGCTCAAATTACCTTGTTTATATACCAAACCGTTTCTGGAGCACTGCACCATGCTGTCTGGACACTTTCTGCATTTTTCCTTGGAAAACACCTTCAACTGCAAACAAACATTTTCGTTGCTGTTCTCCGAAATCCCTCATACTTGGAACCTGAAACACTTCCCTTGCTCTGCCCCATGTCTGACAAGTGTGAACACAGACTCAGCATTTTATTTCCTAATAAGAAAGGATAACATGTACTTAATTTCAGGTAACGGTCTCAGTAAAATCAGCAGTGCTCCGATTTCTAATGCGAGGCATCCGCATGTATGCAAGCAGTGTTTTCAGAGGTACGCTCCATTCACCTTCTCTGTGTGAGATTCTGGGTACTCAGCACCTCGAACCATTGAATCAATACTGCAGGCTGAACAGTTTCTTTGTCAAAGGCTCCTCTGTGCCGGCACGCTCAAGAAAGTTAAGATCAACCTAAGTAATTCCAGGGTGAAACATTTCCTGCAGAGTATACTTTTTAGAAACTTTCTTCTACGCAGCTATCTCCCAGTAAGGACTGAATTACAGAAATTTAATCTCTCTCGTTTGTTTAGGTGCATTTTTCCACTCTCCTCTTGCTTTGATTCACCTTAACTCTCTCTCCAGCCAAGACGGAGTAGATGTAAGAGAAGTATTTCTGTTCCACAGCAGAGCCAGCTCACTCCTGCTTTTATTCCCCTAAGTGAAGCCTTCAAAGACAGATTCTGAGGAACACCTCCCCAGTGTCAGATTCTTTGGGGGTTTTATCTTTACCCTTCTAGTATCATTGTCCAGAGTCGGTGTGGCAGTACTAAGACCACCTCATGCACCTCTTACTTAGAAATTGACTTTGTCTTACAGAGGAAACACAGAACATCTGAAAGAAACCGGTAGGTCTTCAGATGGGAAGACCTTGGGTAAAAATGTTACTGAACATAAAGACTAGAGAGTTCTGGCACATTTGAGGAACTTTTTTCTTGTCTGAGAAACACTAAGCCTAATGACTGCAAGGTCTGTGCTCTGCGTCAGTAGGGCATGGAGGGGTTTCACGGAACTGGAAGCAACGTTTCTCCACTCAGAAGAATAAGGGGCCAAGGCAATGAAAAGCAGACACCCACTAGTTCCAGAAAAGGCCTCACAGATCAGAGAAACATGTACATGAAGGAGATTGGCCAGGAGTAGATTTGGATGGTGACAGAGAATAAACTCTGCGATCATTCAGGCCAGTTGCCAAGCATGCAGAAAAAGAACTGGCAAGAAGCTAGTCGAGTTTCTGATGGTGTCTCTTCTCCAATAGGAAGGTTTCTGTTGGAACCCTGCCTAGCTTCTACGCGGTTTTCATCGCCATCATTTTCTGATCAAAACTGAAACATCTTGCAATTGGCTGGTTTCTGCAGAAAATACTAACTCTGGTTATTTACCTTTTTCTTTACTTTAAATGAAAGCAAACCGAACACTGAGTGTAGTTTACCAAGCCTCAAACGATTCAGACTGCAAATTGCTCCGAGTTAGAAATATCTTTCTGCCCCTGCTCCAAAACTATTTTCCTTTGTCCAGAACAGAATCAGACTGAGACTGGCAAGGCTTCTGCATTAAGGTGAACAAGTACAACTTCAACTGACACAGCACACCACTCTCCATTCAGTAAATCCCAAAGACGTTTTACGATTCTGAAACTGCAGACTCTAAAATTACCAGGCTTGCCTTCTAGCTCAAGAAATAAAGGTTCACGTCTCCAGACAAAGGGGCCAACGGCTCTCGCTTTTCGGATGACCAGTACAAGGAACATTATTACAGTTTGCAGATGTATTAACCTTTAGTCACAGTTACTCATTTACAAACACACTGTACCAAATGGATTTTCTTCAGTTAAAAAAGGCTGATGTTCATTTGAAGAGATGAGTGCCACTTTATCGCTGTTACAAACACACTATATTAACTGTATCTAAAAATACTGATGGGAAAAAAAAAAAATAAGCCAGGTGTTCTTTTATTCCTTACATTAACTTTATGAACTACACATAGTTCCTTACACAGTAATTGTCACGCCTCTTTTGATAGTCAGGAAAGTCAGCTTTCATTTTTGTTGGTATATTACTATTTTAAACAACACAGCAAGGGAGATAAAACACATGAAATTGCATTTATAAGAACACCACAAAATTGGCAGGGTGACCCAGAATCAGATGCAGTTTCCGAAACCACCGTGAAACTGATCTTTTTGAAAACGACAAGATTTTGAATTGCCAACATCCCTTTAAAGTGTTACTTTCTACCAGTGCTTATAAACACTTGTTATAAAGGCACAAAGAAAACATTACATTGTAAATTAATGTCACAGTAAGGTTAAAAGGGGAATTGCAGTTAAAAGTAGAAGTAAAAAAGAAACAAAACAAACCAACAACAGAGCACAAGTAATCAGACATTCAGCGGTTAGCCACCCCAGCAAAGAGAAACAGCGAATGCTTCCATATTGCTATTTTCATTAGACCAGCAAACTGAATAATTTATGGTTGAGACAGGACAAGCTTTGCCACACAGCAGAATGTGTTTTTTCAGAAGCTTCAGAGAAGGTAATTTTACCAGATTATATAATCCTCCATTGCTGTTTTAACGGTATAAAAAATTAAAATATAGTCAGACATAACAGGTCCAACTGTTGAGCTATCGAGATGTCTGTATAACTGAGGATCTTCAGTTATAACTTGTGCAATCACCTGGGATAAAATGTTGATGGTTTATTTTAATCCAAATAAAAATGAAACATACAAATTGATGTCAATTATTCAAGCCTGATCCTGGTGAAATTTTGAGGGACTTAACATGATCTACGAAGCCCTGGTGGCATTGTTTATTATCACTACCAGGGAAGAGTAGCTAAAGATCTGCCCTTTGAATTCAGTTGATTATGCTGGTTCTGTATAATAAACCAAAACTAACACACAATCTGATTTTGCTGTTCTTTAACCACACAAAACTTATGGCTACCTTCTCCTGCAGAATGTTTCCCAAATATCAAGTTATCTTTGTGCATTCACAATAAACTGAGCATCTCATTGATGATATCTAACCAAATATGTTTTCGGCTTCTATTTGAAAGAATAAAACAACCCTCAAAAAGGAAATGCGCAGCCAGAAGACCTGCACTTCTGATTTGGGTGTTAACCAACCCACAGCATTTCAGGGAAGTTCACCGACTGATAAAGAAGGTTTGCCAAAGATTACAGCATGAAAAAAAATCATACCACTTCAGTTTTCTATCATACGCTTTATTAATGAAGTAAAAAGGCCTTTATTTTCCAGTTAACTGTGCTGTTGCCGCATGTGTCTCTCCCATTAAAATATAATTCAGACAAGAGTAAAGCAAACACCTGCTACCTGCCAAATACAAAATAATCCACATAAAACTCTGCTAACGTCCCTTTCTGTATTGCAGAATGCACACAAACCCTAGGAAAACCCTGAAAACTGCAGGATTCATTCAGATACAATTAGCTCTTCAAAGGGTATATATTAATAAAATAAAAAAGGTGGGGTTTATAGAAAAAACTTTTAATAAAAGGTGTAGAGAATTCAGTTCAAAGTGTCATGAGGATATATTTTCTCTCATCCTACAGCCTAGACGAATGCGTAAATCCTCACCATAACTTATAAAACCAGTTTAAGAATGGTTACGGTTGGGTAATCCACATCACGAATAGCGTTCTCCCTAGAAATACTCCCACATTCGCTTCACTAGCAAGCCAATGTCAGAATTTTGTTCTCTTATCACATTAAAAAAAAAAAAGACGAAGAAAAACCCCACAACTGTCAGTCATAAACCAGAAAGAGCTTGGGTACTCAGCTTACCTGAGCACTGCCGTGACTGCTAATGGCCTGAGAAAATGTTTCTTCTTGGTGCTACGTCTCTCGAATGCTTTTGCTCAGTTGGTCCGAGAACAGATCAAGAACACAACCCTGCATGGGTACTGCATTTAATATTTTGGCTGATAGCCAACAACACTGACCTCTAGAGCTGGGCCTGGAGGGCAGACATGTCTTTTTTTAGACTAAAAAGAGCTATTCCATTGCACGCACAAGCAGTCCTGCTGTCAGCTCTCTCTTCTAATTGCCTGCCATGGCGTGTTAGAACCAGAAGCCCTTACGACCGCACTGAATATAAAATTACTTATGTCTGGGGTATGTACAGCTTCAGGTAATGTACAGCCATGGTCAGCTTGACCCTACGCCACACATCTCTCTGTCCAATTCTTTTTCTCTACATTTTTGCCAACGAACAAAACAGATGTGGCATCGAGACAAGACCATTGTATTGTAAGTATATATTAGCACATACCATCTTAAAGTTAAGAATGTGTGTCTCTCCAAACTGTCTTTGGGTGGGAAGAGAAATCACATTTTAGGAAAGCCAGATCTTCAATTGGCTCTTCCAGCTTGTTGTTCAGTTCTTACACTATTACTGGTACCAGATAATATGCTCTGAAAAAACAACTCAAAAGGTAGCAAATTCCAATAATAAAGACCATCTTGAAGGTCAGCCTAACAAACAGCAAACAAATTTCTTCTTCCCTTTTCTCTCCTCCTCAACAAATTGGTTCATTATCGACACCAGTAAGTGATTAAGGATGATCGCTGCCTACTACAATAGGTAAAATTTTGGACATCTGTTCAGGTTAACAGTCGGGTGGGTTGGATGGGTCACAAAGAAATTTGTTGAAAGGGTGGTTTGCATGCATTAATTAGAGAGGGAAACCAGAGCAACTCGGTTTGAGAATTAGCTAATGATTTTTGTCTGAGAAGCCCAAAACATAGAAAAACAGGAAAAGAAAAAAGAAAGAGCAATATAGAATTTAAATGACAGGAGATTCTGTAATATCAAATGCAAATACTTAACAGCATAGAAACAACAGTCTGCATGTGTTTAATCCCTACCGTATTAATTGTATTAACATAAATCAAAGAAAACTCTTTTTGTGTGAGGATATACATGATAAAGCAGAGATGCCTCTATCCTATCTAAACTTACATGGGTTTGTAATTAACATGTCTATCTGGTAGTAAATATTACTATAATGAATTCTGACCTGTGAAGCTCCTAACTATAGCTTACAGTCACAGACAAACAACTGACACCTGAACAGTAGGCAAAATTTGGTCTTGATGCCTGAACGCTACCTTCTAACCAGAAATAAATGACCCAAAATAAAGAATAAAGATAAAAAAATTAGAACTAGGCTCTCCTGTACATAGAAATTCTTTTCTAGATCTGCATTAACTCTGCATGAATATTGTAAAATCTTTCCCTGTGGCTGTTTTCTGTGGGATAACCTTGTGCAAAAAACCAAGAGGGTAAAAAAGGATAGATGGAACTCCGAGTAGCACAGGAGTGCTAAAAGACCAAAGCTGTCCGTGGGGACCAAAAATAGAAAAATGCTTTTCTCTACTCTTCAGTCGTAAGCAGTGGCCCTTGTACTGGCTTCCCCATCCAAACAAGATGATGCTTGCTCCTGTCATAATTAGAACTGTAAAGCTGAAGGTACATTTTCTATTTAGCTGGTTTTCTGATGGTGACAGTGCTTCATGGGAATAAGGAAGACTTTTTGGGAAAAAAAAAAATCTTATAATAAAGTGCACTGGACTTTGCAGGTGAGGCGACTTGCTTATTTCTGAAGAATCGTTAGCATGGCTGGGCAGCAGTATATTATAAAAACAACAAATGAAAAACTTTCAAGCAGGAAAAAAGGTGCTGTTTGGTGGGGGCTGGAAACCTTAAATACCAGCGACTTTGATGATATTGCTTCTACTACCACAGAGGGAAATAAAAGTCAGTCAGTTATAAGTGAGATCTATTTTCTTAGCTCCTCCAGCAAAATGTCAGAAAACTGACAGTGATAGTTGCTAAACCTTTCTTCAAGGAGTAGTTCAAAGTGTCAGTGTGAAACAAACAGTATTTTCATGTTTTCTGTACTGATGCTCATTGCCTTTTACTGTATGGGTTTTTTGTTCTTTTATGTTTTGGCTTGGTTGGGTTTCCCCCTCCCCCCCCCCCCCCAATTCATTTTCAGTACAGCCACACTGACGGGCTAAATTTTAGGTTGAGAAAAACAGTGAGAATGTTTCTGAGAGTTTTTGAAAAATACCAACAGAATAAATAAAATAAGTGTCTTCATAGAGCTGTGTCTTGAAGCTCATTTCTTCCCGATCCAAGCACAGCTGGGAGATGATCTGCCATCCACTTGTAAAAATGGAAACACACAATCTTCTGCAAGACCATGAAAAACATTTGAAACCTTCACAAAGCTGGTGTTCAGGTAACTTTTGAGCGTGAAACCAGAAAGCCTGTAACAACCCCAGGACTGACACGAAGCTCCTGCAGCTGGCAGAGCACCACAGAGGGGAGGCACACAGGGTGACTGGCACTTGCAGCTTCCAAACCCAAGAGACAAACTTTAGTTTGTCTGGATCCAAACCTCAAGGGCATTAACACCTCCTTGAGCAGTCCCACAGACTGAGGATGCCTGGCTTCTGCCAAAATTTTATGCCAGCCATGTGCTCACCTCAATGCCCCAGATGCTCTCTTTCATGACAAGAGGCCAGGAAGGAGCTGGCATAACATCCGGAGTCTGAGAACAAAGTAAAGCACCCTGCCGTCCTGTGAGCCAAGATACAAGCGCTCAGTTTTTAATGACCCAGGCTGCACTCTTACCTGGAAATCCAACAAATGCTTTGACACACCAACCAGATTTAATCTGGTAAATGCACCTGAGAGCAGCAGTTCCCGGGATTTCATACTTGACATAAGAAGCAACGACATACAAATATATCATCCACTCCCATTAGCTTAGTTGTATCTATTGTACTCTCCTGCTGCGTCTCAAAGTTTTTCAAGAACACTTTCCCCAACCAGTGCCAGTCCTTCACATTTAATGCCTTTGTTTGGACAATGATCAGTCGAGAAAGCTTCCGAAGCCCAGGATGAAAATTCTGGTTGAGGCAAAGCTGAAGACTCAGTCCTGATTTGGAGCTGGATCCTTCACATCTCAAGTCAACACGATAATCCCTACTGGCTACCTCAAAATGCTTTTCCTTTTCATTTACTATTTTCTTCCAATATCGACTGAAAATAAGTACTAAAATAAGAAGGTTTTTAACGAATCAAAATGCCTGATTCTTGTCCACCATACCTTTAAGAACTCTGGGGGCCAAGACTGCTTAGTGCAGGTTTAACCTTGATGGTACCTGCAGGCTGAGAAAAACGCTTGGCAAAGCTCTCCCCATTTTTTTTACAGGAATATCTGAGTGATATCCAGAAGCAGGAAGTAGTAAATGATTTATAGCTTTCTGTATTTTAAAGTGTGTCAACAACAAGTGTCTCTGGAAAGACACAGAAAGGCCTCTCAAAAAAAAAAATTCTGTAGGGTTTTTTTTTTTTCCCCTCAGATGAACACGCATTGGAAATCTCATAAGAATTATGGCTTCAGAACCACGAAGAAGTGATATTTGACTTAAGCAAGAAAGTGACTTTTGTTCAGGTTTCTTAAATATTCTGTTTTAACGAACACATATTTAACTCAGACATCTGTCAAAGCAATTGGAAGGAAATCCTTGTGATTAAGGTGCAAAGGAGCTATAAGCAGTGGGAAGGCCCCCAGCAAAAGAACTGATAAAACTGATAAGGAAAAAAAATATAATCTAAGCCTTCTAGGCCTACATCATAAAGAAGCAGAATAAATAAGAAAAAGAATACGGCATATAAACTCTACATTCCCCTCCTTTTGGTTCAAGTTATTTTCAGCGCTTTCTCTCAGTCTGACCATCTGATTTTTATTATTTTTTTTTTTTTCCATTTTTTATCACCAGGCTTTGGATTCAGATCAGGCTTAATGCCATCACAGAACGGTGCAACCCTAAGGACAGAGGAGTACATGGTAACATACTTTTCCTTTCCCTTCAAAAAGAATGACAGGAAACAAAACTGGCTCAGCCTTTGAGTGTTTGTCTACATGCATCACTCAAGGGCTGTGTGCCTCACAGGGTGAGCTGTTAAAAGCAAGTAGTCTCTGCTCTTATGTCTGTATTCCATTAAGGCATTTAGGGCTGTCTGAAATTAAATTCAGAGTCAACAGTCAAACGCACTGTATGTAAATGTGAACCTGAACTCTTCAACTCGGCTGCATTTCAAACCATGAAGAGGATGCTGCAGCAACTTAGTTGAATTACACTTAGCAAAACCTCATGACTATCTCTTGTTCAATCTAATTCTTAGTTACTTATATTACTAAAAAATTAAATAAATAATGAAAACCCAAAGCAGCTAGTTGTAACAAAGCAGCAGGAAATTGCTTTTAACTGTTCAGTCCCCCAGTTGTGTTTCACCTTCTAGAGATTCTTTCAAACTCTTTGACAGCTGAGTTCTAGAGTTGATAGGCTTCTAAGAGCTAACTGTTCAACTTGGCCCCAAGATTTCAAACTGCTCATTAAAATAGGATGGCTATAGGCAACAATGAAACTAAAAGAGCATGCTACAACCTGCTTGCTTGAGGGAAACCCAGATATCTTTGAGAAACTCAAATCCACTAATACTTGGGAAAGAACACAATGAGCTTGATCTATAACTTTCAAAGTTTTTCCAGAAAGAACTATTTTCTTTCTCAACTTCCTGTCCCCCCCATCCCATGCTTCTCACTGCATTTGCTTACCAAAAGTGCTTCCTTGCACTTGAACTAGAAAGAAAAGATCTCAGAGCAGAAACTACTTGCAGTTAGAAGAAACTGTGACCTCTGCATATTTCACAAGGGGGCTTTGGAAATCTATTCCAGATGTCATGTTACCTATTTTACTATGTTGAAAAGTTCATCTTTGACTTGGCCTGTCTTTGTGTTCTGAAAGGATAATGGCACAGGGTAGAAGCAGACAGGAAATATCATTTATTTGTCTGGATTTCTTTTTAATTACTGGACTAATACCCCATGTTCTAGGTAAGCTGTCATTTTATTTTTGAAATTTAAAGAACTTCCTGCTGTAAACAGTATTTACCACAACAGATATAATGATAAATAAAATCTGTATCTGAGTGCAGAGACAGAGGCTTATTACATGAGAAGAGCCAAGCAACATATCAGTCAACTATTCAAACAGATTTTAACCAATGGAAAAGACTCGACTGACGTGTTTTGCCCACAGTGCAATATACATAATCACAGGATCAAAAAGACACAGCACTTGCTTTCAGGTCTGGATATGCTTGAAGCCCCCAAAGCAAGACAACTTCTCTACTTTTAGCTCAGACACCTCCCTGTTGTCTCAACATTCAGGCCAAAGAACCTACGAATGAAAATTATATTAAACTGAGGAACTGTCAGCTAATTCGCTTGAGCTCCTGGTGGTCACCCTACAAAAAATTGATACACCATTAATTAGCTCAGTTCCTGGATATTTGAAGGGACTGAAGCAACGCCGGAGAACAAGGCTGGAGGCAGAGAATGAGTAGACAATACAAACTTTTCAAGCACTAGCAAGTCTTCCATGCTATAAACAAGAACCCTAATTCCTGGTCAACAAGGAGCAAAAGGAGAGGACATGAGATTTTGATAACAACAAACAATAAACAAGAGGGTCTGTGACCTGATGTCTCACTCCTTTAGACAAGAGTTTCTCAACAGGTCCTCAAATTTACACTTATAGCTACATGCACTTTTTCCCTTAAAAGTGTATTAAAACGTTATAGATACTTTCATGTGAAACTCTGGGGACATCGTCTGAGAAGTCTATCAGGAAAATTCAAGTTGGACAAATTCAACATTAATAAACAGTACAGCAATAAACACTGATCATCAGCTTAGTTACAATTATTTCCTCTGTAAGTTTTAAATAGGTAGATTTTATTCCACATTTTTAAAGTATAGTAAAACATTTACTGTGAGCTACACTAGGCACAAATCATATAAAAACTGAGCTTTTGCACTAGTGTAGTTTGCCCCAATGGAACTAGCTTCTTACTCACAGCGCCACAGGTTTAGTACCTGACTCTATGAAAGGGCCTTTTCCGATATCTAGTTTCTCTCTCAAGGTGACCTTATAAAAACCCATATTTGCTAAATGATTTCACTTTTATACTTTTAATTGTAGATTCTTCTTATGTTCGGAAATTAGCACATAATTTTACAACAATTAGGACCATTTTTCAACTTTAGTCCAAAACATAGTATTTCCCAGGCCTCTGGGCTCTTCAGAACACCTGGAGAGGAATCAGAAACAATACTTAAACAAAACTTATTACAGAATGAAAAAAGGATCAGAACACCTAATATATCTTATATATTGTTGCTACTTTAAAGAGCCTCATCCTGTTTTTACAATTGCATTTACATTGGCATTTAAAATCCACTTCTGCAGAGAATGTGCTACTAAGAAATGCAACCCAAGGGCTACTATTAAAATATAAAATAAAATAAAAGAGAAGCTGATTTGCCTGGGGATTGAAAATAGCACTCGAGTTTAAGCCAAGATTCTTCTCCTACAAAGCTGTATCTTAGTTCCAACAGATTTCTCTGTTAGATGGTTTCCCTAAGAGTTTTATAATGCTTTTTCAAAGAACGGTCTTCCAAAGTTCCTGTTTTCTTTCTCTACACAAAGCTTCCTTCCCTTTACAAATGGCTGATTCCAGGACCAGAATATAACATACCAGAAAATCTTAACTGAAACCCATACGCTCTGTAGCCCAGTTACTTCACTAGCTAAAAAAACCCACCACCCAAAAAAAACCCCAGCTAACCACCAGAAAAGCCCAACATTATTTAACATGTGGGTTTGTTTGGCAAGTATCTAGTAACCACAAAATTTTCAGGATGTTCATGAAGAAAAAGCAAAGCACAGTATCAGCAAGACAATCATCTTCTGAACAATTAATACTAAATGGGAATCACTCACATACTAAAGTATGTTTGCTCTGGATGGATTGTAGTATTGAGAAGAATGGGGAAAACACTATGGTGAACTGTAAACTATTTGTAGATGATTTATATTAGATTTATTCCTTGTGCTGCTCTGAAACCTGTAAGCAAATTTAATGACTCAGAGTTTGTTGTCGTCTTGTACGGCTGAACTAAATGAGATTTGGGGCCAAAATTTTGACTTGCTTCCTCTTTTTAGAGTGGTCTGTGCTGGGAAAATAATATTATTCTGTGCAGAAAGTCAAGAAGATATTTACATCCACTCATCACTTTAATAAAATGCAGTTTGAAAATCCCCAAATCTTCCAATGTTGAAAACCTGAAGCTGAAAAAGCAGGAAATAAGCACACAGCTGAGATTACGGTGCCTAAGCAGCAAGAGAGATGTTGTTATGCAGCATTTCTAAAGCCCTCTCTAAAAACATCTTCCAGAATGGCAAATATTAGGCTATCCATGCCTCAAATCACACAGCAATTTTGATCAAACCAGAAGTCTTGGCAATTAGAGATATTGCACAGCACTTTACTCTCAAGAGTTCAATAACACCGCAAAACAGGCTGCATTCATCATCACCAGATTTAACTTTCTGTGATATTCTGACATCTGAGATAGTCTGTATCTACATTTGTAACTTCGGGCGATACAAAGCAAAGAAATACTCCATATTTTTTTTTTTTGTCACAACACTAAGAAGATCCGCTGTTGTTTGGATTCTTAATCACATACATGTTCTAACACGTAAGTGGATGTAAAACGTGAAGACAATACAAGGACAAATGCGTGGAGGCCAGAGGAACTGCAATGATCATCGCTATCGCCTCTGTGTGCACAGCTAGAAAAAGTTGGACGTGCATGTATTGTTTAGTTACGATCTTAACTAAGAAGAGAAACAGAAACAATTAATGAACCACATATGCATAACAATTCATAAGAAAACTCATCACAAACTCTTGAGAGAATTTTAATTATCAGGAGGCTTAATGCCATGCAAAAAGATAGCGAAGGTCACGAAAACAAGTAAAATTGAGAGTATATAAACAGTAAAGGCCTAATGAAAACCAGTAGCATCTCACAATATGTAAGGGTAAGTACTATGACTAATTCTGCAGGCGCTGCGCTATTTAGGTTGATAAACTGTTCTTGTGAAAGTTAAAATTACTGTTAAACTGCCAATTGGCTGTTTCTGGAAGCTTTCATAGTCCCTGCAAGATCATAAATTTAACCACCGATATTAAGTTCTTGCATGATTCACAGATATAACTGGTTAGTTACCTAGGCCACCCGATTCACCTTAAAATTGAAACTTTCTTTCCGTCAGTGGAACTTTATCAAGTGGACAATAGGTCAGCTCCCTTGATTTAAAAACATATTTTTCCTTCGCACTGAGTAGAGGAAAGTTCAGGGCAATATCAAAAGACCTTCCATCTATAAAGTCTCCTCTGAGCCATAACCATTTTACTTGCAGAAAAAAATCCCAAGGTGCTCTGCGGGAAACTCCGTAGAAGACATGACTATGCATCTACGGAGTTAAGCTATCAATATCTGAATGCATAAGGTGGCACACAAATGCCAAGTTACCAGTTAACTCCGTCCAACAGATTGATAGATTTCTCTTTCTCCCCCTTTCATTACACCTGCAAGTTGACCTGCATGTTGAATTGCGCGTACTAAACCTAGAAAGCTTATTTTATCTTGTAAAGGTCACACAAGTACTCAATTTGGTATGAAAATTTAAAACACTACATTAGTGCATTTCATTTTCACAATTTATAATCTTCATGACTGATTTAGTACTATTTAAGAGTTACAAAGAATATATTCATGAGACTGAAAATATCCATTAGGTTTGGATGACAGACTATGGATCAGCAGTTATGATTTTATTTTTTCCCCTTCTTTATGATGGTCTTGTCTCAGACTTTTTAGTTTTGTATCTTGAAAATGCAGACTTAGCCCTAAGCGCGACAGCACAGAATTGAGCACACTGTCCATGATGCATTAAAATTACAAATCAGTTAATTTTATGTACAGTTGTGTCTTAAAGAATCACCAGAAAATGAAAAGAAATTGATTGGCTGCAATATTGGCTTCAGAACAATCAGATGGCACAATCCTGAGGTCGAAATACATTCATTACATTTGCCTGAGCATCCCTGCTAAGCCTCTCTTTCCGCCACAGGAGATAAATTAAAAAAAGAAGAAAGAGAAAAATTATATGATTTGCCAAAGGTCATAAAATACATAAGTGGCTCAGTGAGGAATAGATTTAAGGAGCTCCAATGTCATTCTAAAACCATGAGTCAAGAGTACCTTCTGGGTACGTGTTGACAAGGGAGTATGTGATGCACAAAAGAAGCAGTACTTGATTTGTCCCTAATACTGAGAATATGCTACACGTACATACATAGTTCACTTAATCAACTAAAAAAAAAAAAATATATATATATACACACACACACACCCCCCTACAGTCTACTGCAGATTTAAATTCAACTGATCTGCAATGGCAGATGATCATTAGCTGCAGGTAAAATCGATTCCTTAACGCACTTGCATTATGTAAGAACAAGTCTTCTGGTCCAGTTTTTTTTGTGACAGAAACGTCAGGATGCTGCAACCTTGACTGAGCAGCTAAGAATACAGAATTGGGCTGGCATAAAAATTACATGGAAAGGTGCCACACAACTTTAAGCCGGAAGCATCCTATTATCAAGGAAACTTAAAATGCAAAGAATATGAACTCTCTGAAGGAGAACAAAAGTAAATTAAGTAAAGCCTGGCAACTTGTATCTTAGTGAAGCATGCTAAATTTATACAGTAGGTGGAGACACCTCTTCCATGGAGCGAAGCAGAACTCAAGGAGCATCAAGCTGGCATTATCACTGTCACTTTGAATTCCAGGGCCAAGGTAACCAAAGGCTATGAAGAAGGAAGAAATAGTTCTAATTCAGGCTGTAAGTTATTTTACTTCAGTGTTAATTCTTTTAATGTTTTATTGCTCTTGATACCTTCTTGGTCTTTCAAGTGATCAGTCCCTAATTTTGAACCCTTTAAGGTAGCTCAGTAAGAATGTCAGGCTCTGTAAATAAATTATGCACCCCTGTATTTATTTCCCTACTTTCTGGAGATTCCTTTTGTTTTAAAAAGTTGCAGTGATGGTGTAATTAATTTCAAGGAAGAGAGCATCACGATATTCAAAACAGAATGGGGAAAATTCACTCTAAGCCCTGAAAAATACAGCATATTGCATTACTTTCTACAGAAATAAAGAGAAGGTGGGATGATTATAAATAGATTCAAGTTATTTTACTTCAAGCTGATTGACTGGACAGCATCAGAGCCTACCCTCAGATCATCACAGAATCACAGAATTATCAGAGTTGGAAGGGACCTCTAGAGATGATCTAGTCCAACTCCCCTGCTAAAGCAGGATTGCCCACAGCACATTACTCAGGACTGCATCCAGGTGGGTCTTGAAAATCTCCAGAGAAGGGGACTCCGTCATCATCTACAATTAAAAATATAAACCAATGTACAAGTGCCAGTCTCAGGTGTCAATCATTGACAGATCCAGCCCCTCAGAAATGAAGCAAAAATTATCCGTCTGCACAAACATGTCCCTCTGGAATGAAGAGATAGCTAAAGAGTCATTATTAATTCTTTTTGTTAAAGCTGAGCATACAAGACCAAAATCCAGTGAAAAATGCTTGACAGTAACTGAAGGTGACCAACCAAAGTATGCAGAGGCCAAAGTTATAACCCTGGCACTAGAAACTGAACTGTAGTTTCTGAAGAAGCAACAAGGGTTCTTCCTTCAGTGGTGGAAGACAAGCGGGAAAGAAAACACAGGGCAAACAAAGTATACTTGCCAGATATGTACCAGTAATGTAAGACAGGGTTATCCAGAAGCGTCACCTCTTAGCCATTCGGAAGTCTGTAAACTGTCCTTAAGTGACAAATATACAAAAAGTATAACAAAACTGAGTGTCTTGGCTAAGCAAGTTGCATATGCAAGCGACTAAACTCTTAGATGCTTGTTGAAATTTATGCAGAACCCATGCAACAGCTATGATCGTAATTTTCACTGAGCCAAAGAGATAGGCTTTTATATGTATATACAGAACCAAGAGAAATCAACCATGACCAGCTCAGAGCCCAGACAAGATTCTACTCTGCTTTTTATTTCCCGTGCTCTAGTTCACACAAAGCTATCGTCAATGCTTTCAGAAGACCAGCATTATTTTTATTTTTTTTTAGAAGGCAAACAATGATTTGTTCCTCTCTTCACAAATGAAATTTTGTCCCACCCAAACCCAGACAAGACTTCCATTGATGACAATTGAATCAGGATCTGAAATCACACCTTTATTACTCACCCTCTAGCAACTGAGTTATTGGTACTACAGTTACCAACTATGGGAGAGGAGTTGTTTTTTTTTTTTTAATCTGGTTGGTTGAGTTACCTAGCAATAGGTCTTAAAGTAAAAAACAAAATTACATTAAAAAACCCAGCTAGTCACACATGTGAAATACTGAATAATAATCCAGATCCCCTACTCATTTACACAATAGTTCTTCCGGGTGTTATCTTGGCTGAGAGCAAAAGCACAGGAAGAGGAAATTCCTTATGGTCATTTAAGTTGCAAGAGTCTTATTTTGACTTTTCAAATGAAAAATCCTAATCTTCAAAATGGGTTTGCCAGCACAAGCTATCTTAAATTCTGCGTTCCAAAGGAGAAAGCCCTCACAGTCATTTGAAAGCTTTAAAGGTTTATTCCTACTGGAAAATCCATTTAAACAAACATTCAGGCAGACTTTCCTTAGTGCAAAAGGAGCTTCTGAAAACTTTAAAAATAGCTATAGGGTTTTCAGCCTCCTGAGGTCAGTCTTCCTTGCACAGTGACTGCCAATCTCAGTACCAATCTTCTTTGTAACTGTCAAACCTATAGCACTGCTTGAGAAATGCTCTGCCAAGTGGAAAATATTTCTCTTGCAGCACTGATAAACATAAGCACAAAATAAAACCCGTTATCTTTACTGCAACAATTTAAATATAAACAACTTACCGAAGAAAGACAGACATCCACTACGTATCACAACTATTCAGCATTGGTCTATGGTTAACCACAGCAAAAGGTTACCATGGCCTTAAACCCAGCCAGAACTCATAAGAATTGAAGTATCCAGAAGGTGAAGTATTTAATTGCAGGACAAAACATAAGTTCTTGACAGAGAACAGGAGAAAAGGGGTGCTTGAATGACCACATGAATGAAGATTGTTGTTAAAACAAAGTTTGCCATGTGTCAAGTCACTCTTTCAGAAAGGGATTACTGGGATGAGTGCCAAACTGAAACAAATTAACTTACCAAAGGATATGTTATTTCTGTAGTGTGTGTATCATACTTAAATGCTACCAGAAGGCGACACAACTTCCTTGCTCTTCATAACTTTTTCAAAAAGCCAAGCTTTACTTGATTTAGACGGTCAAATCCTTACAAACCACTGAACTGGCATTTAAAAACCAAACCAAACAAACAAAAAAACCAAAACCCAAACAACAAACACACACACCTATAAGGAATTTCCTTTTTTTCTTTTTATGATGGTTCACGTAAAGCTATCCAAATGACTTACAGTAATATATCTTCTATTATTAGGACATTTGTCTCAACTGAGAAAAAGGCAAGAGCAGTAAGCACTTTCTTCCCACTTCCTCATTTACGAAGTTCTGGGTTAGACTCAGTGCTTTTGTAGCAGTGTCAAAGTATGTATATTCCACTGGGCTCTTATACAAACCGGTTATTTGTTATTTTTGTTTGCTGTGCCAATCATGTAGATTGGCATAATCATAAAGGATTATTCCAACTTCATTGCTTCTGCCTCAATGATCCTTACTTAGGAAGTATAGTCATAAATACACCTCTTTCAAATTTTACTCAAAGTAATATTGTGATTCTGCTGTCTTGGTATTTGGGGGGACTGGAGTCTGTGCTATAATTTGTAGTAGTCTAACTTGGTTGCTTCCTGACCTCCTGCTTTGTAACACTGAGTGGAGGTTCAGGAAACTACAGTACCCATACACTACCTGTGTGGTCCATAAATATTTGTATTATGCTTTGCTCATTAAAATTAATGTTTCTGATATCTCTCCGCAATCATTCCATCATTTATAGATTCATAGAGTATTTGGGGTTGGAAGGGACTTTTAAAGGTCATCTAGCCCAACCTCCCCTGCAATGAGGAGGGACATCTTCAACCATATCAGGTTGCTCAGAGCCCCCGTCCAACCTGACCTTGAATGTTTCTAGGGATGGTCAGCTACCACCTCTCTGGGCAACCTGTGCCAGTGTTTCACCACCATCATTGTAAAATAGTCCTTCCTTATATCTAGTGTAGATCTTCCCTCTTTTAGTTTAAAGCCCTTGTCCTATCACAAAAGGCCCTGCTAAAGTTTGTCTCGATCTTTCCTGTAGGCCCCCTTTAAGTACTGACAGCTGCAATAAGGTGTCCCCAGCGCCTTCTCTTCTCCAGGCAGAACAACCCCAACTCTCTCAGTCTGTCCTCATAGGAGAGGTGCTCCAGCCCTCGGATCATTTTTGTGGCCCTCCTCTGGAACTGCTCCAAAAAGTCCATGTCTTTCCTGTGCTTCTTGGCTTTATTTTGATTTTGTGTAACATTTTCTACCTTTCTGATCTAGGCCTTTACTGAAGTCCTAAGCTCTTTCTGCATGCTTTATTTTTACCTGCAGGAAACAGCTGTTGCAGCACCATTACTATGTATTTTCTCTTATTCTCTCTCACCTTCTGTGTGTGTGTAGATACAGGTATATATATACACACAAACAAGTGTGTGTGTGTATGTACACACACATATGTATACATACCCACACCTGTGTGCGTATACACATACATATTTGATTGTAGCAAATGAATTGCTGAAGTAGTGTGAAAAAACACCTAAGTTCCATATTTTGTGTTTCCTAATTTTACTTTTTAGACCAGATACACTTGACAGTTTATGAAGATGTGCCAGCAGGTTCCCCTTATCTACCAAAGACTCCTTTTACTCAAACTTCTTAGCCACAATACCACCTTTAGCATGCCAATCTTTACACCTCCCGAGGGATAAGTGCTATTACCCACTTTAATAAAACCAAAACAGAGAGGTTGCATCTAAACCAGTCTGAGAGCAGCACTGGCATCTAAACTGGACTATGAGTAGCAGTGGTGATGACCTATTTGCCTGGCTGCGTAATGTATAATGTCAAAACAAGAATGCAGAGAAAACCAAAATACAAGCTGCAGTTAGAAAAACGTGCTCTTCCACGAATTACAGGAAAAAAGCAGGTTTCTCTTCCTTGGGAAGGCATTCGGATTCTGACTGTGGTTGCTGCAGGGGCCAACAGAATTGTCATTCCAACAGGAAGTTATTTTAATACAAAAAGCCATGCTTTAACTAGACCTAAAGCTGATTGAATTTTCTTCTGCTGTGCCTTCATAGAGATCCTTCTGAGGCTCAACAGATTTGAAAGCTATGGCGGTGCCTTTACTGAAGAGAACAGGGCAAAGCTAAGATCTCTGCCACCTCCGCCTACAGGTACTCAGCAGGTGCTATTAAAATAGGGAGTACTGACCATCAGCTATCAGCTATTTAAAAAAAAAAAAAAAGAATCAACCTTGAAAACCACTCACAGCAAAGGCTCTGCGCAACAGAATATTCCTGCCCCCATGGCAATCCCGGCTACAGCGATCTGCACTCAAGGATCAACTCACACTATTATCAAAAGAAAAGGGTTAACCGTCACAAAAATTCCAAGTTTCTTGAAACCAGGTGGGTTTGTGCAGTTGGTGAGTGGGGGGATGAGGGGAAGAGATGGCCCCAGGGCATTGGGGGACAGGAAGAGACAGCCCCAGGGCATCAGACCTTGCTGATGCCAACATTTTCTCAAAGACAGTAGGAGTCTCCAGATAAGAGAATGGTAAATTTCTGCTTTTGTATGTAAAGTTAGGAGTGAAGAATGACTGACCAATCATTTACTTTACTGTCATTTCTTCCTTATTTTTATTTGGCATATAAGAGCCGGCTTATTTCTCAAAAGGTGTGCCAGCTTTGCAAATTACTGTCTAGCACCCTTTTCTGCGTAGAACCGGAAAAACACTAATATCTTGATTCCATATGTTGATTGTTTTTTTCCACGCTGGGTAAAGAACCCAGATTTGGGACATCATCATCAGGGAATAGGAATAAAAATTCAGAAAAAATGCACTACCCTTATGAATGAGATACTACTAAATCATATCTTCTACCTCATTTTTAAGTTAGAAATAAGAGACAAAGAAACATACTGCTAGAAAGTGCCTCAAATAACTCACTTCACCTATCTCCCTCACCTGTGCTTGTTTTACCCCTTCTGACATGCCCCACTAGCACAGAGAATTCACAGCCTAGTCCAGTACTTAGCCATTCTTGCACCAAGAAAGTCGCCTCTCTCCAAACTAAAAGTTTCCCTCTGTATGCCTTAACCAAATCTCGCTCTGAATATGGCAGCTGATTCCTCAAATGCAAATTTGAATACTTCCATTTTTGTAAAGGGTTGGGGCTTTTGGGGGGTGTTTTTTTTGTGGTTTTTTTTTTGTTTGTTTGTTTTTGTGTTTTTTTGTTTTGTTGTTTTTTTTTTTTTTTAAATACAATCACATCTCATCCCGATATTTTTATTCCAAACTCTTCAAATGCAGATATTCTAACAATTCACAAAACCCCACATTTTCTAGCATTGGTACTTCTGTCAACTTCTTATAGGGTTTGTTCAACTTTTTCTTGAAGTCCAGAGACCAGAATGAAACACAAAGATCTGCATAAGATTTTTCGCTGCTGATGAAGGAAATGAAATAAATGTTTGCAGCCTTACATATCACACTGCCGTCCTTAATTAAATCCTTTTTTTGTTTTGTTGTACTTTTTTTTGTTGGGTTTGGGGTTTTTGTCTTTGGTGGTTGTTTTTTTTTTGTTTTGGTTTGGTTTTTGTGTTATTAACCCTGTTAACTTGTCATGCAGTTTCTACTCCCTTATTTCCTTTTCAACACCAGGTCCCAGATGATTTTCTATCATACTGTTTTCAACCCAGCTATTCCTTTTTCCAGTCTTGAATCCAGCTCTTTTTATTCCTATATAGGAATACAAATAAACCTTTTATATTTGCTCTTATTCAATTTCATCTTATTGATCTCAGATAACCTCTGAAAATTTGTAACATAATTTTACATCCTATGGGACTGTGATTCCTCTTTCTTAAAGAAATGACAGAGAACCAGTGATGATTACTGTAAACAAGGTTATCAAAGGCGTAATTATCTTAGAATCATCTTGCATTTGCATTAATTTTTTTTTTTTTTTTTTTTAAGTCATGTGTGAGACTACCAAAGAACTCACCATGTATCACATGTGCTAGGCAAACTTTCTTACACGGAAGAAAGTCACATGGATTTGATGTTATTTTTTCTTTGTAAATCATATTGGCTTACTCTTGTTCTCTAGGTTCTTAAGAACCGGTTGTTTGTTAACTTGCTCTAGCCTCTTTTCAACCCTTGAAATTAGGAAAGAAAGACTGTTAGATCAGTCACGCTCGCTTTTCCTCTTTTGAAAGATTAATTACTCTGTTTGCCCTTCTTCGCCCTCTGGGGCCAACCCATCCTCTACGAGCTCTCAAAGATAAACACCGATGGTTTCTGAGCCACGGATTCAGTTAGTTCCTGAGGGACTGTAGGTAAACCTCATCAGACCTAGCTGACTTCAATAGACCGAGCTGGGATATATATTCTGTGACTTGTGCTTTTCCTGTTCTGGCCTACGTACTCATCCTACTGTTGATTTTAATTCTATTAAATTGTTATAAACATTTAAAAAAAAAAAAAAAAGTCTGGAAACACAGAAGAAAATGGAGCATTTTAGCTTAATTTGAGCTATCCATTATTTTCTCTTCCTCTCACTTAAGCAATGGATTTATGGTTTTCCTTTGTTTTCTTTTAACACCTAACATGGCAAACAGAAGACCTTTATGGCCTTTTAATGTCTTTTAGTCACTGGAACTTTCTACATCTTTTTAATTTTGTCCCTACATGTTTCTGTCACCCTTTTATATGTGCCATTAGCAAGATGGTGCTATTACCACTTACAATATAATTCTTTCTGAATTTAGAAAGCTCTGATTAAACTATATTTTTCTCTTAATATACTTCCTATCTGTGTTTTACATCATTTTGTGTTGCGCTTTTGATATTGCCTCTTTAAGGAACCTTTCCCAAGACCTTTATCCCTTTAATGACTTCTTCGATCTAATTATTTTATAAGTTGGCTGAAGTCTACCTTTCAATGCTCATTGCTGCTGATTTTCTGCTACCATTCCTTCTTTTTCTTATAGTCAGAGAGATGGTACTCAGTGGTCCAAGTGGTCCTTTGAAGTATTATGTTTCTAAGGTGTTTTCGGAACACTTTTATCCTAATGGCCTTCTGCTTTCAGACTCTGAGCTCTATTCTCACTATTTGTTAGAATCAAGTCTGAAATAGTTGCTCCCTTGGATATTTTCTCCACCTTAGCAGGTCACCTTTGTTTGCTGGAAATATGGAGAAAATGAAATTTATTTCAAGGTGTTTTAGCAAACACCGATTCCTTTAGCAAATCAGGTACCTTGATCTCAGCTGTACACCTCAACTATCCTCCCAAGTACAAATCTATTATAATAAGTTTCTACTTATTATTTCAATATATCTTCATATTTTTAAATCTATCCCTAAAACTGTTCGATGTGGAGCCAGCTTTACAGTGCAACTCTGCCTTCACAGTATTTAGTACACTTCTGTAAATATATTTACACATAGTGAATGCATTTTTTTCTGCTCCTGCCTTTCAGGTAGGAATTGACATAGTAAGTTCCACACATTTAAGAAAATCATAGAAAAACGTTTGGCAGAAAGCTACATAACTTCCTACTAAAGACTATGTGAAACCTCCCAGCACAAATTATTGTGGCAAGTTCTACGAATACATCAGCTCCGTAACTTCTTCAGACAGGAAGAGGGAATAAAACAGGAATTATTTTCATATTCTGCAAATCCTTGGTGTAGCCACTTAATGAATACTGCATGCAGCTGTGATTACGGTATCTCACAAAAACCTGCCCTAGAACTGAAAAAAGATGGATTCTTATATCATTAAGAGCTTGTTGGGGGAGAGAAGGTAAGAACAAGTGGATGTAGCAGATTATGGGAAATGTTCACTGGAACAAAAATGCAAAATCAAGCATTTGATAACTACTATATACAACTACATGAAACCTCTCAGTTGTTTTTTGTGTTTGTTTGTTTGTTTTTTAAAGTTGGAATGGTGCACATGTGGATAACAGTTAAAGATGACCAAAGAACCTGTAATGAAGTCTCTGATCTAACTTTTCCTTCAGTGCTTTTTTAAAATCACAAACTTCTGTATATATTAGAGAAAACAGTCATTTTTAAGAAGTATAGCATTAAAAAAGTATTTCAAAAATACTGCAAAATAAACAGTGTTCAACCAGGAAGCATATCTTTATAATTACAATTTGCACCGTCGCTAAAGAGGAAATGGGAACTCTTCAGCTAACATGCAAAAATGGTATTACTGCTCTTGCACTTTTTTGGTATTAGCTGAAAAAATGCCGTAAGGCCCCAACTGCCAGTGCACAAAGGTAACCCACCTTGCTACGCTTTGCTTCAACACTGCCTTACACTGAAGGCCAATAAAATGAAGCCCCTCCCGAAATTCAGAAACTCTTTTATCAACTTACCAACGAGTTCCCAAGGAAAGAAAATTTCTTATACTTGGCATTCAAATACTTGAATACTTGGTATTTAACAATGACTTCTTGTTTGAGTAATTTTGTCACAGCATGTAGTATGTGAAAAAGGCAACTATCTAGAAACAAATACTATTTTTTTTCCTATTACACTGTAGACAGAGTGGTATCTTTCAGAATTCATCTGTGCATTATCAGCTGCAAGTAAAAGCGTATTGTCAAAGTTCAAATCTATAATACTTACTTTTTCAACTATTCCTAAGCGTTTCGCTGCTCAACCGATAATGTTAGAGCAAACAATAGATTAGTCCCCTCGCAACTGGATAATAATGAGCAGCTATAAGAAATGTTTTGCTGTACTCATGGACTGAGGCAGCAGAGAACAATATATTCTTTCCAGCCACGTCTTGAATGTCTGTGAATAGCGCAGGGCAGCACCCTCCCTAGCTACTTGAACAGGGTCTAGTGTAACAAAAACAGTCTACATGCAGGATTTATGCCATAAAATAACAACAGTAAAAAAAAAAAAATAAATTCCAGGTTAACAAAGATTAAGGCCTGAATTAAACATTACATAAAGAAAACTAAAAAAGCTAAAATACACCTAATGGGAAAACTTGATTAGAAGTAAGTAGATACAGTCTGAACAGACATGCTTTTGCTACCACTTACATTTTGCTAGATTTATATCACCAGAACTTGCATGGTAAGTGTTTAAATTACAGTCCTGCCATGTCAGTGCCACAGCTTTCTAAATTAGAGAAAAGAATGGGATCAAAGTGCCATACTTCACTGAGCAAGAAACATCTCTCTGGTGCATTCTGGGTCAAGTATTATTAAAATGTAATATGTTGTTTCAATTCAATGTTCCTTTCATTGCATGAAGCCCTCTTACGTTGGTAAGAAAATGCATTTGAAGAAATGCAGTGATGACTCCTAAGATTACATCTAGAAGATTTCACTCTCGATATCAAATAAGACTGTTCTCAACTGACTACAGAAGAGCCCACAGCTAGAGCTCTGAAACTTGTCAAGTCTTTTACATCTTCTTCGGCTAGGAGTAAAGCACAATGCCAACAAAAAACCTAAAACTTAATGCAGGTTCAGTATTTATTGCCTTTTGCACTACTCGAGCCGTTGAACTTCTGTCTTGGTGAAGAAAGTCTGATGACACAAATTCCAGACAAGGACATAACAGATCTGCCACAAATTCCACAATGTTTTTGGGGTAGAGGGAAAGATTATAGTAAGCAAGGATGGAAAAAGATTACAAAAAGTTTTCTCTCTCTGACAGAATAACAACATTTTGGTTTTCTTAGATGATGCTCAGTCCATACAAATTTTTTGGCACATTAGCTGTGACATTATGGTGGCCCTTCATGCTTTGAAACTAAAAGAACCTTCATGGAAAAAAAAAAAACAACAAAAAACAAACACAACCCCCAAAAGACAATAGAAACAAAACCCCCTCTATAGATCTTTTAAAATAAAATAATTCACACCCCAAGACAGTTTTTGAGAGAGGCGGGTATTTATTTGTTAATCCCATGTTTTCTTTGCTAATCCAAGACGGTGGATCCACTGAGAAGGTGGATTCTGAAAAACAGACCGTACTAATGATTGATGTGATTAACAGTACCAAGCTAATCACACAAGCCTCTGTAGTTGGATTTCAACTGCTAGACAAGCCCTTCCAGGGGTATGATCCCTTCAGCTAAAAAAGATTGTTTTCTACGACTAATCTTGTTAGTTTCGCTGGGAATAAAAATAATGCTAAACTTTATAGATCGCTGACTAATGCTAGACAACATATGGGAAATTGTTTGACCTGTTTGCACTCATAATAATGAAGCCATTTCCCCTGAGGACCTGAATCTATGAAATAGTTCAGTGCTGAGGTTTCCTGGTTAATGCTTGTAAAATGTGTTGAGGTCTGGGGTGGGAGCTGCTACAGAAACACAACATAATTTCCTATAACAGAGGGAAACCCACAGAAAGTGAGTGTCTAATCTTGAAAGCAGAAGTGCTGTAGGAGCTTTTAATTGTTTAGCATAATTGTAAACATACACATTCTTAAAAGACTATTGTCCCATTGGGTGCAGCATATTTTTTTACAACAGCAGATGAAAAATGACATTAGGTAATATAATATATAAATTGTGTTCTGCAAAAATAACGGGATCACAAACTCAACATAAGTAAACACTGTTATGTTTTTACAGGGAAATATAAACATCACACTGAGATGTACAAAGTGGTGTTTAGCCTGTAAAGACATCAGTTAATTCTTTCACTCTCTGCAGTACTCTCAAGGAAGCTGCAGGAGTATGTTCCACTTTGCACACATTACTTCAAGAAAAATACAAGTCCAGTGAGGGACCACAAGATGGTCCTCCGGGAAGAAAACAAACAAACCAAAAAACCAAATCAGACACAGAACAACACAAAAACAGGACATCAGTGAGGACAATAAGACCTAGAAAACGTGACCTGTGAGTAAAGAGCAAAGGAAACATAGCGAGGTGGTAAATTACTAATATTTAATATTTGAGACAGCTGGCTAAGAACTTATCTTTACCGAAATAACATTCCTTTTGACTGAAAGCTAAGAGTTTGTGACTTTCCAACTCCCTGCTTCTGAGCTAAGGTGATAGGGGGTGTGCCACTCCCATGGGCTCCACCAAGAGCCATCCCTCCACACTCTCACATTATTTACTGTTTGATTCTTTCTTTGAACTCTCGCAGTTAGCAACCTACTTGAATCCATCCCTCCCAGGGATGGATACCTGGCTTTGTTAAGACTGAAAAGATTTGGTTTTCCTCACCTCTTTCTTTTTTTCCTGAAACAGTCCATAGGTTGGGTCTCTGCAACCACTTGGCAGAGGACAGGGGTGCAGAAGGACAGACACTGTCCCAATGTTCACTCATTATGACCATAGTCAATAAAGTTCCTGTCTGACCTGTCCTAATTTCTACTTGCGTTGTTATGCACTTTAAGTGCCCAGATCCTCCGAAAACAGTATTACTCCTGGAGAAGGAAAAATAGCCATTATGTGTGAAGGATTCTGGCTTCCCTGACTTCTGAAGACAGAACAGTAAGGGGTTTTCATTATGTTTTAAGAAAAATTATATGGAATTCCCCTCACTCCATTTTTTTCTTTTTATTTATTTATTTTCAACTTACTTTATCTACCTAAGGTAAACTTTTATGTTTGCATTCAGGAGCGATGAGATGAGATGCGTGCCTGACCTCTTCAGGTCCTTTCCAATCCTATTAATTTTCATTTTACAAAATAATATCTGCTTAGGGGCAAGGATACAGAGTGATCACAAAACATTCATTTCCTGACAGAGTGGCCCAGGACCCCAAGACTGACAGTAATCACACTGTAGTCCAGAAACAGGATGCCTTATAGCCTGCCTCCCTTGCCCTGAAATCAGCCCCAGGGAAAAACCATCAGAGATTTATTCACACAATCCAAATACTGACAGCATACTTACAAAAGCTTTAGACATCCTTTAAAACATCTAAGACTAACACTTGATCTGATTAAAGATGAAAAAGCTTTCACAATAGTCATACGATAATGGTCTCAATACCATGAAAAGATATCAAAGCAAGAAAAGAACTAATCTTCATTTTCATACGACCATTCAAAGCTTGCAATTACCACATTTAGGACTTACATTGGAAAAATCAAATATCTTCAATTAATAATACATCTAGTTCAAATCATAAATAATTTTCTTATGTCTCTATTAAAAAACATGGTAGAAAAAAATCATCTAGACAATCTTTCTTGTATTTTCTTTTGGTTGGGTGAGGATTGGGAAGAAAATCCTTGGAAAATGTTATTTTAGAGAGGGAATGTTAAGGAAAACTATAGATGTGTGAAAAGTGGGAGTTACACGGGAAAGTCTTTTAGAGCAGTTGCTACTAGCAACTGATATATTGTTTCACACACTGTATAAAATTGTTCTGTTTTAGCTTTAGACATCTTGGTGCTTTGAGCAACCTGTTCTAGCGGGAGGTGTCCCTGCCCATGGTGGGGGGGTTGGAACTAGATGATCTTTGAGGTCCCTTCCAACCTAAACCATTCTATGATCTTTCTATGAATATTAACTTTCATATTATAAAGTTTACTACCCTTTCTACCTTCAAAGGGAAAATTTAGCAAGTAAGGAAACACCTCTAGAGCTGTATTTTTATCTATGCAATTTGTTACTCCAACCTTGGAACATATTTCTTCTTTCTCCCCCAAATATTTTGATGAGAAATTAGAGTTTAAGACTATAATACCAATGACAAGTAAATGATACTTAATTCCTATAGACATCATAAACAACGTTGTCACTAATCACCTTCAACAACTCTTACTTTCCTCCTCTTGAAATTTCAGGTTTCAAACACAATTGGTCTGTGAAAAGTGCATGCTTAATTCTGGACTTCATTAGCAATTTTGAAAAGTTGAGTAAATATAAATCATTTAGCATTGGGCTAAAGACAATTTTGATAGCTCAAAAACAACCCTTTTATATTAATCTGATTTGTTTTGCTTTCAGAAATTGTGAAAAGATTTGTTAAGTAAAATAATATAACTTGGAAATCACCTTGCTCTATGTCATAAACAAACAATACAAAAATGGAACAAAGGATTTAGGGTGAACAGTTGACTGAATTCATTTACTAGGAATTAATTTTCTGTTTTGTTGAAAAAATCTGCATTTTTGTAGCCTAAGTAATTTTATATTAACTTTTTACCGAGTTCCATTAGTACGCTCTAAACAATCTGGCCCCAGTTTAAGGAAAATGCTCCTTTTTGCCCAAAATGCCACACTACCTCTTCTATTTGCATTGCAAAAATTCCTCCCCTCTTGCTTTAACTGGAAGAATAGAAACAGGGTTAGAGATTTCTACAGGTCTGGTGAACTTCATCACTCTTGCTATGTTCAAGTCAACATCCCATTAGACCTCATTTTTTCAGAGCCCTACTTAATGCCACAGATAACATCAATTACTCATTTCCTTTCTGGTCAGTAGCCTTCTGACCCAACAGCCAACACAGAACTTTTCCAGTTATGCAGAACTTGAGATTTCAGTTATTTCATCTGGAGACATTAAAAAACACCACAAACAAACAAACAAAAAAACCCCCAAAGGCCCAAAAAAACCCATCCCAGTTGGCACAGAAACTGAAGTTAACACACCCACAAAATGGGTATGAGCACATGGGCATCGCTGGTTCCTCTCACCCTCCCTTCCCTCAGATTTTTCACAGAAAAAGGCTAATTGTTGCTGGTAAGAAGCTTTTTAGTCTTGAAATATTTATTCCTTCCAAATGTTTAAGTCAGAGTTGTCTTCTGCTGAAGTAGGAACATAGTATCACAGGCACGGATCACGGTGAGAGATACAAACATGAGACCCCACAACCAGACAATCAAAAAGACTTGGCTCCCTCACTTGTTTTTTCTTTTAGTCTGGCACCGGGGTCTCACAGGCTTTGCTGCACAGTCAGACACTACATCAGTAGCCAGAAAAATTTGTGACAATTGGATAACAAGTGAAAGCACTTGCTCCCGAAGGGCAGGAGACCAAGATCTCAAAAATTAAGAAGCTGAAAGATTTATAGTTTAAGTACAATTTTTGACATTTGTTTATCTCCAGTGTTGTTGCCCCTGCCGTCTTCAGGGTTCATTATCAAGTCTGTGCTCTCAGCCCTTTCACCAAAGAACACAGCAACATATAATGCAGTAGCATATGCACCAACCTAACAAATAATGTGCATCTCGCAACTCTCGGAGAAGCAGCCTTCCAGGAAGAAGAAAAGTTAAAATACAAAGAAAAAGAAGTAAGGACAGAACTCAACCTACTTTCTTATGAACAGTTTACTCCATATCACTCTGAAGACAACTGTTAACGCTGAATGAAATTCAAAGCATGGAAAGAATTGGGCTGCAAATACTTTTCACTAGAGAAAGCAGTTTAAACTTCTCACAAAACTGAACTGAAAATACACAACAATAATACTTCTGTACCTCAAGGAAGTTTCAAACCGGAAGAGCAAAACAGACTAGTCCCCTTTCTAATGCCTATGATAGTCCGTAAATATGAATATTATCATAATGCACAATTAAATTTGATACTCCTACTGGGAAGTCATTACTGTAGTCAATTATTGGTAAAAACAAAACCAAAAAAATCCTACTGCCTGAAGTTAAGACTTGTAACCACTCAACTGATTTTCAAAGGTTATCCAATGACACTGAAATCGGTAGAGCCTTGCCTCTCATTTCCATTAGACTATACTGAACTACCGGAGTCTTAGTCACTAAAACCTTTTTCTTTCTGAACTAACCCGTTTCTTCTGCTAACAGATTCAACTGTTGTGTAGACCTCCTGCTTTCCGAGCCAAGTTGCATTTTTGAATGAGTCACAGACGCAGTTCTACTTCTTTAGCTTCAGTGAACAAATCGCACTGGACTAGTGTGCTAATTAGTGAGAAGATGACTTATATTGACAGGCGAATATCATTCTAATTACTAATGATGAGAAAAGAACTACAGAAAATACCCTTGTGGTTTAACTGTAACACCATCACTGATGAATAATATAAATCCTATTTAACTATATGAAAGTTGTGCACGGAGTAATCTCCAGCTCCTCTTTTAATCAAAGCAATCGCTACAGTCTCTTTTACAAACGAGGCTGCTCTTTAATTTCCTCTTCTGTCTTCAAAACTGCAGAAAAGCCTGACTCACCCGGCTGCCCCTTGCAGTAACTGGGTGCCTTAATCTCTCCTCTGACGTTTCAGTGATATCTACACATCACACATTACCCACCCATTGAGCGTTTTCTAAATGGCTCCAAGCCCTGACTTTGCCCATTCCCCAATCCCGGACTGGCTTTCCCCACATAAGAGGCTGGTTGTATCCAGTAGTGAGAAAGTGAGATTTTTTTTTTTTTTTTTTTTAAATATATGCTGCAACTGAAAAAGCTTGTAGGAAGGAAGTACGCAGGGTGACTAACCCAGGCATAAAATGTCAAAGTAAGTTACAAATCTGTATTTGACCCCAGCTTAAAGCCCACATATTTCCAGATGAGTCTACAAAACCGCCTCCCACCACTTCCCATTTGGCTAGAAATGATTAAATAGGTAGATTAATAAGCATTTATAAAATGCTTAGGAAACAGAAGATCAGATCAATCAGATTTTCCATATTCTACTTTGCTGTTTTAAAGTTCATGAATGATAAAAACAGATTGATCAACTTATCCATTAATTTTATTTTGGGGTTCTCAAGCAGCCGGACACTACTGTACCATACGGATCTCAAACACTCTAGAGGAATGCTTTAAAAAGCTGAACAGTGATTCTGCATAGGAGACTGGAGCAGGGGTTGTTTGCTTCTTTAAAAAGTCATTACTGTACTTGGCTTAATAGCATATTATTTCAGTTTTACATAACCTACGTTGCAGGAAAAAATCTGACCATAGCAGCCCCTCTGCAAGAAACGCTAAGACATGGTTTCCTTGCTTGCTCTGCAGACACGTTTGTTTGATTAGCCACTTCCACTCAGAAACTTAACGCCTCTCACCACCTGTTAAAAATAAAAAGGACATCCATCCAAGCACTACTGAACACCTAGGAACCAACTTCATATCAATGATTTTCTGTTGTCAGCGTAGCAATAATTCTGCCCCGCTGCTATTATTGTTTTTCACGCATACCTTGAGACTTGTTCATTTGAGAGGGCTCAGCACTTGTGCACGCATTAAAAATTATCTTGTTAGCAATTCAGTATCATGTCAAAGACACAGCTCTGGGGATGGTCACGACATCAAGGCGACTAGTTAAAACTGCGAGGAGCCACGGCAGGAAAGCTAAATGGTGATACAGAGCCCTCAGGATAAGCAGTTACACTTAATGACCACTTATAGTATTAGTCAAATATGACCCAGTTTAAGTGGAAGAGTTAGAATTAAAAAGCCAGGTATAACTTTTGGTGTATAGTACTCAAGAGATTAACAAGAATATACTTTGAACAAGAAAAAATGAAGGACAGGCATCGGCATGAGACACTGCTCCAGTGATAACTTGCTAACGCTCTTCAGTACTCCAGTAACGGTAAGTCAATAATTAACCTTGACAATAATCAGACCGGTGCTGAAAGTGCGCCCAGTGTTACAAGAAACTATTGAGAAGTTGCTAAAACAGTCTGGCACGTGTCTCACCTCTGACAATCTTAACCTCCTTCTGCTGAACCAAATATATGCTAAGGTCACCTTTTGCCTTATAACTTTACAACTGCTTCATATAAGTTGATGGACTTTAATAACCTAAGTTATAGGGGAGGTTAGGCTTGTTGTTTGGAAAATTAGGTGGAGTTGTTAATGTTCCACAACTATATATATTTTTTTTTTAATCCTTTGGAGTGAAACACAAAATTCAATACAATCACAGAAAATAAGCTAATGACTGCCACTGTTACTCCCCTTCTTCAGGATAAAAGATTAAATGGTTTCAAAGAATTGTTGGCAATTTCATAATGCCAGAAAAGCTGTTCTGGAGAAATTTGTTTTCAAACATGATCTATTTCATTCTAACTCTTCCAGGGTAAGTTGATCATAGATAAGATAGTAAAACTCTTGCCTTCTCTCGGACAATGCCTAACCTCCAGAATTCACTTTCTTAGTCGTCTTTGAGGTGGCTACTAAATTGTTAGCTCTATTGTCCCATTTTCACCTACAGAGACATCAAGAAGATGGATTTCCTTCTCTTATGCTTAAATTAGTTCTTGGTCTCAGGAACCCTGACTGCACAACACTTCTGCTCTCCTAAACTACAGCAATCCATCTCTAACATAAGCCCGTCATTATTGGAAATGTTGCTTCCTATTTACCGTGCAAGTACCACTCTTTTCACCTGAAGATCTGAGTTAGTAGTCACTTCTTTCAGCATCGCCTTCTCCTTTTTAGCATGGAGCATAGCATTCTCGATGCACACAGATTAATACTAAGTATTCAGGTGCAGACTGGAAAGGTCTACAAGGTAGAGGAGGAAAGGGTAGACACAGCTCTACTAAATAAGGTAAAAGGCAGAGGACAGCCTTACTAACTATTGGATGACTATATTTCTAAACTTCTTTGCTCTTTTGGTCTCCTTCCACACGGTGACATCTAGTCCTAAAGCTACGGATTGCTTTGTTATTACATTGGCATGAAAAAATGCAAAGCTACATGAAGTTGCACATGTTCTTCTACAGTCAGCTGGCACATCTCCGCTTTTCAGTACCTCGTAGTCTTCACGTGAAGACTGCTCGCTATGCAATGCAGGCTCTACTTAGCAGCTACACTTTCACACGCGCGCTATCACCTGTAAGCCCAGGAATGGAACGGGTCATTTCATTGGGCTTATGTTACTTGATTGCTTCACAGTTTGCTAATGATCTGCACACTGAAAAGAGAGTCCAAATATTGTGAGAGGAATAGCAATGACATTGGGTTTTATAAGACTGTTCAGAAGCGCCTCCGATGTACATAGCTTAAAAGCCCCTAAATCTTTGACATTAACTATACTGCCTACTACTTTCATAACAATAATGGGAAAATAATACCTTCTAACCGATTTTCCAATCAATTGAATTAACCAATTATCTATAGCTGTATTTGAGATAGATATTACTGGCCTCGCTGTTTTCCTCTGGAATTTGGGGCCTGGATGCCAGAATGCATTAACAGAGATAAAGCACAATTTTATGCTGCTTTGCTGAAGTGGAAGATAAGAATCTAATATAATATCTGATAAAGGGACTAATTATTTCCCGAACAGGTATCCTACCCAGCACACATACTTAGCCCTTCTGAGCTCCTGTGAGGAGCACACGTCATCTATTCCTATTCAGATTACATTTTTATCTATCCCTCAGCCAGCATGACTTGGCTAAAGGCATATTTCAATCAATCAAAAGATTGTTTTATATATACTGATATTTGCTTTATATAGACTTGTATACGTACACACAGGTGCACACATGCTCACACACACTTCTTCCGTTTGCCACAAAGTAGAAAATGTGCTTAGAAAGCAAAGCAAAACCCACAATTAAACATGCAATTTTATTAAGTCCTCTCTTTCCTTTGTTCTTATCCTTTTTTAATTCATTCTTAGGAAAAAAAGTCATGCCATTTCCACTGCCGCTTAACCTAATGTGTTCCTATCATAGAATATAGAAGGGGTTTTTACATTAAAGAAAATCAACCCAAGAGCAGACACCAAGGAAAAAAAAAAAAAAAAAACCAAAAAACCACAACAATTAGATTCAGGCAGATGTCTAGAATCAGCTCCGAGATCACTGAAATTAGGAGTCTGCAGCATGCATTAATGAACTGAGGGCCTACATTGCAACACGTGCAATATATATATTCCAGGACATTGTCTCTGCTTTTTAGTTGTCACTACAATGGTACAAACAGGCTACAAAGTGTACCTATGTTGTATCTGTATTAGACTCAATTATATTTGATATGTTGACAGGTCTTCAGTGCTCATTCAGGGAACTATTCACCACCAATTTACCACCTAACTTTCCTTTTTTTTAAAAGTGAGTAGGAAATAATAGGTTAAGGAAATAAGCTGTTCTTGGCAATGATCTTGAACGTTATCACTGCAAATTAATGAGGATCTAAGCAAGGTGTAACACTTATGTTTCATCTAATTGGGAAAGAAAAACATACAGTAATAACAAAAAACAATTCCATCTTGTTTTCTAAAAGCTTTGGTGACAGGTACAAGCACTGCACCAAAACATTTACTTTGAAATTTGTGAGGTTTTCCTTTCCTTTTGTTTTTTTTTGGGTTTTTTTGTTTGTTTGGTTGGTTTGGTTTGGTTTTTTGTTTGTTTGTTTGGTTTTTTTTTTTTGAGAATCAGAGAATTAGGTTAGCAAGTAAACTAAATTCCGGCCACAAAAGAAAAGCTAGATTTGTGCAATGAGGCAGAGCCATCTCCACATCCCCTTTGTAGAATTCACATATATCCATTTAACGTGCATCAACTTCTTGGCCACTTCTTTCCAATTTCTATAGGTAGGCAAGCAGCTTTAACTCATCTACTTAGTATTGTCTCAAACCAGAAGGACCTCCATTACTGAAAATAAACTGCCAAGCATGACAATGGCTTACTGTTTCTTTCTGTGCTGAGATTAAGGTAAGGAAAAACTTTCTGGAGCCATTATTATACTGGATACCTCAACTTAATTCAAACTTGAGGTTCTACAGTCAAAATAGGATAATACAAATATCGATCATCTCCATTTTTACAGTTCCGTGGCTGTGTTCTCAACAAGGCAACACTAAGAAAGGCTGACACTTCCCACAGTGGAAGCCTGATAAGAAGAAAATTGTACTGGATATCTAACAAAAAGGATTCTTCATTACCTTCCCAGATTGCATTCACAACTTACAGAGGTCTGGAGACCATTAAAATGCTCGGTAAGATTTAGCAGTTCTCCAGTATTGATGTCTGCCCAACTGTGGCACAAAGCTGCACTTTCTTCTTACTAAAAGTGCTTGGGCAGCCAATCTTCAACACACTGTTTTACTTAACTTCTTGCCTCTTCCAGCTACTTTGATGTCAGAGAGGTAACTCTGTTCAAACACATGCCAGGTTTGGAGAACACTTGTTAGAAATAGATATTTCAATTATTCTTCCACCTCAGAAACCTGAATGGACAAACAAACGCATAAAAGCCAACAGCAGCACATCTGCACACTTAGACAACTTGCATTTGAAATCCCACCATGACTGTAGAGCCTGGCCTGAGGACCGAAAGCAGTTATAACACTTTCATTCACTTCCAATAGAAGGCCTGGACACAATAGGCCACTTACAGCTAGCTTAAAAGAATCTTCTATGAAATGGCTTCAATAAATGTGTGACTAAAACCACACCTTTGGATACACTGATGATAAGTAATCCATACTAAGATCTAAGGAAAAACAGCTTTCTCCTCCCTCTGATTCTAAGCACTGAGAGAACTAATGACTCCCACACATCTTTTACATGCAAATGACACAACAAATTACCACTAAAAAAACCCTGAAAGCATTGACTCAAGTACGGTATTGATGTCTAAGAACCTTTAAACTCTTCTTCCTACCGTAAGAGCTTTTCAACTCATGGGTCAAGTTCTCTTATTGCCATGATGGCAAGCCATTTTGCTGCTGTTGCTCTTCTAGATCATCAGCATAAAGACTGAGATTGAAGTCCCCTTCGGCTTAAATACACAAGTTGCTCTTTCAGCTGGCTGCCAGAACTCTCCTGCTCAACCCCATGGATAACGGATGTTCCTCTCCCAGGTAGGATTTACTCTGCATATAATCCATCAGAGCTCCCTACTTGGAATGACCATTATAAAACATAATCATTATACAGTCAGTTTTACACCAAAAGGTAGACCAATGCCTTTCTGAGACTCCAAATAACTCCAAGGAGAGCTGAATATACAGAATCTATTTTTCCACTGCTTGTGAGGTCCTCTGTCTTCATGTGGAATGATCTACAGTTCCTTTGCACACATATGCCATAGCAGAAAAAAAATCAGCCCCCAAGTCTTTTCTGAATCACTACTGCTTCCTTAGCCATGTCTCCAAGACCAAGCTGCTTTTAGGTTTTTCCCTACAAAGGGCTTTTGTGCTTCCTTTTCTCTAGATCTCAGCTTTCACTGCAACGCTATTCTATTGGCCCAGCATCATAAGTAATTAAGCATACCAATATCAACGAATGGTACAGGAATTATCCCGCCAGCAACATTTCCATCAAAGGAGAGAAACATTAAGGTAAAATGGTAGGAATCTACCCTTTTAGTTCCTTACCCTTGTCTTAAGTATGAAGCCAAGAAGAAAAGTTACGCTTCTTACCAGCTCTTCCACGTGTCATTTATGCTACGTGGCTACTATTGCTAAAGAGTCCAGCAGCATAAAAAAGCCTAGCAAACTTGCCTTCCTGTCTGTTTATATTACTTATAATCGCCAGAGGATGGGATGCTAACAAGTTCTTGTCCCAGTTTAGCCATGGGCCCTGCCAGTTGATAACAGCGATGAAGTTGAAAGTGCCGGAGGAATTACACTGACTTTAAAACTGCTTTGAGATCTTTGTGCTTTGATGAAAGATATCCAAGAGGAGCCAGAAGTTATAAAAGGCACAGGCTAAAAAATAGTGTTTAGTATTTTTACCTTGGCAATAAAGGTGTCTGGATCAATCTGCAATGGTAAAAAGCTTTCAGAATGATTTAAGTCCTTCTGAACGTGTTCTACAAAATCGTACACCAAGATCAAATTCGGGAGCAGAAAGACAGATGAAGTCACTATCAGAATTCACTTTCTTTATCAAAGCAAAGTGATTTTAGACAGCCTACATCAAAGTAATATTAAAGTATTATTAAAAAAAAATAATCAGAAACTTCATGCAGCAGGATCTCAGCAGGCCTGAGAAATTATAGTCTATAACTCACAATGAAATAATTCTAACTAGTTTGGGATGGAAAAAGAGATGATTTCTTGTCAGAGAACAAAAACACTCTCATTTATCCAATTATTTTTTTCCCTAATGGAAAAATATTTTTTGCTATTATTAGTCATTTTTACAATGCCTACGATCGTACCTGTAGTATTTGACAAAACACAGAATCACATGAAGTGCTCTTAGAAACAGTTATTTATTTTGGGGGGGATCATTTAATAGCAAATTGACTGCATAGGGTCCACACCATGAAAAGGTGAACAAGAAACAAATGGAAGAGGAATGCAAAGGACGCAGCCCCTCTAATAACAGATACATCTGTATTGAGGTACTTCAACTGGCTGCAAATCACTCATACACCCATTCTTTTTATTTCTATGGCACGGACCAGTTGTAAAATAAGATAAATAAAGCAGGCTTCAATATCATAACCATTATTCTACTTTCACAGTTGTATCTTAAAAGATGTATCATAATACATTCTCAGATTCTACCCTGTACGTGTCCTGAGGTGTATTTTATCAGGACACTTCAGTAAATAAGGATCCCCTCCCACAATATTGTTCTGTGGCTATCTTTATATGAGAATATTGATAAGTATGGATTCTTAAATGGATAAACTGATGATGGTCTAGAAGACAGGTATGGGTTTTTTTTTTGGTTTTTTTTTTTGTTGTTTTTTTTTTAAAAAAAAAAAAAAAAAAAAAAAAAAAGAGATGACAAGCCAGAATTTGAACTTACCTTTTGCAAGATAAATGTCTAGTAGCAGGGTGAAGAAAAAAAAATAGTGAGAATTTTGACTTCACATTTATTTTCTAGTGTCATTTAGACCAAGTTAGTACCAGGGGTGAACTGTACTGACATAAGCAGTAACAGTTCAATACCACAGACTAGGGTCAAACAGGATAACCAAACCAAAGTTTAAAGTCCTAATCTATTTCAGTCTCCGCTAGGCTCTTCTGAGAAATAAAAATATGAAAGTCATAAGCAATCATTGTTTCTGCAGCAAAACCAACACACAGAATAGGAATAGCCAGGTGGGGAGGAGAAAAACAAAATTATTCACATACTGTTTTAATTTATTCCTCAGAGAGCACTGCCACTGCAGGGAATTCTGAGTAGATGTACACTTCCAGAATTAATGTTATGTAGAAAGAAGAAACACGAAACTCTTCACTCTGCTTTGCTGCTAACATGCATCCTTTACATACCTCACTGCATGTGGCCATCATTCTTTTAAGTACTTGACAAACCGGTAAGCACAATACCTTATTCTTCACTGAAAACAGCTCAATAAAAAAAAAAAAAAAAACCAAAACTGACAACAGTTGGTTTGTAAGTATAGTTATCAAATTAACAAAATGCCTTTTTGTTCAGGAAATCCATCATTTAAGGGGAGGCAAGCGGGCAAGCATAACCATACACAGCCACCTAATTGGGACAATTATGTATTTGTACGAGTGATTCATTTCTATTCATACTTAAGTGCACATTGTACAGATGGAGTAATCCATTGATGTTCAAGCTTTGTGCGTTAACATCATTCATCCTTTTCAACTAGATTAGAATTTAAATCAGTGACTCATAAGCGATACAGGTAACTGGTAAAGGCGGAAGACTATGCATGTGGCTGGGTTATAATGACTCTCTGCCCTTCATAGTAAAGATTCCCATTAACAACAGTTAACTTTTTCCACAACCGCCAGTCTATCTCCAAAAAAAAAAAAAAAACACCAAAAAAAAAAAAAACCCCAACCCAACTCAACAACAAACCCCAGGGAAACTAATAATGCGAAGGGTAGTGTTGTGGAGCGTGTGAGACTAAAACCTTTATATTCTTACCAGGCCTCACTATCAGCATGTCATCTATCTTTACAGCACGATTGCCCTCTGCCTTTTTTGGTTCTTTTTGGTTCCCCTCCTTTAAGATTTGAATTCTTTCTGCTACAGACTGTTGTCTTTTGTGTGAGCAGACTTGAATCTAGCACATTTTAGGCATTGCTAGAAATTAGAAATCAATGGTAGCGTCTCTGCAAAACTAAAATTACTCTTTTGTTTAAAGAGTTTATTTCTATTAGATGCTACATCTATTACATTTTACTTCTAAGTAGTGCTACTATATTAGTAGTTCTATAGATTTCCATGAGATCGTTACCTAGGTGTCAGACACTAGGCTAGAATCAAGCCCTATTTTTTTTATTCTGAAGTTTGTTTCTGTCCAAAACAGCATTCTTGTATGAGATGATTAGGACTGATCCTATTTATACACGGGGACCGGGACAGATTATGTATGTATTCTTTATGGTCAAACATAAAACCCATAGCAGAACTATAGACAGAACAAATTGTATGACCCTAAATCCACGGGATAAACACAATAAAGACTGGAGGACTAAAAGAAATTAAAAGAAAAGAAAAAGAACATACAGGGGAGATACTGTTCCCTGTTATCTTACCTATTTCTATTTCCTTACCTGAAGTTATAAAGCTGTGCTTGCACTGTGGCATAACCCAAGTTGTGTACCAGGAAGGATATCCAGCACAAATAAAGGACTGCAAAAAGCTCAAAGAACCGAAAGCCTAATATTGTATGCCACAACAGAAGAATAATTTTCAACCTAACTTAAAACAGGAGTAAGACCCAGTATGGAAGGAGTTGTCTGAGACCACGCAGAGTTCTAACAACTCTAAGACTATACAGAGCTAGACAACTATCCGTACCACAAACAAAGGCAAATGTGAAATTGCCCAGAGACCTAAAGCATGAGGTACATGTGAAAGCAAGCAAGAGAGAAAGGAATCTCAGAAAAGATAGAAAACAAAATTAAGAAGCAGCAGAAAAAACTCGGAAAAAGTCTAAGAAGAGATTGTTGGGGCATTTTAAGACAAATGCTTCCTTAAAAATGCTGGCTGATGTCAGTGAAGAAACTCCCTCTTATTTGATTCCACTAGTGCATCGAGAGATAGGACTTAATACATCCTTTGTACTTAACTAGGATTGCAGAGATATCTGCTTTCATCAACAATTTCTACTCACTGAAACAATCCATCGATAATGTGACCAGGCTTTCTTTTTTTCTAATGGACATAGAAAACAATCATGGGAAGGGGTGACAGTCTCCCTTTGTTAGGCTGCACCGATGCTGAGGCCCTTCATTCTTGCTTTGGTACTAGAAATAAACAATCAGATGAGACAGGAAAAGTCTTATGAGCTAGGATGAGGCATATTCATCCACGTGAAAAATAGCATCTTAAACGTGTCCTTTGTAACAAAAGGACATCTTTATACTCTAAGACTGTTTCAGGTACCCCAGAAGTTCAGCTGCCTTCTCTCAGAACTGTAACACGGTGAAATAACGAAAGCTTCAATTTGCATAGCCATGATGTCTGGTACTGGAAACAGAACTGTCCAGTTATTTTTTGAGTTGTTTTCGCTTATATTTCCAGTTCTAGTAGAATTGAATTTCAGTTATCTACTGAAAAAGCTTATTCTTTCAACCCGATATTATGAAGAGCTTCTGACAGATGGCATGACAATGCATTTTAGGATTTACTGTGTAATATAAAAATTACACCAGATACATAAAATGATCTTTGCTGGATAGCTTTTATCCAAAAAACAGCTTAATGTTACCTCAGGAAACCAGCTGGTAGGAACTACCCCATCAGCTTTTCAGCTAAGTCCACTTTCATAATTTCAGTCTGAGGATTGCTGTCAATGCTGATGCAAACCTAAGACGCGATGACCGTGTACTCGTGCACGATCAAGCATCTGTTTAGTTTTAGTGAACAGGACATCATAACAACGACATCATAAGCATAGTTGTCAGAGACAGGACGACAAGAACTGACCCTAAAATAGAAAGAGGAGATTTGGACAGAGGCGACCAAATACAACTCTGGGGGTACATGTAGCATACATATAGGTACATGGCGCAGCAGTGCGTGAACTTGGAAGTCCATTTGGCCCATCACTTTCTCTGGTCCTACAGAGCTATAAGAAGGGGCTTTAGAAGTAAGTGGCTGCAGTTTCCACTGAAGTTTCCATATGTCAAATGAAGGTGCTAAACCTTCCTGAAATTGACCAAGCTTAAAACAAACAAACAAACAAAAATCCCCACACATGCCCATGTATTTACTATCAATGTCTCACCAGGCACAGAGTACCTGCGGATGCGTGTGTGGATGCGCGCTTGTATTATCTGTGTGTGAATTCTACCCAGGTGAGTTTAGGCTAAGTATCTTTTAGAAAAAAAGAACAGAAGAAAATACAGGCACATTTGAGGGTGGGGAGGGAATGTTTGCTCACCTCTGTATGCAAACATTTCATAGGTCTCTTAATTTCAGGTTCTCATTTGTGGGATTTACCCAAACTTCGAAGGTCCAGAAGAAAATAAGACTTACTATCGCCTCAAAATATTTCTCTCCTCTGGTTTCAACTCTAGTCAAAAGTAACCTTGTTTTAATATTGATCTTAAACAATAATTATCAAAATCCTGATGTTTTACACATATCTTGCTTGAGTTTTTGTCTTCAATAATTAACTTATGTATTTTT
This sequence comes from Vanellus vanellus, assembly GCF_965231255.1. Taxonomy (NCBI): domain Eukaryota; kingdom Metazoa; phylum Chordata; class Aves; order Charadriiformes; family Charadriidae; genus Vanellus; species Vanellus vanellus. The sequence goes on from NC_138909.1 coordinate 33,199,397, forward strand.
CTTTAAGTAGCCCCAGTACTATTCCTCAAGGAAAAAAAAAAAAAAAAAAAAAGACATTGTGATTGACCAAAACCTTGTCACTTTAGGAAGCAAAAATGTCTCCATGCACTTGCTTTTCCCATAGTAGAGCTATAACTTCCATGATACACCTTTAATCTAATACATATAGATGTTTCTTTTTGAAATGACACTTGGTATCCGACTGAATTTTTTCATTCACAAAGACAACAACGGTAATTTCATAATCCTTAGAACACAGTAGTTCACTTCGTATTCTGAAAGATTTTTTTTTTATTTTGTTCTAGCTTATCTTGCTTTTTAAGACCCCCATAATCTCTGCACAACTGCAAATTATTAGCATGTTTTTCAAATTTCAAGTTCTGCCAAACTACATTAGAAGTATCACCTTTCTATTTCAGATCTTGGCATCTTATCTTTTTTATCCTCTGCCCGGCTCTTTATCCCTTTGTTTGTCTTTTAAACATTAAAAGGTCCCTTGCCACAAAACATTCTTGCAGAACCTTATATTTTTTGCTGCGCAGCTTAGTAAATTAACAGCAACGATACATTTTAATTTCACATGGATTACAATTCATTATTTCATTGGTTACATTTATAATTTGAGACACTTTAAAATAATAGAAATAACAGAGTAAGCAGCCCAGGAGTCTTAAAAAGTTTATATTTAAGTTCCTGTTTACAAGCAAAACAATATTGCATCCTCTATTGAAGAACTGTTGTCAGTCACTACAGTTGCATTGGTATTCATTTAGGGTCATGAAAGAGGCAAGAATTGCAGACAGGAGAAGAATATGGTTTGCATGCAAAGGCAAACTACTCTCCTGCAAGGTTAAACAAAGATAATTTAAGAAGCCATTCCCAGTAATGTATTTATGTAGGTTTTATTGACCTAAGTGAAAACTTTAAACCAAAAAAACCCTCAATCTTTGAAAGATAGGGGGAAAAAAGGAGTCTTGGGCATTGTTACTTTCAGCTAAAGAAAGAGGAATTCTCTCTATCCAGATATAAATGAAGCAGCCAACAGCTTAAACATGCTATATGACACCTTTTTATATGATTAGCCTTTTTAAAATAGCGTTTTATCATGGTCCACTTATTAATACAGACAGGAAGATAAATACCAGTTCTTTTATACCTTTAGATATAGAATTCATCCCACAAAAAACATGTTATCTCTCCGACCCTCCCACACTTTTTTTCCATTCTATTGAGGTCTTATAAAACCCAAAAGGCTGCAAAGCTGGACAGATATTAGATAATGTAAGAGACAATCCAGAGCAAGCCAACCTTTCCTTTTCTTTCTCAATATTGCCAAATTACGATTCCTAGTCATCCATAATCCATTTACATCTCTCTATATATCTGTCAGATATCTCCATGGAATGCAAGTTCCAAACCACTTGTTCCATCCTGGACTGGCATTTTGACAAACCACTAGACTTCCATCATGCTGCTGCTGTTGTCTTCCAAACTGTTATGTCTACTGAGAAAAAGGACTAGCACTTGTCACTGAACCTTACTATATATATATATTTCCTGGAATGTATCTTCAGCAATGATAATGAGAAGCATATCGCTTCTAGGTACTTCAGCCATTTTTAAATGTAGATAATATGCAACACAAACTATTTCTTGCTGGTGCCGCAAGTACAACGATAACCATCACTGATATCCTCAAATGAAAGGCCATACACACACGCATACAAGCCAGTATCCCTGGAATCACAGCTGGAAAAAAGCATTTACAGAATTGCTAAAATATTTTAATCATGTGTACTACCACATGCATTCCTAGTTATCTCGGGTACCAGAAACCTGCGATTGGAAAAGTCTGTTCTGCAGCTTCCCCTGACTACACTAGTAGTGAAGCAGAGTGAGGAGCTCCATTTCAATGCAGGAGAACGTGGTACTACGCTTCTCTTGACAAAAATGATGCAGAAATCAGCAGGCAGACCACAAGGATCTGCACAGCACTATATGCTGCCCACTGGTTCACAACATCGCCCTTAATATTACCTTATTCTGTGACAAACCGAACATCAGTGTTCAAAGCCAAGACTTTAGCACTCAAAATTTTCATGCAGTATTTCACCAGCTGCTTTTTCAAGGTTTGGTTGATTTTTTTAGCAGTACCCTTAAAAGTGGTTGGACAGACAGCAGCCTGGGGTCATCAACTTTCTCCACATTCGCATGACATTAATTTTAGATAACTCAAGTTTTCACCAAAAAAATACTGTGTGATAAAGTATTTTAAAAATACAATAATAATAACCTAGACTCTCTTCCATTACCCTGCTCTAACCTGCAGTCCAACCACAACTTCGAAACCTTGAGTGAACAAGCGTTACAGCCAAAAATAATAATTTTGTGTTGTGTTCATCCTCTCTGTTATTTAGGAATGAGATGCAGTCCTACTTTTTCCATAACACAGTGCTGTAATGATAAAATATATAAAGAATCAAGGACAGAAAACTAGTCTCTGACATGAATTTGATCCAATTAACCAAAGTGTCATAGAGACTTACATAATTTGGAAGAACTTTTGATGGTTTAATCCTTCTATTTTAATGAAGCTTTACCCTTGAGATGTTACTTAAAACCTGATTTGGCATTGGACCAAAAAGTACTCCGCTAATGCGGAAGAATAAGAAGTTCCATATACTATAACAGGAATTTCCTTTGTATATTTTCCTTACATAAACTTGACATAGGTTTATAGTGTTGACGCTCAGAGAATGAAAATAAATGCATTTTTCATTTTCTTTGTCTTTTTTATCATCCCGTTTTCTCTGGGTATGGGTAAACGGGTCATGCCATTAAAAACTCATCAAAAAGTTCTCTCGAATGGTATATAACCACCAATTTAAGGCTGTTTCAAAAAAAGGCACAGACTGCATATCTAGATTGGCTAAGAGGACCAGCATGTGACAGTATATGTGTGAATGAACAGGTCTTCCCTCTTGCAGGCAGATGTCTGCCTACTAGAAGTTGGATGCTGCTGTCCTATTTTCAGTTTGCCAGTAGCAGATAATTCTATTTCTTGTTGATGGTGTTTCATTTCTTTAAGCCCCAGAGTTGGGTGCTGTCTATATGATTTCTTTTTTGGAAAAGAGGGAGGTTAATGGAAGCTGAGCTTTTCACTTATACACCAATTTACATTTGAAAGAAACATGAACTGAGTGATCATCCTGAAGGTTTGCAAAAAAAAAAAAAATAAAAAAGAAGAATTAAAAAAGCAATTATTCAGACTGCACATTTGGAAAGGTTGCGTATGGTAGTTTTGCAGCCATACATACACCCAGAAATTCATAGGTGTTACCATAAAATCATTTGCAAAACATTCAAAATTGGGATAGGCAGACTATCCCAATTAATCACAGTGGAAGACCCTTCCATATGTTTTAGGGTGAACAATTCCTACTGATCAGTAGAAAGAATAAAGCAAAAATCCAACAGCGTCTTAGTTAGAAAGCTGCCTTTCATAGAATATCCCAACATTTTGCTCTTTTCTTTGTCTTGACTCCAACAAAAGTAAGAATTTCCCATGAAATTCTATTTTCAAAATATTTGTATTTTTTGACTACTGAAATGCGAATGTAAACTTAGTATCGTTGAATCGTTCAATTCAGATTAAAATGTTATATTTCAGTAAGTAAAACTGTTGTCCCTCTTGTATATTTACAATTCATTTAGGTCTAATATTTTTGCTAGAACAACATTTTTTTTCATTTTAGCGTGGATATTCTACATTTACTTGTATCAGAATATGAAATGTTTTATCAAAGGAATCTATCCAGCCTTCTTTTTCTCTAAACACAGCTTCTCAACTCATTTGCATTTTTTTGTTGCTATTGAAAATTATCAAAATGACATTCACACAAATCATGCAATTTTTTCGACAAAGTATCTCTGAAAATAAACTATTTGCTGTTTGAAAGTCTGAATCGGTTCTAGGTGCCAGGCGCTTGCCATGAACACAACATGGAAACTTTTTACCTCGCTGCTGCTATGCCCACCGGGTGCCAAAGATTAGAATGGCAGCCTCACCCTGCAGACTTCCGAGCATAACAGTAGCCTCCACTGGACAGAAAAAGCAACCTAGCAGATGAAGAGTGCCCAGGTTCAGATCAAAAGTAACTAGAGGAGAAGAAGAACATAAAGAAAAGAGCAATAAACGCATGCCTGAAAAACCTACATTGCAGGTATCTCAAACTTCTTTAAATTACTTGGATAATTTATTGAATACTGATTCTTTAGATAAGGACAACAGAAGTTTCAGGTCTTTATTCAGCATATGATGCGTTTAAGTTTCTTAGGTAAGGATTTAAAGAATTTTATTAAAAAGTCTACACGTCTCTATACAACTTTTTATTTTCTGACAGAGGGAAGCAAATCTCATTCTAATGGCCTTGCAAGCTGGACTTTTAAAGTGAAAGAAGGACATGTATTTAAGCTGTGATCATAAATTTATGTCTCAACAATACAATATCTTTTTGTGTTACTGGGAGAGAACATCTTTGCCTCCACACAGGATGTACTAATTTGTAACTCCCAACCACAAAATAATGAGGTGGCAGAACAGAAGCAGCAGAAAAGACTGGTAAATTGGACTGTATGTTTAACTCCAGTCTCAGCCTACACACAGAATAGGTGGCAAGAGACCTGTATTGTTCCCTTCTGGTTCATTCAATCAGCTTCCTTTATAGGTTAGTTTTATTATTTTTCACAGCTGCAGAAGTTCAAATATCCTAAGAGCAAAAGAACGTGAGATTCCTTGGAGGTTTTAAAAAGGAATTTGGGGATGAGTCATCCCCAGAAAAATTTCCAATGGTCTACCCCAAAGGCGATCCACCAAAGCAAAAAGACATATTAGAGCTATTGGCTAAAAGAGAAGCAAATTTTTCTGATATACTCAAAACATTCACAAGCGGCCAGGTTTCTATTCAGTGGTGTTTCTCTTGAAGAGAAGCTAAAGTGAAGTCACTCTGCCCTATGAAGTAACTCTTGTTGAGCTAACCTAAGCTAAGCAATGAAACCGTTCGCTCTCTTTGATTTTCTACTGCCAGAAAGAGAAGAGCAGTCACCCAACAATAACCCTGTCACAGAATATTGTTGGTTCCCAATCAGTGTGGTTTTTATTTTTTTAAATATTATTATTAAAAAACCCCAAAGAACACACACACACCACAACAACACCAAACAAACCGTGAACACTGTCAAATTCCCACCACAAGGTCAACAACAGCATCTCAAGCTGTTTGCTAAGCTCCAAAAACAGATGGCTGAAGAGGTTGTAAGAATGACTTCAGGGATACTCACTGATTCTCTCTCTTAGGAAAGAATATCCATCACTATTGTTATTGTGCCAATAACATTTATATTAAAAACACAACACTGGAAAGAAGCAAGGTCACTCCTCTGAATCACCGAACTCCCAAGTGACTCCTATATAATTTTCATGACTGAACAACTATGATTGCTTAATTGCTCTTAAATAGAAATCTGCAAAGTGACAATAAGATACGAGTTTTGTTAATGAAACTCTGTACCACGTTCCACCATTACGCGCTCCCTTGTATGGTATTTTCTTTTAACATGCACTTGCACACATAGTTACTTTTTTAAAATATGAAATTTGTGCTTACACATAAACAAAACATGGAAAGCTTTCTGTACAAATAAGCAGCATTAGCGTGCTTTGTTTGAAAAACAAAGAGGTTAGGAAATAGCAAAATCGGGTATAAATGTACCTTGTACATGCAAGTAAAAGTAATTTTCACTCTTGGCAGTGTTTGTAGCGCTTACCTCTGAAATACTGAAGTGTACCAGACATGTCAATCTAAAGCAACTCTTAGTCGGGGAAGCTTTGCCTCAACTCAGACTTCAGTCTCATTCTGACCAGAGACTTGCTCTTCTGTAGGTTTATACTACAAGACTATATGTGCAAACTTTAACTAGTATTAGTGGATCAAACCGAAATCTTAAACCCAGTTTCACCCATGCAAAATGCCTCACAGAACACAGGGGGACAAAGTTGTCAGATTGCAAATTTAGGCTCCACGGCTGTTCTGGGAATTGCACGAGGAGCCAGTGCCACATAATATTTGGCCCTTTCTTCTGACAGCCCATCTAGAAAAATCGCAAAAATCCTTCTCTCAGTAATTTGCCAGCTGACTTCAAATTTCTCACTGCCCAAAACCCATGGGCATTTTAAAGTGATGCCACGACCACACAGTGATTTAAGAAAAAACTATAGACAGTTAATCTATTCCCAGTGAAAAACTGAAATAAGATGGCTAATTAATGAATTATAAATGGAATTTATAGATATTTTCCACAATTTAAGACTTTTGAAGACAATAATAGATTGTCGATCCAAACAACCTACAGCAATCTCTGTTATCATTTCAATTACAACTAATACTACAGTACTCAACAAAAGAGTTTAAAATGTGTAATAGCGTCTAGTCTCTCTTCAAAATTTTCCTTGTTTCAGTTGTAAGCTGTGGCAAAAATATCATGGCAACATACTTGCAAATAAGTCTTAAATTAAGGACAAACAAGTACTGAAGACAATTTTCTAAATTGTCAGTTTCACTTAAGTGGACTTGTACTATTTTATTTCACTTGTACAATTTATTTCATTTCTTCTCCATTACCAAACGGTCTACAAAAGTATAATTGGGATGTAATTTTTCTCTTATTTTAAGTTATTATTATTCTCCACGTATTTACATGTTGCCTGTCTGCACTAATAACAGGCTAAATACCTCACATTTTTAACACGGGACCTTAAGCTATTTAAAGCGTCTCTTCATTGCTGATACAATGTTGAATTCAGCCTTTTTTGAGTTAAAAGATTTCATTTAAGTGGAGTGTTTCTAATGCAGCCCTGTTGACTTTGGGCTATCTACGTTAGTCACCACATGTCACATCACCCACCCCACCCCACCCCACCCCAGGTTACAAGAGCTTCTCTCTCTGCATTGGTATTCTCAACCTTTGCTTTCCTACTTGCGCTGTGCTTCCTGCTACATCCAAGTTTCAAATACAATCCACAGGTTTCCCCATTTTTTAATCTACAGTAGGAAATCCTTCAAGAGCAAATGATAATTAAAAAGAAAAAAAAAATCAGCCTTAATTAAAATATGTTAAAATATTGTTTCATTTCAAAATTCACTCTGTCCCCACCCCCAGAGAAATATTTAGCATGAGCGCTATAAGATTGTCCTGTCATCTTCAGGCCCTGCAATAGGAGAAAAGGTATCGTTCTTCATCAAGCACAGAAGGACCAGTCAGATCTCTTTTCCTCCCTTCTCAAAAACTTCCAGTACGTAGCATAACGCCCTCAAAAGGGCTCAGAGTGGAGAGAACTGGGTAAACTAAAGCAGTATGAATAACAAATAAGTCAAATAGTCTAAACCATGAATTTGGAGGGCTGCACCTAAGACCCACTGGCACCCCCAACCAGAAGCCCTACACAAATCCCATAAACGTCAACAGCTGCCTCTTCCAGAGTAGGAGGTCTGACAGTGACCCCTTTCATGTTAAACTGGTAATAATCAATCTTAAAAGGCTTGTGGCATCATATCCAGGCACAGCATGATTCACATATTAAGGTCTCAATAAAGTCCTCAAAATGAACACCCTATTCCTATACACAATCCTGTTGACTGTTGTCCTAGTACACTAGGAAGTAATACTTCTAATTTGACATACTACAATTTCTGTAGAGGTAAGACTCAATTCCCAATAAGGAATTATTGGGAAATCAACTACTCAAATTCCAGAAAGAATAAACTACAAAACTCTGCCTTCTCATCTAATAGAAATCTAGTGCTTTGGTACATGACCTTTTTTGTTTTTCTTTCACTCTAGATCTCTTTTTTTCCTCTCCTGATAAGCTTCAGTAAACCATGTGGAAAATAACTTTGCTTTGAAATACCAACAGCTAAAACACGACAATAATTTTATTGGGGAAGGGATCCAATTTTATAGGACGTACCAGTTAAGAAATCCACAACAAAACAACGAACAAAACCAACGCACCCCACACCCTATAAGATCCCACTACCAAGCCTAGGAAATTGTAGAGAAAGGCAAAAAATACCAAATTGCATTTTGGTGACACTGACCATCACTTTCCCTGATAAAAAATGAAAACTACAAGTTCTCCAAGTGCCCCTGAGGAAACTTATTTCACAGTTACCATAATTTGCCATCTGTAGTTTCCTTCTTTAATGAAGTCTATTCTAAAGACTTCATTGCAGATGAGTAGGAACTGTTAACTCTTCATTGTGGGGGTTCTGACAACTTGTGCAAGCTCTTCTAAATCAGATGTTTTCGCATATTAAAATGTAGGTTTATCCTTTGCTATATAAATCATTACCACACTCTGTTTGTTAGCCTGTTAGTCAGAAGAATGTATCAGTTGCACTTTAGAGGCTGCAGATTTTATTACTATCTAATAATACATTCAAACAATCTGCCACAACTGAGTACCCAGAACGTCACATTCAGGTACGTGGCATGACTGACGCTTCATAAATTCTATTGTTCACATTATTAGATAAGATAAATTTAAACAACTATGGAAAAGATTCTCTTAAAACTATCGTATGTTGCTTTTCTATTTTGGCACTCAAAATTAAAATCATCACCTAATGCTTTATGGAGTTACCGGAAAAAAAACAAAAACTATTGAAATAGCTCAAAGACCATTTGACAAGTAGCATGCATTACAAAAATTAATCGCCTGCAATTATTTTAAAGCCTTATTTGCTTTCTAAATAGGCATCTGCATCAACATGATGCTTAGCCGAGATCTACATTCATTGCTTTATTGTCATCTCAGCCTTTCATTTTCCATCTGTCTCATTCACCTCTTTCAGTCTGTCATGACCTATACAAGGAGTTCTTTGAGGAATATCCTGTAGCTAATACAGCAAACCAAAATGCATAATAACATATACAAAATATGAACAGGTGATATTGAAAATGATGCTGTTTAATGTTTGTCATTTAACTCTTCAAGTCATGGTCACCTTCCTTTATTTTCACAATTATGATCATCAGCACATTTGTGACAGCCCTCATTTTGTACCTTTGTCTCATTTACCTACAGTGTCTCCCTTATCTGCAGACTTAATGGTCTGTTAAATCCACAGGCTATACAAAAGTCATAAACTTACATGTAAGTAGAAAATCTGTTTCCTACACAAAAGCATTGATTTACTATATAGTCAGCATGCCTCCAAGATATCAATTAAAGAAAGAAAAGAGATAAGCAGCTAAAATCACTGAATACTCCACTTTCCACCCATCAGTTCCTCTTTCCCATCTCAACTCTCTTTCTTTCACTCCCCCACCCCCATCTGTATATTTCAACTCCTACCTCCTCCTGCAGTGGTGATCATGTTTTATGAAGGCTTAGACTAAAATCTGCACAGCTACGTATATATTTATGGCCCAAGTTAAAGCCATACAGTGGCTGTTTAGGAGGAAGAGTGGTTTGTCAGACTAGCATAATGGAGGCTGAGAATGGGAACATAAACACGGAGTAAGATGGGAAATGGGAAAATTGATCAAGTTGCACAATCTCAGTGTGCAAGATATCCAATCATAGCCAAACATCTAATAAATTTAAGTGGACATACAAAGAATCACAGATATTAAAAAAAAAAAATGCGGCTAACCCTAGAAAGCAGTACCCCGTATTAAAAACACAACTATTTTCTTCCTTTAATGAAAGCTGTATATTTATGCAAACAGAAGATATCCTCCAACTGCTTTATATTTACAATTGCTGTAATACAATCTAATAGCCAGTCAAATATGAACCATAAAATATGCAATCAGTAAATAGTTCCATTGCAATTTTCAAGCACTTGCCTTTAATAAACTGTTTTTCTTGATTTATGATCAAGATAGTGAGATGTGCTTTCAGTGTTATCAGTACTATACTAATGTAAATGTAATTTACCAAAACAATTTAAATATACCATCCAGCTTCAGAATACAGTCTTATAAAATATAATGTCAGAAGCCATCTTTTATCTGTGCCATTTCTTTGGATAAACTATGTATAATGAGATGATTTATAAAGTTCTAGGTTTACAGCCACTTTTCATACCAGTATTTTCATTGACATTAGTAAGTAAACCTGAACTTTCAGCAAGATGTTACCTTTTTGACACCATATGCTTGAATTTCAATTAATGCCATGTGAATGAGAACATACTTATTTTCCTTTCTTTCCTCTTGCCAGCTACAATGACAGAACACTAAAGAATGTAAGGCTGCCTAGCGCGTAAAGCTTTAGCCCAATTTAAGTTTCAGAATATTCGATGTGATTGCCCAATTCCCAAGAATAATCACTGTGTTTCAAGATACACATGCTGTCCTAAAAGCATGGAGGTCAGATGACTGAACTCCATAGAAAATGCCAAAGTTGTTCTCTCGCATGGAAATAACACTAACCCAGTAAAAGACAAAGGAAGCTTTATTTACAGTAAGGCAGAAAAGGTGACTTCCTTTCTTTTTTTATTCGACTCGGACACCGACTGCATTAGCCCCAGGATTCCAGAACTACAGACTCAAGCAAACATCTAAATGAAATGTCGTTTGAATACAGAAAGTATTAGACTTTGAGAAAATAGTGTCATCTTAGTTTTCCTCAGAGCTTAACGCGGTCTCTGCACCAGGGAAGAGTGGGGACAATTGCACAGCTTGCACAATCGCAACCGTGTCATGATATACTCCCCGATGCCTTGTGACATGAAGTGCTTGAGTAACCCAAAGTAAAATCCAACTTGACGTAAAAAGAACTTACTATGCTTGAGTAAAAACTCCTGTAACTTCACATTACCTTAAGCATATCTAAGTCTCAGTGTTAACTTGATCAATATCTGCTTAAGAGAGTTTGAGAAAAGGGGAGAAGTGCAGAAAAAAAAAAATCATTTAGGTTAATTATTCTTTCAAAGATCTAATTGTGAGAAAAACTGGATTCTGCAAAATAGCAACTTCCCCAAACTCTTAATGGTACCTGAAAGCTTTATCATTCTATTGCGCTTCCTGTAAAATCTTCAGGTTAATATATATATAGGACCTATTGTTACTAGGAAATTTATAAACAATTTCTGGATAGAATTTAGAAACATTATGGAAGTTACACACAGTATTGAAACAAGGATTACACGATAAAATAATAAAATAGTTTAAAAATCAAATATTAAAATATACAAAAATAAGCAAAAAAAAAAAATAAGCAAAAAGAGGTACTTCCATGGTAAAATAAAGAGCAGGGAAAATATTATGACTTTTATGACAGGAAGTTCTACAATTATTTCTTCATTTCAATGTTAATTGATTTTCTTGTTCTAGAGTATTTTGGTTTCTCACAGAGTCTTCCTTCGCAAGCCCTCTCAATTCACAATTCATGTCAAACAACGAAATTTTCCATTTTGTGTAGCAAACTGTAAGTGGATCTATAAATCAAGATCTACGCAAATAAAATCAGAGCTTTTCACATTAGCATAAAATAGTTGTAATTTGGGCAAACCTCTATATTAGCTTTTCCCAAGCTCATTATATGTAATAACAGCAGCCAATTTAGAACCAGGACAAAGTGGAAGTACATGTCAAATACAAGTACAATGCTCTCTGAACCACATATACATATTTGACAGCAATGCATTTTGAAGATTTTTAAAAGATTCAATTAACCTAAAGCTGATCATCTTCCAGTTCAAAAAGAATCAAGAAGCACTTTCACGCTTTGAGAGAATTAAGTAAAAAGGACACCTTGAACAGCTAGGTATTTCCTGAAACAACCCAAGCTTTTATTAAGCCGTCACTGTTAAAAAAATTGAAACTTCTTTCCTGTTATCACTTCTGTGTTAAAGCCTACTTGGAAAAAAAAAGAAAAGAAAATCACAAGTCTGCCCTTAACTTCTCAATTGCCATAAGGAGAACCTCTAGCATACCTTAAGTATAAACGAAGAAATTTTCTCAACAAAGAATCCAGAGCTGAGCATAAAAAGAAAGTCAGGCAGCAACTGCTAGCAGTAGCTTATTGAAGCATTTTCGTTTGGTATGCCAGTCCTTTTCTAAGGACACAATCATGCTAATTGTCGAGTGCATCCTGCAGGGCTGAGTACCCCCAGTTCCTGTTTGGATTTGGGCCTCTTAACTGCAATGCTGCTCTCTGCCTTATTCAGAAATAAATGGCCGTGCAATGTACCAGCGTACAAGAATAGCATATGAAACGTGTAAGAATCCAAGGAGAAAGACTTGGGAGTCCTGGGGGACAACACGATGAACACAAGCCAGCAATGTGCCCTTGCAGCAAAGAATCCTGGGCTGCGCTAGGTAGGACACTGCCAATAGGTCAAGGGAGGCAAGAGCCTTCCCCTCTGTTCAGCGCTGGTGGAGCCACACCTAGAGTCCTCGGTCCGGTTCTGCACTCCCCAGCACAACACAGACGTGAGCGCACTGAAAGGAGTCCAGCAAAGGACCTCAGGGGGATCTTCCGGATGTCTATAAATACCTAGTGTTGGGCAGTAATAGGATGGAGCCAGAGAAAGAACCAGAGGCATCGTCCACAAACTGAAATACAGGAAACATCGTTTAAACATAAGAAAACACCGGGGGCACAGGCTGCCCAAAAAGGTAGTGGAGTCTCCATCCTTGCAATACTCAAAACTGGACACAGTCCTGCGCAAACAGCTCTAGCTGTCCATGCTTTGGGGGTTGGAGTAGATGACAGGGCACCTTATAACCCCAGACATTCTTTGATTATGTGCGTGATACTTTGAAATCAATAAAAAAAAAATTTAGGAACGTCAGATACTATTCTTTACAAGCTTGTATTTTCACATTTCTGGACTAGGCCTTAGAAGAGTAATTTTAAAAATCAAAGCCTCTAGGATTAATCGTCTGCAAAGCTTTGTTTGCAGATTTTAGCATGCGCTTTATTTTCTTAGGATACCTTGTAAAATTCACCCATGCTCTCACATACATCAAAAATACTAAACACCAACATTTTAAGGTCTTGATGTTCACAGAACTAAGATGCCATCCCATTCTTGTCTCAATAGGGAAATACATTATATTAATCAATCACTCCTATTTCCATCTAAAGAGAAAGAGCAAGTGCAAACAGAAGAGAGTGCATCAGCTGGTTTTACCTTTGACACAAAGTACTTTCTTGGACTTCAAAAGGCAAGCCTGGCTTTCGGCCATTTGGCTGCTCTTGGCCTTTTTTACTGTCAACGGTGACACTGACCATTTCGTCTCAGAAAGCAGCCGATTCTGCTACAAGCCAAAAACTGGTTCAAAGCACAAGGTTAATTAAATACAAGATGTGTACAGGGATATAAGCAATCATTTATATGTCCTACAACCGGGACAACCCCTAGAATATGGGATGGGGGTGGAAATTGTGCAATACGGAAAAAAGTGTATCCAGCATTGGTATTTTTAGCTCTACACTCCCAGAAATGGAATCCCCACCTTCTAGAATGGAATAGAGACACAGCATTTCTCCCTTCCTGAGCTCCCACGTACTGGAATCAATTATATTTTGGTTTAGTGATCATTTGCTGTTATGCATATTGCTATTTGTTTCCCCTTTCAACACAACAAAGAGGACTCCTTCCTTTTTAAAAAAAAATAAATAAAAAAATCTTCAGAGTCAGAGGAGAAGGAGTGGGGGGGACAAAAGCGCTAAGAAATTACACACATTTTCCAATCTGTCAAAAATAGACCTTTTAATTTGTAAATGCCAATATGTACAAAAATATCTAACTAGGAAGAAGAGCGTAAACACAAGCTTGTTATGGATAATGAACTGAAATTGCCCACTGTGTAAATAGGGCAATACTGCTGAGTCAATACAGCGTTGGTAGAGTGAATAACACATCCTCTTCACTTACTCAACATTTTAAAGCTCTCGGAAAAAAGACTGCCCTGTAAACCAAAGAAAGTCAATTTAGACATACCGACTTACAGGTGATGGCTATTGTAAGCTCTGTCTAAGGCTTCCAAATTAACTCCTGACCTCAAAATTGATTCAAACCATAATCCTTTACGAGTCTATTTGAAAGCACCTCCCCTCCTCCTGAGTGGGTTTAAAAGCACCACACAATAAAAAAAAAAAAAAAAAAAACAAACACAAAACCAAAACAAAACCACACACAACTTCAGATCAAATAGGAACAAATAATCAGAAATCAGGATACAATAGGAAAACGAAGCACTACAGCCATTACGGATGGGATTTTTCTCTTTCAAAAAGAGTAGCACTCATTTTCCGAGTGAGTCTGTTCCATCTTCAGAGAGTCCTACATGGTAGCAGTGAGTAGTTCTGCAAACGTTGGTGCATCCAGGATGATAACGGCCACTTACATGGAAGACTTAGATCCTTCTGTCTACCAAACATCCATTCAGTTCAGTTTTCCTCTCTTACTCCCCCTAGTTCTGCAAACGTTGGTGCATCCAGGATGATAACGGCCACTTACGTGGAAGACTTAGATCCTTCTCTCTACCAAACATCCATTCAGTTCAGTTTTCCTCTCTTACTCCCCCTGTGCTTTTGTTTCCTCCTGTCCTTTTCAATGACAACATACGCAGTTGAACATCTTCCTTTCAAAACATCCTCCTCCTCTCCATCAGAGGAACTCCTGGCTGAATAAGTTGTACTTGGAGTTAAAGCAAGGCTAAGTTCTGCGTGAACTTACCCATTTCTGAAGGGGTATTTTTATAACCTTTGCCACCACTACGAACTAAAAGGTGACTCAACTAAGACTTGCTGACGATGTTTCGCAAGGCAGATCAGTTACTGTAAGTCTCACAATAGGACAGAATGTGTCACAAGTACATTATACTATGTCTGCACAAGCTCCAATAAAGACAGAAGGCAAACAGGAGTAGTTACACACAGTAGTACTAAGATTCCCAGGTGTGCAAGGAAACATGGACATATATTTCTGCAAAAAATCTAGCACTTCAAGGGATATTAATTGCTATAGGGATGATATAGCACCTCTGACACTCTTTGAAATGGAAAAAAAAAAGTCAAAGAAAAATGAAAAACAATTGGTTATGCTAATGACTGCTGAGGTCAATTGGAAATTTGAGAAAAACTGTGTCCATTTGTAGAACCTGTTTAAAAATGGTACTCGGTATGAATGACTTCAAACCACAGACTGTACAAGAAATGAAGTCTTTATGCAGAGTGGCAATCACCTTTTCCAAGTGTTGCCTAAAAGAGTGTCCCACAGTGCCAACTAGAAAAAGAAATTGCTGATTTTTTCTGTACGTTTTCTAAATTTCAGTGTAACCACGACCTGCATAAAGGTATGTTCTTTCATCTCAATTGAAAGCATTATTTATTTTTCTGTGTTACCCCATACCCCAACTTACAAGCCATTGAAGGCTATAAACATTACATTTAGAATCAAGGTTCAATACTCTACTAATTTTTAAAGCAAGAAGATGCTGTATTTCTACTAGTTCACTAGAGGTGGCAGGAAGAATGTCATGCCCTGACAACTCAACGTGGGGAAAAAAGCAAGAAATACAAGCTGAATTTTTGTTCAAGGTAAACAATAGACCCATGACAAGGTACAAGTCTCTTAATTCGCAAGTAAATGGCTTATCTTCTAAGACACTGTTTCTCTCCCCTCAAAGCGATAATACTTAATACGCAGTATTGTAAAAAGATACAAATGCTTTTACAGTTAATGTATAATACTACATGAACTTTTTTTAAAATAGATGTGTGGTATGTCTCTGCATCATCATACAATAGCGTCATAATCCTGCCCCAAGCAGATAGAAAGAATTGGATAACTTCCTGAGACTTTCTGGTTTTGGGTTTTTTTGGGGGTTTTTTTTTGTTTGTTTGGTTGGTTGTTTTTTTTTTTGTGAAAATAGTTTGTAAGACACACTGAACAACAAAGTACAAATTAATTAAACAAAACACTATGGCTATATAAATAAATATTGCATGAGGAAACTTACGGAATTCAACAAGGGCAAAGTCCTGCACCTAGGATGGACTGACCCTTTCCACTGGTACTGCTGGGCCTAAGTGCCTGGTTAGGAGCTTTGCGGAGAAGGATCCAGGGGTCCTTGTGGGTGTTTGGCTAAGGATGAGTCAGCACTGGACTCTGGAATAAATGAAGGCCGATAACTTACTGGGCTATAACAAGATTATGGTAAACTTGAGTGAATTCACTGGAGGGCCACCAAGATGGTGAGGGTGTGTGAAAACAGGATTTGTCCATCCTTGAAGAGAAAAGGCTCCAGGGGCCTTAACGGCAGGCCCCCGGTAGGTACAAGGAGGCTACTGAGAAAACAGAGCCAGGTTATTCATGGTGGTGCACAGTGGAAGGTTGAGAGACAACAGCCATAAATGGGTAGTTCCAACGGGACAAAGGAGGGATAAAAAAAGGTTTCACCACGAGGATAATGAAACATCAGAACCCAGAGAGGTTTTGGAAGGTCTGTCCTCAGAGACTTTAGACCCCTTGACAATGTTGTTTGAATCTAATGCTGACTCTGCTTTGAGCAGGACCTTGGAATAGGGACCTCCTGAGATCTCTTCTCACCTGAGTGATGCTGCAATTCTACATCACGAAACCAAAGAGATACACAGAAACTCCTTAGAAAGCACAGCAAGAAAATCCTTTCTGCATGGTTACTTATATAACCCTTGTACTGCTAACGAAGCTGTCTTTTCAAATGTCTGAACGACTGATTCGGGGACTAATGTATTTGACTATGCTACCATCAAAATAGGAGAAAAAAGTTGCTCATTTCTCTAGCGTTATTTAGTTTGGAGAGGCAGTTTAGCAAAAAGCTTCATTAATGTTGTATGAAGAACAGTAACATCTGAATCACCAGCAAATACAAGCAACAGGTTAAATTTCCTGCTAACTCTCAAATGCTACATAGCTTGGTCAGTCTCAGGAAATAAACAGTCTAACACACAAATACACCTCCTTACTTGAAAGGTCAGTCAAAAAAGTAAACTGAATAAGGAGGGAAAAAAAAAAAAAAAAAAAAGATGTACTCTTATTTCACCCCAAACTATGACTTTTTTTTTTCCTTGTGGGATGCAAGAAGGAACAGACAGGAAAAGAAAGGAAGTAAACTCTGAAATGTTTATTTAAACTAAAACTGGTTTTCACCTCTTTCCAACATTTAGCTCCAACTGCTAAATGTTGGAAAGTGATGTTCCTAGAGCTGCTTCCAATACCGTACAAGTCAACAATACCTCCACAGAATTGCCTAGAGCATGTATGTGGATATTCCGTAGGAAGATAATACAGCCCCCATTATTCAAATGCAAAAATACTAAGTTTGTTCTCAAACATTAATTAGCACTGACATGAGTTATTCCTGAAGCGCACCAAATCACTTTTTATTCCAGTGTTTTAAGGTTAGTTACATATGATAGACATTAATTCATGCAACGACAAACAAAGAAAAAAAAATATTCTATACGCAACCGGTAATTTATCACTGAAAACAAAACAATAAGGTTCACAGAAGTATAAATTAATGCCTTGTCCTGACACTGGCTTCCCTACAGTAAAATGCAGAACGTGCCCCTCCACAAACACAAATGTACTGATTTTTACATGCTGTGATAGTCCTACTGACTTTAAATACTGTCCTTATTCCTACTTTCCTGAAAGTCTCACGTTTTTCAAGGAATCATCCAAGGGATCTTCTCATCCCAGTAAAAAAAAAAAAAAAAAAAACCAAACAACAAAACCAAACACACAAAACAACAAATCTAAAACCCCAAAACATCTTCTCTGACACTTGATGAACACTACACCCATCAGAAATCAAAAGAGAGCATTATAAGGAGACTGAAGTGCAGTAACTAAGAGACATCACAACATCTTCACGCTTGCTTGGTGAAAAGGAAAATTAAAAAGAGAGAAAGATATAAACAATCATTCTTGAATTACTTCCATAAAAGATTTCTAACATCAAAAAACTACTTGCTGGTAACAACTCTCACTTCAAGGCAAACATAATTCTAATGAATATTCTCCCGGAAGGAATGCCCCCAGTCCCTTAGAAGAGAAATCCAATACTTATGCTGCCCCAAACACCAGTGTTTCTTTTCTCAAAAGGAATAAAAGGTCAAGTGCATCGCCCTAGAGATTAAGACACTTAAGCATGTGAAATCAATTGGGTTATGCACTTAAAACTAGGTAGTTGCTTAAACACTGCTGAATTAGACACAAAAAGAGAACAGAAGTCTCACTTTCACTCTAGGGCAACAGGCTTGGTTATATACTAGTTAGGCCCACTTATTTTCTAGGCTGGGGTGCTACTCAGAGAAGTTTCCCCAGAGACCTCTTGCAGCAACTATGAAAGCTACCTTTTTCTACACAGTATTTATTTCCCACGCTTCTGCCAGGCAAGTAATGAAGAAAACTGATTTCCAATAAGCTTTATCAAAAATCAATCCAAAGCCCAGCACCACTACCAAGAAAAAATTGTACTGATTAAACAGAAAAATGATTCTAATAATAACCCGATACACACTTAATTACGACTTCTTTCTTCTGTACAACGCAGTGAAAAAAAAAAACCAAACAAGACAACAAAGAAGATCTGACAGCAAGAGAAAAACAAGAGATTGGGGCAAATGTAGGCAAACCTACAATTTAGTTCTAAAAGTGGAGTTTGAAAGTCCCAGTAAGATCAGAACGCATTTTTCATTCTCAAAAGATGGTAGGTGTTACATTCAAGGTACCACCAAGAAAAACTAACCTCACTGTATTAAGATCAACAATGACAATATATAAAATCTCATTTAATTTAGCTTAACTTTGTTCTTAATCCAACTGGAACTCTGCTTTCAAATGTCTTTATATATGAAATTTGCAAAATAAAACTGAAGGTGGAGGAAGAGGTTTGAGCAAAGTGTTTTCTGAGGACAGACTGCAGCAGAGCAGAAGTGAATTTGTGGCCAACATTTCTCCTAGCCAAAATGCTTCATTAAACTGAGGTAGTACGCTAACCAAACAGCTCTAGGAACAGTTATAGAAGGACAGCAAATACTGTCTATTTGGGTTTTTTAGATCCCGTTTAGGAGAAAGGAAGCATTATATCACACTATTAAAAAACGCCATTGGAAGGGGACTAGGTTTTCTTCTCCATGTCTTTAGGGAACTGTAATCACCAGGCGATGAATCAGAAGAGCTAGGCAGAAAGGGTGTTGGTTTGATCTCCAAAGCATGTTCCTAGCATTGCACTATCTGCCCACGCAAAGATATAAGACCAGGTCCAGATAAGACAACTAACTCAGAAACTTGAAACACTGGCCCAGGGGTTGAAAGCAGTACCAAACTGACTTGTTTGGGTGACTGTAGCTTATATAAAGATGAACAGAAAAGTCATTCTTGCCTTGAGAGAAAAAAAAAAATCTTTAAAAAAAAAAAGCAGTTAAAGTGTGTAGACTTAATTTGAATGTCTGGACCAAAACAGGAGAGGTTCTTTTTGAGGTCATTTAAAAAATGACCAAACTGAGCCAAAATAGCCTTCAGTAAGTGATTTAAACTGCTGTAAGAACTCAAACTTAATTCAGCTGTAATCTAGGTAGCGATGTTAATTATACAGCTGAGGCAAAGCAGTCAGAGGATGGGCGCAAATGGCAAATTTGGCAACTGAACAATGTTGCTGGCACAGGCAGAGAAGGCAGGGGAAGCAGTAGCAGGAAAAAGAAAATAAGCTTGGCTTGTATACCATTCCCACATGCCAAGGCCAAATACATCTTTTGTGAAAGTTCCTCCCTACTCCTATTAATTTAAACACCAGTTGTGCCATTTACCAAAGTGCTCAAATTCAATCAATACAGTATTTTGGTCATGCAGATTACAGAGCGACGGCTCGAGTGCTTTTCATGCCCTTGGCATAAAGTCAAAAGCCCCTGTCCCACCAAGTCTTATTTTGCCTTCACAAATAACGGTACAACTAGAGGTGAAATTGTATAACTAAGTCTCCATTCTGCAGCAAAGAGGTCAGTAAGCAAGGTATCAGCAAATTCGTTTCAAGAAAGAGTTTGGACTCAGACCCGAGTACCTCTAAACGTGTACAACAGAGTCAGTCATTTGCTTGATAAATGCTAACATAATAGTTAGAACTTCTGGTAGGGCTAACTTTCATTTTTATTCATATGTAAACAGCATGGGTAGTATAAGGTATTTCACTGGGAAAAAAAAAGGGGGGATTTCATACTGAACTGAAGCTCAGAGACAGCCGATTGTTTTTCTTTCTCCGGGACTTGCCTCCCTCTGCAGCCTTCACCAAAGGACTCATCTCTCAGACAGTGAAATAAATAGCATCTGGAAATGAAACTCACTTACCATAAATAAGTTGTGACAATGCTCATATAAATGAGCTGACTCCAAAATGTATTCGCATTACACCTCCCTCCCTTCTGCACCAGCAGAAACCATGTCCTCACAGAGAAGTCAGCACAAAAAAAACCAAACCTCTACGCCTTATTCCAAAGGATCCTCCTCTGCTATTTCTACAAAGCAGAAACTACTTTACAGGGATTTAACGAAAAAAAAAAAAAATGGTGTGTACGATTTGACCAGCGTGTTTCCATCACACTCCTTCTTCATGCAGCAAAACCTACTTCTTAGATTACCTCTTAACTTTCCAAATAGGAGTTGGAAATATGTTCTAGCAGGGAGGTGCCCTCAGAGAGGCCATACTAGCACATGCTATCCATCAGGTAGAAGACGAAGCTCAACTGCTGCGATTTTAACAGTTACTGAAAGTTTGCAAGTTATTACACACGCTATTCTCTTCTCCAAGGAGCAAGTCATGCTTACTTCTTTGATCGCAAAGTGGATGAATTCCTGCAGCGGCGATGGGGATAGGAATGGTACAAGGTAATTTTACACTAAGTAACATTCATCATAAAATTGTTAACATAGATGACAGTATCCAAGTCTCTTGTTAATTACTTGACTGTAAAACTTTAAGAGCTTTAAGTTGACAAGCGTTCTCAATGGAACCGACATAATTAATTCCCTAGGAAGGAAAAATAAACATCATCTTAAAAAAACGCATACTTGTATGTAACAATTCAAATTATGTTTTTCAAATATTCTACCTCTTCCTTCCCATCCCCTCACAGAACAGAAGCTATCTGAGAGTGTTAAAACATTTTAACAGTGGAAATAAATGTAAAAGTTAACTTTCCAAGACTTAAACAGCAGCAACTACGAGGGATGAAACAAAATTTAGTACTAAGAAAAATGTTATTATAGGGAAAGATCTTTATTGTTGAAATAAAGGGCATATTTCATTAATGTAAGATCAATTTCTATTACTATTAAATAGTTAGTCTTTAACTACTAAAACCCAGAACAACACAGAAAAGGAAAACAAAACATCTTCCAGGTATGCCCCACATTCTCACATGGCTTTTAGCTTTAGTAAGAAACAGGTGAGGAAAACATTAAAATCCATTATTTTTACTATTTTTTGTGGGTTTTTTCCAAGATTTCTAAGCAACAAGACCCAACAATGTACTTATAAAGCAGTTAGTGGAAATGGAAGTAATTAAAGCAGTGATATTTTTAGAGATGCTGTGAGAAAAACAGAAGGCAAAGCTTGCTGTTAACAAACTAGTGACACAGGATTTTCTTTTAAATAGCAAATGGATATTTGAAGAATAATACAATGTTTCAAGTAAGGTATTAAGGACTAAGTTTCTCATAATAGAAGCAAATCTCCTTGTTTCCAGTGTGCATTTTTTAAGGGCAAATAAAAAAAAGGGTCACTTTTAACTTTTTATGTAATAAGGTGTGACAGAAGAATATTCTTTATGCTTTATATAGGAAGAAAAATGCACTGTCAGTTATTCTTCTTCCCTAATTTTTTTCTCCTACTCTATAATATACCATAATGGCAAAAGGAGTTAAGAAAATCTATTCCGTTCTCTTCTCTTATGTCTTCAGAAAACAGCCTGACTTTTTAGGAGCCTCATCACATTGGGTGAAAGAGGCCATCTATTTCCATCTTACACATTTACCCCATTTATATCTTCAAGACACATTCAACAGAGCTTGGAAAACTCATTGGGGTTTCAGTGTACTATCAAGCTTACATTACCAACCAGGACTACTTTATCGTGGAACTGAGCTCTTCAGTTCTAGTCCTCTAATTTTCCTCCTTACAGACTGTCTTTACAAGCAAGTCAACCACTCTGAGACAATTTTGCTCCAGATACTATTTCCCATATGCAGTATAGACAAGATTACATTTCATTTGATCCCGCATGCACACCTGGAACATTTTTTCCAACACTTTACCAGCGAGCACTGTGCCTTCAAACACTCTCGTGCACCCTTATACACCCACAGCACGTAACACCTACCATGTTCTCTTGCTTCAAAAATACCAATTTAGCAGACGGTAGCACAGGCTTTGAATTATTCCAGTTAGTCTGTACCAAAACCAAATAAAAAAACCACACCCAAAAAAGACCAGAAAATATCATTACAGAATTACAGAATCACAGAATGGTAGGGGTTGGAAGGGAACTTTGGAGATCATCTAGTCCAACCCCCCTGCCAAAGCAGGTTCAGCTAGAGCAGGCTGGACAGGAACATATCCAGGCAGGTTTTGAATATCTCCAGAGAAGAAGAGAACACAACTTCTCTGGGCAGCCTGTGCCAGGGCTCTGCCACCCTCAAAGTAAAGAAGTTTTTCCTTATGTTCAGATGGAATTTTCTGTGTTTCAGTTTGGGCCCGCTGCCCCTTGTCCTGTCATTGGGCACCACTGAAGAGTCTGGCCCCATCTTCTTGATACCTACCCTTCATATATGTATAAGCATTGATGAGATCCCCCCTCAGTCTTCTCCAGGCTAAACAGACCCAGGTCTCTCAGCCTTTCCTAGTAAGAGAGATGGTCCAGTCCCCTGATCACCTTAGCAGCCCTCCGCTGGACTCTCTCCAGCAGTTCCCTGTCTGTCTTGAACTGCGAGCCCAGAACTGGACACAGCACTCCAGATGTGGCCTCACCAGAGCAGAGTAAAGGGGGAAGATAACATCCCTCGACCTGCTGGCCACGCTCTTTTTAATGCACCTCAGGAGACCTTTGGCCTTCTTGGCCACAAGGGCACATTGCTGCCTCATGGGCAACTTGTCCACCAGGACTCCCAGGTCCCTCTCTGCAGAGCTGCTTTTCAGCAGGTCATGCCCCAACCTGCACCGGTACATGGGGTTATTCCTCCCTAGGTGCAGGACCCTGCATTTACCCTTGTTGAATTTAATTAGGTTCCTCTCCGCCCAACTCTCCAGCCTGTCTTGCTGAATGGCAGCACAGCCTTGTGGTGTGTCAGATAAAGGGATGCAGAGATCACCAAGGGCAAGAACTCCATGGTGTTCACTTTTCTATAGGACCGGTGAGGACAAAGGCAACTTTACATCTGATTTGGGAGTCAGCCATAGTGTGGACTTAACTCAAAGATGACAGTATCAGCTGAAAGTGCATTTCATTACAAACCACAGCAGACTAGAAAATCCCTACTCCCTACACAGTTAGTAAACTTTAACTTTTTCAGACTCAAAGGGGCAAAAATTAAGGCTGAACCATAAGTAGTTATAAGGTGACATAAAGGCCGTCTGGATCATTAATCTGCTCCTAACAAGGTATTCCAATAGACGGGTTACCTAAAACTCTCAGTAATTTGCAGGTGATACCGGTTTTGGATGACATCTGTACTCACAAAAGCTTCACTTCATCTTGCCGCTATTTTACCCATAACTTTTGCTGGCAGATGGAACAAGAAAAGATGCTGATGAATGCAAAGGGCAAACAGAGTGATCCTTCTTCCTTTGCATCTCCTTCCTCCGGCTGTTCTTGAGACACATTGTGTGTTTTAAACATCAAAGGTTCTTTCTAGGCCTGCAATGACAACTTTGAGACAGAAAACACAGAACTAGCACAGGCAGAATTGTAAGGAGTATGTCTCTGCCCTTCTCCTACATATTTTTTTTCCAGAGCTTTCACGTATGCCAACGTCGTGTGTCACGAATGTCATAGAGCACGACAGAGCACATTTGGAAAAGCTGCTTGCCTGTGGCATGAAGCCTTTTTTTTAAATCAATATACATCTAATACAAATTATAAAGAAAGATGGTTATTTACACAGTAGCTTTGAGCAGCATATATATCCTGATGCACAGCAAATCAGCACGATGGTTGGTGTTGAGAAAGTGTAGTTAACTGCTTATAGCTGGAAATTAAGGTTTAGGACTCCTGGATTCTTTTCCTACCTGTGTCAGTGATTATTTTACAAATGGAGACTACAGTACTTTATAATATTGTAAAGAATCCCAAGGCATAACTAATATTTATAGCATAATTAAGGGCTCCAGGTGAAAGACACATTCATCAGGACATAGTATGACAATTTGCTAGTTAAAAAAAAGAAGTCATTAGTGACATAAAAATTCAGGGTAAGTGGGAAGTGACCTGGGCTTATTGTTTCTGAAGGAAGTCTTCTGAATCATGCTAGCTGAAGATCTGCCCGTGGCATTTGGAAATGTATGCTAATAGTTTTTCATAGAATCACAGAATAATTCAGGTTCAAAGGGATCTCAGCAGGTCATCTGGTCCAACCTCCTGACCAAAGCCAATTTATCATTCCCTCAGAGTTAAGTTATCAAGAGCATCGTGAATTGCTTAGTAACCTGATTACAATGACAAATTAATCAAGCCTGAATTTTGCTAATCCAATTACAGTACCCTCAAAGAGCTCAACACATGTTTGGATGCACAATGCAGTCACTAGTGATACAGGCCAATTCATAACATTTTGAGGATAAAGACAGTGTGGTTTATTTAGCACTGACTCTGCTAAGAGAGTGTAGACATAGGCATTCTCTGTTAAGGAGCCAAAGGGTTTAACGCTGTGTGTTGAGTGTATATAATGGGAGAGAACGCTCACAACAGGTCTTCTATGATGGATGGGGAGGCAGAGCTCAAGCAGCCATCAGGAAGGGGGAACATGACTGCAGGTCTGAGAGTGAGGGTGCACTGCCCTGGCAGCAGCTCATGATTTATACACTGGGGCACACGAGTCACAAACAGCACAAGCAGCCACAAGTGCCTTTTAACACAGAGCTGGTAGAGAGTGCCCTGAAAATATGGAGAATCACTTAGAATATATTCCCTCCGTGCACTTTAGGAATGGCTGTGAATGACAATCTCTTTCATTTGAGCTAAGGTGTATATTTGTTTTGGGCAAGAATAACAACAACAGTAAGAAAATTGAAACTATCATCTTGTCTGATCACAGAATTCAATCCAGGCAAACCTTCTTCTTTACCTGTCATATATCCCATACAATCAGTACTATTTTTGGTGTTTTAGAAACACAAATTATATTACTAGCAGAGAGAAGTTATGAAGACGCAAAAATCTTTACAGAAGCTACGCCTACTTGCAAGTTACTGTATGCTAAGTCTTTGCCTAGTCAGATTCCTCTGACAAGACTCTTCAGCTGGTGCAAATTGCCACTGCCCTATTGCTGTTTTCTGCATTTTAAATTACTCCGTCCACCAGAATCTAAGTCACATTTTCACCAATATTTTAATGTGCTGTTTATAGAAAATTGCTTTTGTCCTTCAAAAGAAAAGGAAAAAAACCCCACCACATGAACTAATGCATGATGAACAACCGCTTATTTGAATCGGCATTTAAATTTACTCTCTAATCCTGCAACCATTGGGGATCTATACAATTGTGATCTGATCACAACAAGCAACCTAACAGGAATACACTTAGCAGAAGCACACTTATTTACCATACATGTTTCATAACAATTCATTATTTTTTTTTGTACAGCTAGGAACTGACACATTGTTTAAATTTTATTTACCAATAACATGAGTAAAAGAACCCCAACTTTGAAATCAGATACAAAATTGCAAGGTTTGATTTAATCGACAGTTATGTACAGGTGGAAAGTTCAATGCATAATAGCCGAGATACAGAGCAGCTGACAGAGACGCAAGCTAAAAATGAAACTACTGCATATGGATGCAAAATAGAGATTTCTGCATGTTAGCAGAAAATAAAATACATTACCTGACTTGAGGTAAAAACAGAAAGGCAGAAAACAAAGACTAGCAGAGGCATGCCATACCCCTTCAGCTGGTTTATGGAATCATAGAATGGTTTAGGTTGGAAGGGACCTTAAAGACCATCGAGTTCCAACCCCCCTGCCATGGGCAGGGACACCTCCCACTAGAACAGGTTGCTCAAAGCCCCATCCAGCCTGGCCTCAAACACTTCCAGGGATGGGGCAGCCACAACCTCTCCAAGAAACCTGTTCCAGTCTCTCACCACCCTTCACAGTAAAGAATTGTCCTAATATCTAATCTAAATAATAGCTAATCTAAATCTACCCTCTTTCAGGTTAAAACCATTATCCCTTGTCCTATCACTACACTCCCTGATAAAGAGTCCTGCCCCAGCTTTCCTGTAGGCCCCTTGTAGGTACTGGAGGGCTGCTATAAGGTCTCCCCGGAGCCTTCTCTTCTCCAGGCTGAACAACCCCAACTCTCTCAGCCTCTCCTCATAGGAGAGGTGCTCCAGATCTCTGATCATCTTTGTGGCCCTCGTCCAGACTCGGTCCTACAGATCCATGTCCTTCTTAAGTTAGGGTCTCCAGAGCTGAACACAGTACTCCAGGTGGGGTCTCATCAGACCCAAGCAGAGGGGCAGAATTGCCTCCCTTGACCTGCTGGCCACGCTGCTTTTGATGCGGCCCAGGATACAGTTGGCTTTCTGGGCTGCAAGCACACATTGCCAGCTCATTTTGAGCTTCTCATCAACCAACACCCCCAAGTCCTTCTCGTCAGGGCTGCACTCAATCCATTCTATACTTGTGCTCGGCCTGAGAATCCTTCCCAAAACCATACAGAAGGTCTCCAGCACATCTAGAAAAAGGCTACTTTTAAAACTGTTACCATAGGTCTCTGTGGAGAATTTTTTTTTTTTCATTGTTACCTCTGATGATTTCTCCCCTTCTTTCTCCTACTCTCCCCCACACTGCCCCTCTTTAACTCTCCTCCACTTCCAAGCCAGCGCTTGTACTGAAGGTAGCCTCTCTGGGTGTCTGGACTTCAGTGACAACACACAGACTCTAAAGTATCTTTATTGAAATAACATTTAAAATTATACTGTACTTCATAATGAAGCCGCAGCAACCTGCTGTTTTGCTTCTGCTCCCAGGGTGTTTACAATTAACCAGAGCATAATGATATAATGTCATCCCACTCCTAAATTCAAGGGTGTGTGAAAAGAGCAGACAGCAATACACACTGCACGCCGATATATATATTATGTGGTCCCCAGCCCCCAGGTTTAAGAAAGCTACATTCAAAATCCTCTGTAATGCTAACATGATTGAATAGCTACCTTTAAAGGCTATAAGTTCATACACTGTACTGAAATCATTTGTGTAGAAATGATACCATTTCTCTTCCCAAGCACAAAACTTATCACATTCGATCAAGAATAAGCAATATTTTTCATTCTTTATACAAAGGAAGCAATCTTCTTAACAGTCTAAGCAGGTAAATGCTATATACTTCAGGCATGTCCAATACAGTTGAAGAGTGGGGACACGGCAAAAATATCCCTTTCTGGGTCTGTAGAATTCCACCAGGCAAACAATTAAGCACTGCTTTGACTGACTGGGGCACTTAGATGGGAAAGAGCAGATTTTGGTCAAACATAATAAATCAAAGTATATTTTAGGTAGTGTAAGCATTCCTGCAGCTTTACGCACCATACATAAAATATGCCCAGATAAGCCAGCCACAGCAGCAGCAGTACTATGCTGCTTTGCATAGTCATTCTGCCCTTGCAGGCTGGGTCTTGTACAGTCCTAATTAAATTCAATCAGCACTAATTTATCTTGTATTTTAGCCAAAAATTATTATACCGAGATGGGCTGAAAGTAGCTGTAGGGGTTTCGTTATTCAGTTAGTACAGGAATCGCATTTGTTTACAACAACTAATAAATGGTAGCCGATACAGCTAGAGGACAATACAGCGGCAATGATGCCAACCTATGTAGGTTAAAACACATTTACAGATAAAAGTAAGAAGAGCACTTAAGAGCGGCAGAAATGCAAACTTTCAGTCTAAATGTACTGTTAAATTCAACCTTTCATTAACGAGGGCCAAACCAGACTTCCAAGCTGTCTCTTACTACTAGAAAGGAAAGGATTGCACGGCACAATATGTTAAGGGTCACACTCTACAAGCTTTAGATACACTAGTCTGGCAAATATCTAAAATGGAATAAATAAGTGACAAAAAAGCCAGTACCAAATGCTGCACAGGTACTTCAAAGTAACAAATAGTCTTGACTTCAGAATTAACTTCCCTGGCTCTTCTTTCCGCTCATGCCAAAATAAATTAATTAAAAAGTAAAGACAGCTGCACAGCAAATAATAAAAAGGCACATGACTAAATACTTCATCATTTCATTGTGTAAAAACAAGTCTAGTTGTATTAAGTAGTGTTATATTTTGATAATCTAATGTTATTGCTATTCTGCTGTACGTTAAAAATACCATCAAGGATACAGAATTGTTTTTCAGCATCTATATTACAGTTCTCTGTGGAGCTATAATGATTCCTATTAGATGAGGATCTAACCCTGTTTTCATTCCTTAAACAAATCCAACATTTCACATGAAATACATTTTGCAGAACATCTGTTTACTCTTCATTATTAGTACATGACCATTACAGATCTCATTCCGTTATCTTCCGTATAAAACTAGCATCATGACAGAGTCTATTTATGAGGATTTCAACATCTTAAGTACATTCTGTCTTTCTCAAGTCAACATTTTTTTTCTAACCAGATGACCAGTTTCATGAATCAAATTATATTGTAATAATATCTGAGATAATTTTGCCTCTGAAATTGGTGTTTAGGCATTTTAAAGTATGATTAAACTTATAAAGAGATACTGTCTTGGTCTGGGTGAAAAAAAACCAACCTTTCCCTAAAGCTATTACTGCAGGGGGTGAGGAATTCAAAGTATGCTCTACTACCAATGCATAACATTTACCTCATTATGCTAACAATGCCTTTTAAAAGAGTTCATAAACAAAAAAAATATACAAATGGATCAACTGCATGAGAGGAATCTAAGGATAAGAAGCTATAGAGACGCATTTCCGATTCTCTATTAAAACCACACAAAAAAACCCCTGCTAAAAATAAGTTGGGCAACCCTACATCATGGATATTACACACATTCAATGGCTGTATCTAAGTGATGCAAATGATAAGCTACAGCTGAACGCAGGTAAAGAAATAGTGTCTTTGGGAAATGTTCACTTTTTGGAGATTTTTGCTGATACAGAAGATCACGTAGCCAAAGATATCCCACAGCCTCAATCATTTAAGTAGACCCTATACTTATCGGGCAATGCCACTTGGCAGTAGTGACACAAGTACTAGAACTGCTGGGTGAATGCTTGCCTCAACAGTTTAAAAACCTTTCAAAAATTACTCTGTTGTGTTTGACCTATTTTTTCCCTCCAGATTGCAGGGAAGGGCTTCCAGTTCAAAAAAAGAAAGAGTAGAAAGCCATAACTAATAGAAAGAATTCAAGGTTTCAGTCATGAATTTCACATGTGCATTAGAATAGGAAAAAAAAAAAAACACACAATTCTAACGCAGTCCCCAGTCTTAACTACAAAAGCAGCCCCACGTCATGGATATATCACAAAGTGCTTTTAGTGATTTATCCATAAACCTTTTAAAATTATCTTAATTGGTTTGAAATCTTTTATACTAAAATATTTTTTTTCTGTTAATAACAGGAAACAAATGCCAATGCTTTATGTTAATTACATGTCCTAATAACAATAAGCAAATAACCCTACTTCCCCAGATATCTGTTTTCCTCTCAAATTTCTCACCCCCCCACTGATGTTATAAATAACTTATATGCAAATACATCTAGAAATGCATGACTGAAGTGCATTTAACATATATATTAAAACATGTAACGCAGATGAGTTCTGATCAGCATAAAGATTAATATAGAATATGTACATCAAAGTATGCACATAAATTTTATGTTGTTTATACTCTGCTTTACATCAGAGAGAATAATGATCACTGATAGAAAAGTAATCCCATATAACAAACCAGTCTATAATAATTTGATTTTTTTTTTTTTCATATCCCAGTATAGGAAATGGAGGCATTAACCTACTGCACAATTTCACAAACAATTTCGTATGGTCGGGGCTCAGTTCTCATTTTTTGCTTTCAGATGTAAAATGGAAGCATCGTGAATTTCAGGATTAAAGCAGAAACATTTTGTCTTCTGTCTAGAAATAAACATGCAAGAGCTCTCTGATGGTGACGGGAGAATGTTAACAACTTTACACGCATTTTGGAATGCCAACACATTTTTGCACATGCTTCATATGTTGAATATGGAAATCTTAATAGTTACCCCAAACACAAGTGTGGTTATTACTGCTTGGGTCAATTCACTGGTGAAGCTTTCCTCCCTACTGCAGTGGCCGTTACTCTGGCGAGGCAGCGACACCCAAGCCATGCAACTTAATACTGCTTTTGTATTTTATTTTCCAAAAAATGAGGAAAAATAAATCTTTCTACACCCTCTCTCAAAAATATATTCTCTGGTTGCCTTCCTCATGTCTAAAACACCTCAAAAAATGCTCCCCGCCTTTTGTCAATATGTGCAAAAAAATTATTAATGCAAAAATTATTAATGCAAATTGATAAAAAATTAATGCAAAAATTAATGCTAATTATTATAAAAAAACAAATAGAGAGTGTATATATATATATTTTTTTTTTTTTTTTTTTTTTTTTTTTTTTTTTACACACTATCAGCTTGCTTTTGCTGTTGTCAAATGATGGTCTGAAAGAAAGATTTTATTCTGCTCACCACTGTACATAAATGCATAAAATGAAAGACATTTAATGGTAAAAACCCGTAACAGAACCTACAAAGTTAAAAAGACAATAAAGTAAGGGGACAGCAGAGGAGGTCG
Source organism: Vanellus vanellus (assembly GCF_965231255.1). Lineage (NCBI taxonomy): Eukaryota > Metazoa > Chordata > Aves > Charadriiformes > Charadriidae > Vanellus > Vanellus vanellus. The sequence continues at coordinate 33,230,544 of NC_138909.1, forward strand.
GATGCTGGACCAGGTACAGGCCACAGCCAAAAAGGCAGCGCCTTGGGGAAACTGTATTTAAGAAGGGATAAAAAACAACAACTCTGTAGCAGTTGGTAGAGAAGAGTTCGGGGAAAAAAAAAAATATGTATGAGAAACTTCCCTGCAAACACCAAGGTCAGGGAAGAAGGAGAGGGAGGAGATGCTCCAGGCACCCGAGCAGATATCCATGCTGAAGCCCATGGAGAGCCCACACTGGAGCAGGGGAAAAGCATGAGGAGAAAGGAGCAGAAGAAAGGAGCTGTTATGGACTGACTGCACCCCCTGGCACCACTCAGGGGGGGAGCAGGTAAAGGAGCTGGGAATGATGGAGAGAAGTTGAGCTGAGGAAGAAGCTGGGGGGGAGGGGTAGTAGACACGGGGGTGTTTGGTTTTGTTTCTCACCGTCCTACTCTGTTTTTAATTATCAGAATATTAAATTAATTTTCCCCAAGTCATATCTGTGTTGCCTGTGACATGAGAGAGATGTCCCTGTCTATATCTCGACATCTCTATCAACAGGACAGGGATGGGGAGTGAGACAGCGGCTGGGTGGGCATCTGGCACAGCCATCCAACCCACCACAGACGGAACAGTAACATGAAGGTTGTATGCTGCAGATACAGAAAGACAAATTCTCATTGACTGCAATACTCAGCGTTATGAGTGTCTCCTCACAGAACTGCTGATACCTTTTTCTCCTCACATGCTGCCCAGTGTGAGCACCGTACACATAAAACAATATCAGACTACAGATTTCCTGTGCAAATTTGAAAATCTTACCCAACATTGGAGCTATGGTAAAATCATTCTAACTTATGTGACAGACATACATAACGGATATGAACTTTGCCTTTAGAAGTCAGAAGACTACAGTGTTCTTGCAAATTAAGATCGCTCCATTACGAAGTACATAAACACATGATTAATTTTAAGCACATAATCCCACTTCAAAAAAAAACGACTCGATGATTCAAGTCAGCTACTCAAAATTTAAAGTAAGACACATGATTATGATTTGATTCTTAATTTCTTACAGAGGAACCTGGGAAGTGTTTGGGGAGTGGTATATCCAAAAGTAAAAATAAGAGACAGAACTGAACTGTTTTAACCAGATATTTAAAAGCACACATTTTATTCCAGTTGTAGGTCTATTTTCTTTGCTGAATATGAAAAGTAAATTTCTTCCACCACAACAGGATGATACTACGTGTATCTTACCAATTGTCATTGGATTTTAGTTTTCCTATAGGCTCTACTAACCTGCCCATTAGGTAGAAAAAACTGTGAAAAATGAGTGTTAAATATGACTTGAAATTGGGTTTTACCAACTCTCTGACAGTGTACTGCAAAACATAAATTCCCTTCTGTAAGAGAAACTAAGTGTCCTTATTCCAGGAAATGCAGTTTGGCTGTAACTTTTATGACCTCAAAATTGTGTAATTTACATTCTTTCAATTTAAAAAGGCCACTGTAAAAGGTGTCACCTTTATAAAAGCTGTTTCAATAAAACTTTACTTCCACACTACATTTTAAAATTAATTTGACCTTGAATTCTAAATTTCAGAAAGGTGAGCATATAACACTTCTTTTTGGATGACCATTTAAAAAAAAGGTATAGATATTTGACAGTGTATCTACTGCATTTTAGAACACAAATTAGGACACTTGGCAAAGAAAGATGCGTTCCACCCTAACTTTTCGGAAAGTATATGCTATAGTTTGGAGTGTGCTATATTGGTTCACTTAAAACAACTACAGTTTTTCAACAGTTAATTGAAAAGCTTAATAGACTTGCATTTCTGACTTCCCAAGATGGCAGAAGACAAACCAATTATTTTACACAATTATGCCAGTAAGGGGAAGGATCTGAATCCCTTCAACAGGAGTTTAACCCCAGTCTTGCAAGGAAATGTATAAGGTACATATCAACATAGACTAACAAAGCTAAGACCAGCAAATACTAGCTTAATTAAATTTAAAATAAAGAAAAAAAATGAAAACCCACAAAAAACACACCACAAAAAAAAAAAACCCACCCAAAACCCTAAAAGAAAATCAGCTTCTTGTATTTCTTATAGCACATATCTCTTGTGACAAAGATCAGCTGGCAATTCTAAGCGACCATCTTCAAAATATCACGTTCCTCATTGCCCCACAATGTCCAATATAGGTGCAGTGAAACAACACCCCTTGCTAAGGTGTAGCCGGCCACAAGACAAGTTGTTTTTATGTATAGCCTGCCTCCTGCGGTAGAGCGATATTGTTCTGTTCTTAATGGTACTCACATTCTAGGCCAACATCTTTTCTTCAAGGATCGCCAGATTTGCACTCTGAAGTGTTTTTTCTCTACTCGGGCGTTTAGCCTTAGCTGCTTACTGTGAAATAACATAGGCATCAGCTGCATTCACATCCTTTCTTTTTGGACGTTTCAGTACAGAAATTACATATAGTGTATCGCAAGTCTTCGCGTGCCCTTTTCTCCTTGATAAAGTCTTACAAATCACTAAGTCATTCTTCATAGTTAATCTGTTATCTCCCTACCCACCAAATGTGACACTTTATACTCTTAGTTTAGTAATTGCTCTCATAGCTTTGTCCTCAGCCGAAAGACATCTTGTCAGTAAGTTTTTCACATTTCAGTTCTCTCAAACTTTTGGTAGCACATGACATTATTTGTGAGAACCAGAGCTTGCGAAATGACTGAAGTGATTTTAGACTTCAATTTCTATGGCTCACTTCTGGGATAAATCTGACAATATATCTCTCTCGGGAAGGGTAAGAGAAGCGTTCTCCTTCAGATTTAGGATTTTTCACTGCTTTCTTATATATAGGCTGACAAAGCAATGGCATTTTGTCTGATGGTCACAAGGAAAGCACTAATTGGAAAAACAGTCAATAGCAACAGAGTACTGGTGAAAAATACCTGCCCGTTGAACTCCTATTAAGCTGGTTTTTAATTCCTATTAGAAAGAGCAGAGCATCTGTGAAGACAGGAAGATTTTTTCGGTTGAGCACAATGCCTGTTTGCAAATATACTGCTCTTCTTTATTAGCGGCTGTGTTTGCAATTTGGATGTATGCTATACTTGATGTTTTCATAGATTACTGATCTAAATGGTGCATGTGAAAAGCATAGGAAGATATTCCTGAGGCTTAGAAAAGCATATAAAGAAACATGCTATAATATACCCATTATTTTTCTTAAATATTTTGTTCATAGTGCTCTCAGGGTTATCTGTTTGCACTTTATGAACGGAAGTACAGTAGTCCGCTACAAACGTCTACAATAAGTATTGTATGAAAGTACTTTCAAATGCAAGGCAGACCGCAAAGTGTACAAAGAGCTTTACATCGGTAGTATCAATTCAGGAAATACTGGATGGAATATTTTATTTTTATCTTCTTTCTCCGTACAATTATGCATTTACTGTATCTGTTGTAAACTCTATTCAAAAGAGGGGGGAGTCTTCTGGAGCAGTACTAGCATAATTTCTCAAACGTACAGAAAAAAGTGAAAAGTTGAGATCAGCGCACAGACCCTGTCAAGAACATCCAAGTGTCCCAACTTGCCATTCCGTAAAGACTTACATATGTGCGTCATTTTCTACACCCTGTGCAGGTTTCCCTCTAGATACCTGAGCTTCTTACATATTTGAACATAAGCATGATGCACGAGCCTTTGCAGGACTGGGATCTTTTCCAGCTCTTACTGACTTCAGTGGGAATTAGTTTATCCTTCAGCATATATTGTCTAACAAAAAGCATGTTAACATAATTAGACCGAAGTTAAGAACAGATCAGCTAGAAGTATCAATAATAAGCGGGGTTATTTCCAATGCCACACCACCTAAATTTTCTTGCAAATCATTAAACTGAGAATCCCCAAGATTTCCATGTTAACTTTTCTCCCCGGTTTTCATGCTTGCAAATGCAGGAAGATTTAGCTTCCTCATTTTCAAGTAATGCATTTTGTACATCAATACAAACACAATACCAAGATGGTAAAGAAAAGAAACATCACCACTTATAAAAAAGGACACACCAGCAGTTCATTTTCCTCTGCGCTCTGAATTACCCAGGACAATTACAGAAATACAGTTCTCCTCTCTTAGTAGAAAAAGATGATCATGGTACAAATTTGGACTGTGAAGACCGTCTCCAAGTTGAGAGACAAACATCTTTATGACTCAATAGCAACAAGCTGAAGGAGAGGCCAGGTTGGTTTTTGGGGGTTTTCTTGGGCAGTTGGGCTAAAAGGGTCAGCCATTTCTTCATATCAGCAAAGAATCTCTCTGTCATAATTAAGACCATGTAGAAACAAAGCAGTCCACAGTCTAGACCAGGGATGATATTATTTCTTGCTGAATGGGCAAGGCTCTTTGTAACAGAGATGGCACTTAGATTTACCATCTGGGGTTCTAGAAAAATCGAGGATGAAATTGAGGTTAGAAGATTAAGAATTTTCAAAAACGTCTTCTGTAAAAAGATGGGATAATCCTAATGTTTATACAACCAGCTAATATAATAATAATACATTATTCCTAGACAAGCAAAAGATATATTGAGAGAGGCCATAACGCAAGCTTGATTACATTACTATCATATTACTACAAACTGCTCATGACTCAGAGTTCTAGCTGAGAAGTGGGAGGTAAGATCAATGGCAAGGTGATATTCAAAGCATTCAAGACCAGAAATTTCCTATAAATAACAGTCATCCGTACTCCCTCCTCTATAATAAACCCACAGACTTGTCCTTCAGTGAGATCCCATCTGGACAAACACCTTTTCTCACACCGAGTAACAGTCCAACATTTCTGAACCACATTGTTTCCCCGCTGCAGTTCTTGGAGCGCAGCCAGAGTCTGACCCGGAGGACTATGAACCACATCGGCAGGACTTCACAGCCGATACAGAACCGTGACCAATAAAGCGTCCACCCCAGTACAAAAGTCATTGGGGCAGGTTACTCTAATTGGGTATCTGCGCGAAAACGTCCAACTACCCCGTTAGATCTTTGATTTCAAGCCAGGGCTTTGTCCATATTGCCAAGGGCCACCCCTTTCCAACAGATTTCTTCGTGCACGCGTGCATGTGTACACACACGCGCGTGCTATTTAAAATACTTTATTCACAGGTGTGGGAAGAGATAATTGGCTCTCTGTCAATGTTAGTAGAAGTAAAAGAGTTAAGCGGATCTAAAAAGCAAGTAGATTGGTTCTGCTGTTGCGGTAGAGAGAATTCCCTTTCTGAAAGGTACATATCCTGGAAAGCTTTGCTGATTTTAGCACTACTAGTCTCTTCCTAGTTAATATGTTAAAAATCTGAATCTCAAACAATAAAGTCTATTTATTCAGGAATATTAATATAGGCTTCTGGTTCACAATACCCAGTCTTTTCTCTGACACAAATTGGACATTACCAACTTTAAAAAAACAAAACAAAACAAAAAACCAACAAAAAAAACACAGACTCTTCTATTTTGTGCCTTATTTGCAAGAAAAACCATGAAACACATGGTTTTGCTAACTGAGATTAAAAGTCTTTTCCTTATCCTCCAAGGAGTGTATTTCCTTTGTGCACGGTCAGAAAACTTTCTTTTAAGAGCTGAATAAAGTTGAAAATTCCAGAGCTCAGACATTTTATGTTATTCTCTTCCAATTGCAATGCATGGTCTTGCACATAATCCACAGGAATATTACATCTGTATTTTCAAAAGGGCTTCTCTATACTGATTGTCCTCATGATCAAGAGATAAATTATTCGGAAGAAAACAGAAAAACTGAGTGATAAGGTTTTCTGCAATCAATGTCTCTAATACATATGCGAATGGGACATCATTTCACCAAAACAATCCATCTGTGAAGTATGCAAAGGGATGACTGCGTTTGGATACAGCAATTAATCACCACATTATTTATAGCACTTCAGAAGCAGCTTACAGTACATTAATCAGGGATAACTTCTGCTTAATTAACAGAGCTGCCAAAAAAGTCAAACAAGACCATAAAAAATAGAATTGAGTAAGAAAGAGCTAGCAAGGGACTGGTAATGATAAAATATTCAAAAGTTCCTCTTCAGCTAACAGCACCGGTAAGCAACAAATTCCACCTACAAACAACTACACTGGGTGACTATATTGGTAGTACTGGATACCCACGAGTAAAAAGAAAAAGCAACAAGCAGTTGACTGCATCAGTTTTAGTGCAGTGCCATGCACACAGCCACCTGCCTGTGGAAGACATAAGAAACAAGGAAGCAACTTCTTTATTTTTATTTTTTTTTTAAAATCTCCCTTTGTGTCATTAGAAGGACCACTGGAGTGAGAAGGTGCAGGGATTACGCCTAAATTCGTTGTCTCTGCTACTCACGGACTCTGGAGGAAGACAAGAACAGGAGTAGTGCAGGTTTGCTATTTAATCTGCTTTTCAAATCATGATTCAATGGAAATGTCTTCATTATGTAGAGGCTCATAAAATAAAATCCTATTTGCCAGAAATGTGCAAGACAGTGTAACTCTCCCATTCAAAGTACTTGAAAAGAAGTTTAGCAATTAAAACTAAGTAAAACATTAGTGAGATATGGGGAACATGAGTAATTTGCATGTTAGGCATATGCAAATTAGAAAACAAGATCTGGTTTAAAGGAATAAAGAACTTCATAAAATTACATGGCTATTAAAAGTAGCTTATATGCTAAGAAGTATTCTGATTTACATAAGCAAATTTATTTCAATTACTACATGCAAATGGTAATTATATCAAGTAAAAACAAATTTTTATTGAAAGCACATATAATTACAGAAAACATTAATGAATCTCAAGTTTAGGTCCTCAGTAAGAAGGGATGATGAATAAAATACAGAAAAAACGCTTTTATTATTCAGCGCACAGCTGAAAGTTTAAGTTTAACTATGAAGCAACTGTAATTAGGTTTCGTCAGTCTTTTTTAGCATGGTGTCCGTAGATCTCCAGAGGAATTAAGATTTCCACTGGAAATATCAGTGTTTATTGTAACTTGCCATACTTTAACATCCCATAATAAAGCCACTCCTTTTCTCTGTTGAAAATGTGTCGGTCCTTATGTAAATAAAGGTAAATTCAACTATGATTAGTTAACATTTTTCATGTGTGAAGATAGGTATGTTTAGGAACTTATCTTTAGTCTAATAGCATTCACAGACATCTTAATGACACTGACAGCTGCCATCAGAATATGCATGCACAAAAACCTCTCTAGTGGGTGCGTTCGTAGGTATATTGTGTTTATGAAATGGACAGAAAGTGGAACCCTCTATATTTCAGAAGCAGTTGAAATAAGATCGATGAATTGATGTGGAAAAAAAATCATTTCCACGTCACTTACAGCTAAAGGAAAAAGAATCATAGGACCAATCAAGACAGAAAAAAATAAAACACCAACAAATTCGTTTGCAAAATACAAATCTACATAAATAAATATTACACCAAGCTCTCATTGTGCCCTCCTTGGTTAAAAGTTGCTTGTCTCGTAGTAGACTTTTGGGCAGTGTAAAAGAGCACTGCCAGCGCTTTTGGTATAGTCATTTCGAATAGCATCATTCACATGGTTATCATCTGTCCTAACAGGTCTTGAAGGGCATTTGTCTCATCATACTCGTAACAAAGATTGCCATGAGGTCACTCAAAACACACTTAAAGGGCTCAAACTAAATATTCAGGTTACCCGGTAACAGCAACAATTCCAGCCACATCATTTCAAATTATTTTAGAATATAATATCCCCCTCTCAATGGTTGCATTTTGATGGCCTCACTGAGCTTTCTCCTGATGGCTCAAGTGCATTTGAGCTCAACAGGACCTGGGCGGGGAAGGAGGGAATCTTATATAGTTAGGTACCGAAAGGATTAAGAAATACGATTTACACTATTTTGTCACAATACCACATAAGTGAAACTATCAATCAAGAGGCCTATACATTACTCCCTTTTATTATATCAGCACTTTTTAATATTTTGTTGGTATTCATCAATTGAAGGAAGGCAGCATGTCAGCACGTATAGTAGCATTCCCCGGCAGTGATTCCAGGAAATAAACCAGTAGATTAGTCAATCCTCAGCAATACTGGCAGATGGTATAGATTCTTCTAACAGGTGTGAGGACCTAAAATACACTTCTACCTTTACCCAGTGACAGCTCACTACAACGATTTCCTTAAAATGAAGAAAAAGAAAAAAAATCTAAAGTGGATGAAACAACCTGATTATTTTTCAGGCATCCCAGACTCGGAGCGACTCAAATGGCAGTCCAGGATGTACTAGAAACGGCAGATCAGTCTCTAAGGAATCTTACAATTCCTACCTAAAATGCTACTCGGTTTGCCGTTTCCTTATAGACCCTTTATGCCTGAAACGAAACACTATCCATCTGAAGTCGCTATTTCAATAGAAATTGCTTCAGGCCCCCAGAATCACAAATACAAAACATACTTCTGAATATCTCTACAACTCACTGTAAAATATCCCTTTCCTTTCTTTTCTGCAGAAGTCCTTTTATCCCCGATAACTGCTCTTAGACAGGCAATGTTCTTTCACCACTGATAAGTACTTCTAGACAGACTACGCCAGACAGATAAAACTGATGCAGATATGCAGTTTGAGCATTTCATAGAACTACAAATAAAAAGGTTTCTAGAAATGAATGATAACAGAAGTAACACTGCAAGCCCGTGAAAAATCTCTAAACACAATGAGGGGTAGAGTAATTGCCTTCTCTTTACACAGAAAATGTGAAAAATACAAATATGACAGAGAGAAAAGGCTCCATCTGTAGAAAAACAGCATTCCGCTTCGAATCAGAATGCATTTAAAAACACAATGTAAGAAAGCTCAGTCAGCCAAAGACCCAAGCTCTCCCTAAGTATACCAGAGTCAAATCAAAAAAACTCGCCAAATCTGGCCACAAAATCAAGCTCTCCCTAAGTATACCAGAGTCAAATCAAATAACTCGCCAAATCTGGCCACAAAATCAGACCTAAATACTGGGACTATTATGAAGGTCTATCTCAGAAAGTAACAGTCACCAAACGGTCTTGTGAAAGGTTCTGTATGACACAGAAATTAGGTACCTGCAAACCCAGTGACATGGCATCAGCTTTCACTGACAACCTCAGAGACACCTTAAAGTCAACGGGAGGATTTTTGTAATCTCATCCCTAAAAAAAAAGGGGCAGATTATCGCCATATTACATGCCAGCTCTGAAACAAGAAACAATCTTCAGACAACCAGTGAAAGAGAAGAGATGTTTCTGCATCTCAAGGAAAACTCAAACTCCCTGAACCTCCCCCAGGTCCTAGAATAGCTGCTGGCATTTATATAGGCAGGTAACTACCAACTACCACCCAACTTTGTCAGGTTGTCCCAAAATCACCAGAGTCCATTTGAATGACAGTTAAGACGTAAACCTCAGAGAGAGCTCCCTTGAGCGTGGAAAACTATTCAAAATGATTATTCCTCATTCAGACCTTGAAAACCCAGGGTTACTTGCATTTTCACGTGTAATCCAATTAGTAACATTGAGACTAAGCTAACTGCAGTATAAAGCAATCATCAGGTAAACCTTGTGGTTTCACGCTTTGCCTTTAATATCTGTCCAACACATAATACGGGATTTTCATTCTGAACCAGCTCCCGCTGCAGCGGGACAAATAAATAACAGAACTACTTAGGAGTCATGTGCAATGCATTCCGCATAGAATATGAGGTTGGAAATGAAACCACGCATGCCCGTAATCAAAGGAATCAGCTTTCAAAGGGAAGCTAATCCTCTTTTAAATCCAAATGAGAAATAAATCTAGCAAAACTGCACCCCACAAAATCTTTGTCTTTCGCTAGCAAGTGTTAGAGAGCAATCAACGTGTTTTAGCAGCACTCTTGGAACTCACGTTCTACTGGATAATTTCTGGTTTGTATGAAATATGCAACTGGAAAGTATTTGGCATGTCTGAGTTAACTAGACTAACTATATTAAGGATTAACCAGTGATTGGACAAAAAAAAGTTACTCGGTAAGCAAAATCTCCTCTTCCCTGCCTTTTATTAGCTATGACTTTGAGCTCAACTTTAGCATGCCTTTGAAAGCACTGTGTTTATCAGCCTTAATTTTATGTCTCAGCCACTTACCTCATACTCAGTGCCCTTTCCCGAGTCTCTCTGTAATCAACTCTTTGGAAAGCTTATAATATCATTTCATTCACTGGGGATTTTTTTTTTTTTTTTTTTTTTTTTTTTTAAGAACATGCAGCAGTGGAGTTCATAGAAATTCATTTCTATTTTCTTGTGCCTGGATACCTGGAAAATTTTAATGTTTCTGTTGATCCTCGCTATGCTAACAAGCTAATCTGACTGTGCTCTGGCAAAAGAAAACTAATGAATAAGAGAACAAAAATAATATATATACTACTGATATAACAGAGGCCTATGATAAGACCAGGAATGAAATTATAGATGTGCTCTGCAAATCTAAACTAGCTGACAATCCCTATTTCATTATCATACATGTAGAAAACACATACTAAAGAAAGTTTCACTGTACTTGAATTTACGTCTCAACACAGTTCTGATTCTCAAAATTTCTTATGTTCTTTTCTTTAAACACAATAGTCTGCAAACATATCTTAAATACAATTCTTGTACTACAAAAATATTAAATCAATCTAACATTGGAAATCAACCTACAGTGTACTATTAGATCAGGATCAATAGGCTTTATAACACTCAATCCAAGAAAAATATTGCTATACACACAAAACACATGCATTTTCAACTCACTCTCTTCCTTTGCTATTCTCTTGCGGTTCTCTTGCCACTCCTTTTCTAAATGACATCGGTGCTACTCAGCATCGGTGCCGGATTCCCATTCTTGGTACTTTCAGCCACCTGCAGGTCCTACCAGCTCTGCTCACTCCTCTTCCTCTGCCTCCACCCTTTCTCATATAGCACATTCACACCTTTCCATTTCTCACCACTGTTATTATTTTGCTTCCTTTCATCATAAAGCCATGCTTTGTCTCTCCTTTCCCATGCTTGTGCCATCACTCTAGAGCCCCTTTACCTCCCGTGATTTGCTGCTTAGGACCTTTCACAATCAGTGGTGGTATCTTTATATTTAACAGCCCTCTGAAATCTTTTCCCCTGCTTTTGTACACATGCTTTTTTAGATGCATAAAAACCATTCAGCATTCCTGAGACCCAACAGCACAGTTTTGCACAGCTTAATTATGTCTTCTGAGAAGCATCTTCTCTTGCTCGTTTTGAGACTGCCTTCTGCTAGCTTCATTTGATGCCCTATTGTTCTTGTAGAGAAAGAAACTGTAAATAATAATTCTCCATTCATCTTCCCTCAGCCTAACAACGATTTCTGGATTCCTGTCATATACCCTTTAGTCATACCTTTTTCTAGGCTGAAGAGTCCTTGATTATTCAATTGCTACTCAGGAGAAAGCAATTCTTTAATAAACTTTGTGATTATTCTTCCTACCTTTGCAAGTTCTAACATATCCTTCTAAGTCTTCAAGACATGGGCATACTGTAAATGTATAAAAAGCCACAAAAAATGTTTCTGGGGTTTTTCCACTGTTTTCCCAATAATTTCTAATGTCACCTTTTGTTTGTTTGTTTTTTTATTGTCACAGGCGAGAGGACATCTCCCTATAATTACTCATTGCAGCACCTACATCTCATTCTTAAAAAGCAGTAATTGGTTACACATCATTGTGTACGATTGCAACTGGATTTTTTTTCTACCTCCACGTGCACCTCCTCACATTTACTTAGACAATCTCATCTGCTTTTTTTCTGCTCTTAGGAGTTGTTCCTTCTCTTCATTATCCGTACCAGCTTGGCAAGCTCACAAGAATTTCGTCACTATAAACCCACTTCACAAGAATATTTAGACCCCTCTGCAAAATTCTATGACAACCTCTCCATTAAAAAAATTGAATACTCATTCCCGTCCTGTAGTTCTAGGGTTGTTTTTTTTTTTTTCTATATATTTATCCATGTTGATACTAGCCATGAGAGAGCATGTTAGTTCTTTCAATAGTCTTTTTGGTAAGAAACCTTTTCAAATACTTTCTGGAAACCTAAGCAGATCGTATCAACAGGACTACTCTAGCCCTCAAAGTGAATTCTAACAGCGAGGAAAAACTAAATAAGCCATGTTGAGTCTTCCCCAGCATATCATATTTATTTATATGTCCAATAACTATTCATTGTTATAGTTTCCATCAATTTGCTGGACGCACACTTACTGGTTAGTAGTTCCCTGGATACTCTCAAGAAACTGTTTTATAGCTTGATATTACATTAATCTTATTCCAACTCTTCAGTACCAAGGAAGTGTTAGGCAAAAGGAAACAGAGTAAATAGAGTTCCTTTTAACCATTTCACCCTTAAAGACCCTCTAGAACTCTTTGGCAAACGCCAATGGGTTCATATATTTTTAACAAATATTTTGTCAGTTTGATCTGCGGTCTCATCTACTAAATTACATTCTCTAATAAACTCCTGAGAAAAAAAAAAAAAAAAAAAAAAAAAAAAAAAAAAAAGAGAGATGACACCATGTGGGAATCTGCCTAATTTATTTCACATTTACCGTTACTGCAACAAATCCTTCTTGCGTGTGTGCGCACTGTCCTTCAACCTCTTACACACTGATCATCTCCCGGCCTTACAGGCTACCCAACAGGCACCACACAACTGATGAGTTACAGAAAAGTCTTTGGGAGTTCTTCCTCAATCTTGTTTGCTCTGCATTTTCTACATTTAACCTAAAAGTTTTTACCTTCTTTTTCATTTTTGATATTTGAATGGGGATTCAACTTTGTGAAGAACATTTGTGTATTTAGTAATCTCTCTAATCTTAGTGTTTAACAATAATGCCTTTTTAATTCAGCCTGTCTAAAATGCTTTAATGAATTAATTTTTTTTTAGCTTCCAATACAGTGGCTTGAAACAATATCCACGCCATCTGTAAAGATGACTTTTTAGCTGCCTCTCAGTTTCTTTTTAACAAACACCCTTATTTTTCTAACACTCCTGCTGCAGAATTAAGTACTGCTGTATTGGTTCTTAGTTGCTTTTTAACAAACGTTCTCATTTTTCTAAAACTTCTGTTTGTGGAACTAAGTAGCGCTCTATTGGTTCTTCTGTTGTTTCGAAAGGATGTTCAATTTAAGCACATTGTTACAGAATGTACTTTGGTAATAACATTGTGTCAATAAACTGCACCTCTATTGATTCTCTGATTAGCTCCTCAAAAGTCATTTATGGTGGCTAAAAGTTTAGTCTGAAATGACTTGACAGCTACTAACCAATTGACATGGTGAGGCAGCAATCATGGTGAGCTGAAATAACGCGTTTCTCATGTTTCCTGACAAGTGTCTCTGACCTCTCCTGGTATGCCACATTCGTTCCTCCACTGATCAAGCACTTAACATAGTCTTATTACTTATACTAAATTTAGATCTGGGAATTCAATAGGGATTCTTAATTACTCCTTAACACAGTTAATCTGATACAATCTTGCATTTCATTTACTACATAGCACTATTTCTCCACGTGCGTGACCTACTCTTTCACATATTACCTTGTTATTATCCCAGTACTCGTTTTCCTTCCAGAACATTCCCAGTATGCTTTTTATAGCAATAGACTAAATTGAAGGTAGGCATCCTATAAAATGCAGGTATTGTGAATTTTACAATCCCCCACAGAAACTCTTAGCAGTTAAAGAGTACTGCAGTGGCAAATTCAATACCTCAGACATTGGAAAATTCTAGAAATAAGCCTGTCTAAATAAACTCTCCCTGACATCCTTGTATGCATATGGCATATTCTCTATTTACATTCAAATACTATTTTCTATAGGACATCTGTTTTGTTCAAGGCAGGGTATGGATAGTACTCAATTGATAGTTATTCATCTTTTCTTTCCACATTCACTACCCAGAGTGTAATCCCACAGTGTATTTACTGGACACGATCCAAACTCTGTGCTGAATACAGAATTATTACTTACCTCATGGGCTTTCTATGGTTCTCTTATTGTATTATCCTAGCCTGCTCCTCTTTTAAACAAACATAATTAATCTAGCTTCATAACCCTCCTGTAAAACAAGGTGGTCCATATTATAAAAAAGTAACAGAGAGGCAGCAATTAAAGGTAAAATTGTCCATGAGTCAATTAATTGTAGCTGACTAATTAGAAAACAGTATCTTAGAACCTACTATATATCTCTATGAAACACACTTCCAGTGATACAATTAATGCTATAACCACTGAGAACTTCCTCAAGGTGGGGGGAGGCAGAAAAGAATCACAGAATGGTTTACGTTGGAAGGGACCTTAAAGACCATCGAGTTCCAACCCCCCTGCCATGGGCAGGGACACCTCCCACTAGAACAGGTTGCTCAAAGCACCATCCAGCCTGGCCTCAAACACTTCCAGGGATGGGGCAGCCACAACCTCTCCGAGAAACCTGTTCCAGTCTCTCACCACCCTTCACAGTAAAGAATTTCTTCCTAATATCTAATCTAAATCTACCCTCTTTCAGGTTAAAACCATTACCCCTCGTCCTATCACTACACTCCCTGATAAAGAGTCCTGCCCCAGCTTTCCTGTAGGCCCCTTGTAGGTACTGGAGGGCTGCTATAAGGTCTCCCCGGAGCCTTCTCTTCTCCAGGCTGAACAACCCCAACTCTCTCAGCCTCTCCTCATAGGAGAGGTGCTCCAGACCTCTGATCATCTTTGTGGCCCTCGTCCGGACTCAGTCCAACAGATCCATGTCCTTCTTAAGTTAGGGTCTCCAGAGCTGAACACAGTACTCCAGGTAGGGTCTCAAGAGAGCAGATTAGAGGGGGAGAATTACCTCCCTTGACAGGCTGGCCACACGTCTTTTGATGCAACCCATGTGGTTGGTTTTCTGGGCTGCAAGAGTACAATGCCAGCTCGTGTTAAGCTTCTCATCAATGAACACCCTTAAGTCCTTCTCCTCATGGCTGCTCTCAAACCAGTCTCCACTCAGCCTATATTTGTGCTTGGGATTGCCCTGACCCACATGCAGGACCTTGCTCTTGGCCTTGTTAAACTTCACGAGGTTCACACAGGCCCACGTCTCCAGCCTGTCCTGGTCCCTCTGGATGGCATCCCCTCCCTCCAGCGTGTCAACCGCAGCACACAACTTGGTGTCATTGGCGAACTTACTGAGGGTGCACTCATTAACATGTTGGCAAGGTGGACAGTGGGAAACAGCCCTGGTCCCAGTACTGACCCCTGAGGAACGCCACATGTCACTGCTCACCACTTGGACATCAAGCTGTTGACTGCAACTCTTTGAGTGCAGCCGTCCAGCCAATTCCTAACCCACCAAGTAGTCCATCTGTCACATCCATGTCTCTCCGATTTAGAGATAAGGATGTGGTGTGGGACAGTGTCAAATGCTTTGCACAAGTCCAGGTAGGTGATGTCAGTTGCACTTCCCTTATCCACCAACACTGTAAACCCCATCGTAGAAGGCCACCGAATTTGTCAGCCATGATTTGCCCGTAATGAAGCCATGTTGGCTGGCACCGATCACCACTTTATTTTCCATGTGAATTCTCATACTTTCCAGGTGGATCTGATCCGTGATGCTCCAAAAAGAACAAACATGAAAGTCTGTGATTTGCTGCACATTCAGCAAATGCTGGTTCTCTATAGCAAAGTTTTCCATACTTTTTTGCTTTCTGTTCCACAGCCTCTTTTTCCACATGCCTTGCATCAAATAAAGAAGACAAAGGACAGTCTATGCAACTTTGCTTCATTCCCATAACACAAGTTGTCATGTATACGGCCTTTAAAAAAAATAACAAACCAAACAAAAAACCCCACTATCATATAATTAGATTAATATAATAAGCTTATGAATAATCATTAACAGGCACACTGTGATCCTCTGTGTAAACAGTCTGTAGAAGAACACGAGATGTCTACCCTACAGTCAGGTCTCACTGCTCCTCAGCATCAGCTGTGAACGAGCTCAAGCCCAGGCTCTGGTGAGTAATACGTACAAATTCAGCTGCTCTCCCATTGCGCCCCAAGCTTATTCCTGTCCTCCTCCTGTCCTGCATACAACTGCTTACACCCAAGCTCATGCTTCTTTACTGTGCTTCACCAGGGGGGAGAAGTCCAAGGCTGCCAACTACTGAAAACCAAGACAGGGAACCTGAGAAAAACGGGGATGAGGAAGAAATAAACCCATTTGAACAATCTTCTTGCCATGTGAACAGGGCAACAAAATGTTTAGCTCAGCTCACAGGATGGGCAGCACTGAAAACAAGTGCAGCAGGTGCATACTGTTGGGCAAAGCAACTGAAGAGACAGTTGTGCTTAGACACCAAAGCCCCATGTTAAAATTTAACTATGTTCTTAGTGTTTCCTCACATTGGTCGAAAAATGTAAAGGAGCTAAACAGGTTATATTCTCTATGGCTTGCTTGGCAAACCATAACAAATTTGTCTAAATTTCACACATACAAATAGACATTTTCTTAACAATTGCTTTTTTTTTTTTTTTTTTTTGAGAAAGACGTAGAAGTGTTTTGTCTACGCAAAAAGTTTTCCATTTAACTTAGTTCCCAGTTACTTCTAAAATGCATTGACTTCGTTATGCAGTTACAGAAGCAGGAGCACTTCAACAGCCTGAATTTAAGGCAGACAAAAAGTCACTGAAAAACCTACAACACAGTGGAAAAAAGTTTGTTAGGGACAAGTTGGGTATGAAAACAGTCCACAGAGATCTGAAAGATATGTAGTTCAGAAATCTTCTTCCAGGTAAACAAGGAGGTTGTTTGTTTGTTTGTTTGTTTTTCCAGTCCTTTAAATCTACCCATCTGCCTGCCTGGATATAGTATCTGCCTTTTCAGAATTTCAGGTAAGTGCCAACAAATAGTACTCAAGATGCTGGGATAAAATTCTCTCATCTGAGATCTCAAGGATTAGCACAATAATGTGTGGCAGCACTGAGGACGGGCTATAGATAAACTAGAGGAGATGCAGGATGATAATCCACAGGTACATAAAAGGCTGCTACAAAAAGGATGGGAATAGACTGTTTTCCATGTTCATTAATGGATTCAACTTGCAGCAAGAACAATGCATATTAAACATAATGGAAAATTTCAAACAGTGAAGAGAGTAACAGACTGTGACAAATTGCCTGGCGAGGATGTGGAAAGTCTGTAATTAGAACAGGCAAGACAGATATCTGCTAGGAACGATACACATAAAATGACTCGGGGCAAGAGGATTACCTCTTGAGGCCCATTCCAGACCTAGTTTTCCACTTTTCTTTACACCCTGTAACAGCACATTAAATTAAAACTATTTCCCTAAAATTCTCTCTGTAAGGAACATATATTTTAAATAATTCACTTCTCCCAGTAGCCAGTATAAAATTGCTGTGACTATTCAACAGAAAGGGAAAAATGAACATTTCAGGTTTCCTTGACACTAGTCTCTATCAACTGAGATACTGCGAACCAAGGAAACGCTTCCACTTGTACGTGCACTAAGAAATGGAATAGCTCTCTGTTCACACAGAAGTCGGGTAGCTGCATATATACAAAATGATGGCATGCTAAGTCAAAGTGCAGTGCCACAACAGCATTCATCTAAAAGTTGATTACCTGATGCAAATATGCCTCATCTACCTCTGGCTGTTGAAAAAAAGAAAAAAAAGGGGGGGGGGCGGGGGGGCAAGGGGGAGTCTGTAGGTAATAGCGTCAATTTTTCACTCAGACAAATGTATTCTGATATGACAATTATAAATACCTTATCACTGTTATAACCACCTGAGCACTGTTTTTTTCCTCTAGTGAGTATTTGTCTCAGTCTGATTTACCTTTTTTAAACAAACGTAATTAAACTGGTGTTATAGAAGAGATAGTGTTCCTCCAGTTGGCATCTTGGCATCCTTTCCCAGTTCCCCCATGTTTCATATCAAAAGTATGCCCCAGTCACCCTCACGGACCTCTGACACAAAAGGGTTCAAATGTACACTGACACCTGATTCACAAAGTCTCTTCTGTTCCGAATTCACTACCCACTCCACACTGGTGACCTCCAGCCCAAGACTGACTGAGACTGTCGCTGAAGCTGAGGTTCTAGTAGACTACAGGCAAATCAGGCCCAGGAGTTGGAGCAGAGAACAGGCAACTCATTTCTCCAGCACATTTCCCATATTTATTCATAGAGGACAGAGCACAGCAAAGGAACCTTCATGACAAGAATACAAAAGGGGGGCAAGAAAGACATCAGGAGAATGGGAGAATAAGGGGTAAATGACCTGGACAGGCTGGAGAGTTGGGCGGAGAGAAAACCTATGAAATACAACAAGGGCAAGTGTAGGGTCCTGCACCTCAGGAGGAATAACCCCACGCATCAGTACAGATTAAGGGCTGACTTGCTGGAAAGCAGCTCTGTGGAAAGGGACCTGGGAGTCCTGGTGGGCAACAGGATGACCATGAGCCAGCAACGTGCCCTTGTAGCCAAGAAGGCAAATGGCATCCTGGGGTGCATGAGGAACAGCGCGGCCAGCAAGGCGAGGGATGTTACCCTCCCCCTCTACTCCACCCTGGTGAGGCCACATCTGGAGTATTGTGTCCAGTTCTGGGCTCCCCGGTTCAAGAAGGACAGGGAACTGCTGGAGAGTCTCCAGTGGAGGGCTACAAAAATGATAAGAGGATTGGAGCATCTTTCTTATGAGGAATGGATGAGGGACTTGAGTCTGTTTAGTCAGGTGAAGAGAAGACTGAGGGGGGGGATCTTATCAACGCTTACAAATACTTAAGGGGAGGGTGCCAGGAGGATGGGACCAGTCTTTTTTCAGTGGTGCCCCGTGATAGGACAAGAGGTAATGGGCACAAACTTGAACATCGGAAGTTCCATCTAAACATGAGGAGGGACTTCTTTACTTTGAGGGTGGCAGAGCACTGGCACAGGCTGCCCAGAGAGGTGGTGAAGTCTCCGATTCTGGAGACATTCAAAACTCGCCTGGATGCCATCCCATGCAACCTGCTGTAGGTGACCCTGCTCTGGCAGGGGGGTTGGACTCGATCTCCAGGGGTCCCTTCTAACCCCTATCATTCTGTGACTCTGAGAAATGGGTGGGAGGGAGAAAGTGAGTGACAGTCATAGGTAGGTAAGAACAACAACTAAGAGAAAACTGGCAGTGGGAGGTTGAAAGGAAACAAGGGTGGGGTCTGATTCAAGGAAAAGATGCTTGGGAGACAGATCCATAATGGCCCTGGGGGTAAACTGGGAATTCATTAGAAGCAGAAGCAGGAATGAAATAGCACTTTGGATGAAGGTTTGGAGCAAACAGGAATATGCATTGCAGGTTATTTAAAAAAAAAGAAGAAAATTTAGAGAGCATGAGTCTTGATTTGCTTTGCAAGAATCTGAGAAGGAGGAGCTAAGGGGAAGAAATGGAATTGACACAAAGGAAAACAATGCAGACCTGAACTAAACCTAGGACTGTCAGGGAGCTGGGGTGGTGGTGGAATGGGACAACGAAATCTAGATTTGGATCCAGATGACAGGGAGAATAGGATTGAAATCTTATAATGAGAATTGGAAGAAGAGAAGGAAGAAAAAAAAGACTGACTCATACAACTGCAGGAGGGACAGAGAAACACGCTGGCAAGAAGCCAAAGTAGTGCAAACAAGGTCTCAGTAAGTAAAGAGAAAGAGCGTAGAACAAGGAAAGGAGAAAAGTAGAATCAGACATGGGATAATTTGGAGTAAATGGAGTATTTTCCACACCAGAGCCTGGAGTGCAACCAAAGAATCCCTAGTGTCACCAACACTCCGCTGTCAGCAAGCATCTATGAATCCCATCTGAGAAAAACCACATATAGTGGGCTTTCACAGATAGTCAGCAATTGCGTGCTCTCATTTTCTGGTTGCCTGCTTGGAGACCCTAGGGTCTGATTTGCAGAAGTGCTGAGCACTTGCAACAGTGAATGAAGTTAAAGGAAGTCACTGT
This sequence comes from Vanellus vanellus, assembly GCF_965231255.1. NCBI lineage: Eukaryota > Metazoa > Chordata > Aves > Charadriiformes > Charadriidae > Vanellus > Vanellus vanellus. The sequence goes on from NC_138909.1 coordinate 33,250,627, forward strand.
TGTGAAAATAAATTCATTAATGTTTGTGATGCGCTCAGATGCTATGGCAATGAATGCCATGGAAAAGCTCATGAGAAAATGAGTAATTCTTGCTTCAGAAGGAATTTAAATGGAGTGCCGTAAATAAGATACAGGGATACACGTTGAACATCAAGGTAAAAGCAAAGTATCAAAGTTGCTCACAGAGGGAATCCATTCAATCTATCCAATGCACTGTGAGGTAGAAGCTGTATAGAGCAAAACAAATAGAACATAAAGACTATTAATATATGTGCACAAGGACAATATTTGTCTAGCATGATGAATGCTTGACTTTTGGAGCTATATTAGCTGATTGTGGTTATTTTTGCGAATGTTATCTACATATTCCACTTGCATAGACAAGTAACTGGTATGACTTCAACATACAAGTTACATCTAAAATGTGGTTCCTGTCTTGCAGGCTTATTCATATGGCTCATACACGCTAAAGTCAATGGGCAGTTCGGTAATGACATGGCTCATACACGCTAAAGTCAATGGGCAGTTCGGTAATGACTTCCATCAACAGACTTCAATTCCACGATTAGTTCCCCTTAAACTAGTAATACAGAATACATTTCTCAAATTTGTAAAAATCTGAAAAGGATAGTGTTTATTGGCCCATTACAACCTAATACACGTTAAAAGAAATAATAATGGTTTACTTCATAGATCCTAAAATAGTGATAGTTTTAACAGACTTGGGGTTTTATTCTGCTTAGTACTACCCAATTCTTCTTTTCACAGTTCTCAATTTGATTAACTAACAGGGCCAACATCATACCCACACTTCCTGAGGCTACTCAAATTCAGAGTTTCTCCCATATTTGTTTGCTATACTGGGGCTCAGGTCAGTTTAAATTTTGATCTTCTTCACTACTAAATTTCTTTTGTTCTATTACAGTCAGTTTACCATTTTGGTTTTCAAATACTGGTACAATTTCTGTTACACGACAGTTTTCCAGTAAATAAAAATTTAGCTGGCTTAAGAAATAAGTAAAAGATTCAAGTCAACATTTCTGGAAGGGACTAATGGTTCTGCCCAAATCCAGAAGACAGATGGTTAGCACTCCAGAAAAGCAGGATGTATTGAGTTGGGCAACCCAAACATTTACCAGCTTAGGAAAAATCTCCATCTGATAGCTAAAATACAAAACAAGCTGGAATGTAAGTCACATGCAAATCCAATTCCATCACTTTCAAAAATCCAACCATTTGATTTGGAACAGAACCAAAGATGCACAAAATCATTCATTACTGATCCAACTGAATCATGAAAGATTTAGATCCTTATCAGGATCAGCGTTTTTTCAAGCTACAGTCAAGGCCTATTAGTTTTTCACATTATTGGATAATTTTTATCTGTTTGACAAGACTGCTTACATGAAATTTTCCTGTAAAAGCAATAAGTCCCATGCTATTTGTAGAGCACTGGAATTTTCTGCTTACACATTGGAGACATGTTAGAAAACATTCTGAGCTTCTGTGATTAATCGACCACACTGAATAAATGCAGTTTTCCTAAATCACAGAATGATAGGGGTTGGAAGGAACCTCTGGAAATCGAGTCCAACCCCCTTGCCAGAGCATGGTCACCTACAGCAGGTTGCATGGGATGGCATCCAGGCGAGTTTTGAATGTCTCCAGAATCGGAGACTTCACCACCTCTCTGGGCAGCCTGTGCCAGTGCTCTGCCACCCTCAAAGTAAAGAAGTCCCTCCTCACGTTTAGATGGAACTTCCGATGTTCAAGTTTGTGCCCATTACCTCTTGTCCTATCACGGGGCACCACTGAAAAAAGACTGGTCCCATCCTCCTGGCACCCTCCCCTTAAGTATTCGTAAGCATTGATAAGATCCCCCCTCAGTCTTCTCTTCACCTGACTAAACAGACTCAAGTCCCTCATCCATTCCTCATAAGAAAGATGCTCCAATCCTCTTATCATTTTTTTGCCCTCCACTGGAGACTCTCCAGCAGTTCCCTGTCCTTCTTGAACCGGGGAGCCCAGAACTGGACACAATACTCCAGATGTGGCCTCACCAGGGCGGAGTAGAGGGGGAGGATAACATCCCTCAACCTGCTGGCCGCGCTGTTCCTCATGCACCCCAGGATGCCATTTGCCTTGGCTACAAGGGCACATTGCTGGCTCATGGTCATCCTGTTGCCCACCAGGACTCCCAGGTCCCTTTCACAGAGCTGCTTTCCAGCAAGAGAGCCCCCAACCTGTACTGATGCATGGGGTTATTCCTCCCCAGGTGTAGGACCCTACGCTTGCCCTTGTTGCATTTCATAAGGTTTCTCTCCGCCCAACTCTCCAGCCTGTCCTGGTCACGCAGTATGGTGGCACAGCCTTCCAGTGTGTCAGCCACCCCTCCCAGTTTTGTGTCATCAGCAAACTTGTTGAGGGTACACTCCCTTCATCCAGGTCATTGATGAATATATTGAACAGGACTGGACCCAATACTGACCCCTGGCAAACACCACTTGTTACATACTTCCAACTGGACTGTGCCACTAATCACAACCCTCTGAGCTCTATCTGTCAGCCAGTTTTCAGTCCCCGCAACTGCCCATTCATCTAACCCACACTTCCTAAGCTTGCCTGTGAGGATGATGTGGGAGACAGTGTTGAAAGCTTTGCCGAAGTCAAGGTAGACAACATCCACTGCCCTCCCCTCATCTATCCAACCGGTCATGCTATTCTAGAAGGCTATCAGATTAGTCAAACATGCATTCCCCTTGGTGAATCCATGTTGACTACTTGTGATAACCTTCTTTTCCTCTAGATGCTTTGAGATGACACCCAGAATGAGCTGTTTTATCATCTTTCCAGGGATGGAGGTGAGGCTGACTGGCCTGTAGTTTCCTGGGTCATCCTTCTTGCCCTTTTTGAAGGCTAGAGTGACATTGGCTTTCCTCCAGTCCTCAGGCACCTCGCCTGTTCTCCAGGACCTTTCAAAGATCATAGAGCAGCCCAGCAATGACTTCTGCCAGCTCCCTCAGCACTCACAGGTGCATCCTGTCAGGACCCACAGACTTGTGGTTATCCACTTTGCTTAACTGATCTCTAACTTGATCCCCTTCAACCAAGGGAAAAGCCTTCCTTCCTCCAGACCTTCTCTGTTACCTGCAAAGCCTAGGACTCCTGAGGGCTGACCTGAGCAGTAAAGACTGAAGCAAAGACGACATTCAGTAACTCTGCCTTCTCTGCATCGGCACCTGTCTCATTCAACAGCGGGCCCACATTTTCTCTAGTTTTCCTTTTGCCTTCGATGTACTTGAAGAAACCCCTCCTGTTGACCTTGACATACCTTGCCAGACTTAATTCCAAGGAGGCCTTGGCTTTCTTCATTTCATCCCTGCATACTCTGACAGCATTCTTTTAAATCTTCCTAAGTGGTCAGTCCTTTCTTCCACTTGCGCTTTTTCAGAAGCTCCTGCACCACCGTGGAAGTCTCCTGCTTCCCTTGCCTGATTTCTTGCTTTCAGGGATGCACCGATACAGAGCTTGGAGGATGTGACACTTGAATATCAACAAGCTCTCTTGAGCCCCCCTACCCTCTAGAGCCCTAACCCATGGAATTTCTCCAAGCAGTTTCTTGAAGAGATCAAAGTTAGCCCTCCTGAAGTCCAAGGTTGCAATACTACTTGTTATTTTATGCATACTACAATCCCAAACTCTGTCTTCTCGTGATCACTACATTGAAGGCTGCCCCCAACCTTAACGTCCTCCACCAGTCCCTCTTTTTTTGTCAGTACTAGGTCCAGTAATACACCGCTCCTTGTCTTCTCTACCACCCGAGTCAAAGAGTTATCGTCAAGTGCTTATGTAGCATCTGCCTATGAGCTAACACAGATCTACAAGAGAAGCATCTTCCTGCTGCTTCCAAGTAAAATTTCCTGTTACTAGATGAAAGCTTTTGTTCAGAATTTTCAAGTGTGCAGTTCCTTAACAAAGGAGTAATTACGCCCATATTTTATGGTTGTTTTGTTTTGGGTTTTTGTTTGGTTTTTTTTGTTGTTGTTTTTTTTCTTTAGGTACACTAAGATGAAGGCTCTCATGGAAATGTTCTACACGGTAATTTTCACTCTGGATGTGTGAGCAAGTTCAAATAAGATGTGAAAGAAACTCCAGCTGAAAACTTTTTGAAAGTCCATTTTTTCAACACTTCCTTGTTCTCCCCAACAACACTCCTGCAGTAGCGCCTGGTGACTCCTGACGTGGACCAGGACCCAAATTAACATCAATATTACTTCAGAACTTTTAAATTTCATTTAATAAAATATGTACTAATCTTGGTGTCTATTACAGGTGTCATCAGCAATCCATGTCTATAATGTACACACAGCTAAACAGAGAGATCAGTGGCCTCGGCAGCCATGAGCAATACCTTTGCCCATTAGTTCCCTGTCATGTGACACACATACATCATAAGTGTTCTCATTTTTGAGACTTTAGTCCCATTCTCTAAGCTTTTTGGGGTTTTCTCCTTAGATCAGAGATAAGAATGGGCAGGATGAAGAGAACAGCAGCCCTTCTATCCGCAAGATGTTTACAGATTGAAACAGCAATATTAATAAATATTAATATTAATAATTATTAATAATAAACAACAGCTATTATTTGCATCTGACCTGCAGGTTTACCTCACCTATTGAGAACTGGAAAGAACAGCTGAAACACAATATACATTCTCTTGTGTTATGCCTAACCACGTCCCCAAAGATTTTCTTAAATACCCACAGGAAATTCAAAATGGAAGCAAACAATGAAGAAATGCTTGAAAAGAAAAGGTCTAAGGTCACCCCTCAAATTACACAAGGAATATGATAGAATCAAAAAAAACTGTAAAATGAAAAATAAATATATTTTCACTCCTGGTGGAGGAAGGAGGCCCTGACTGAAAACCAAGATAAAACTTAAGACAATTTAAAATTTAAAACCGACGAGGTTTACCACAATTTGTTTGCTTCCCATTTTAATCTGCTGCATTAGAAGGGATCAGGATTCAGAATTTCACACTTATTTATCACCTGGTTAAACAACATTTAGTAGCACAGCACCAGGGAGCTGCTGTGCCACTGAGCAGAACATAGTCTAATTCTACCCTGATCAAGCAGCAGTCATTGCATCTCCATATCATTAGGTTACCCTTAGAGAGAGATCCCGGAACTGCGGCTATTTTAATTAAGTTTGTTATGAGTAAGTGAAGTGTGGTGCACAGTAATTCAAACATTTCTATGGCAGAACTACAGAGCGTTTGCAAAAAGGTATGCAAAAAAACTTTTTTCTTTGTTAACCTGAAAGCTCACTATAGTTCTAGTTTGCAGCTTTTGGAAAGAGAAACACTCCCGATTTGCATCCTTAAATCTGCCTTCTGAAAGGCAGAACCAAAGTCAGCTGATAAACTTTAAGGCTTAATTGAAAGGAAAGCCTGTCAGTAGCTTTCAGTCTCATTTTGCTTCTGGGTAACAGTTTTAATTTGTTGTGCAAGATGAGCGTGAAAAGGTAAGACTGGGTCACCTAGTGAGTCACCACACAAAATAAATGACTAATGGATCTATCTGCAACTGACAGACTGAGGTTCAAATCCTGCTGCTCCTTCAGGAACGGCACATCTCCTGCTTGAAGGAAAAAGGGCACAGGTTATGCAGAGAAGTTCAAGAAAAAAAAGCCAGCTGCCTTCTACATTCTGCCTTTAAGAAAGTTCCTGTTAACTTGAAGAACACATGATTGTCTGTGTAATGGTTTTCAGTGGTTCCCAGTGACGGGACGAGGGGTAATGGGCACAAGTTAGAACACAGGAAGTTCCGTTCAAATACACAGAAAAACTTCTTTACAGTGAGGGTGACAGAGCACTGGCACAGGCTGCCCAGGGAGGTTGTGGAGTCCCCTTCTCTGGAGATTTTCAAGACCCGCCTGGATGCAGTCCTGAGTAATGTGCTCTGGGCAATCCTGCTTTAGCAGGGGAGTGGGACTAGATCATCTCTAGAGGTCCCTTCCAACTCTGAAGATTCCGTGATTCCATGATTTACCTCTGCAAACTCTTGCACTGACAATTCTGCTGATGTGACCATGGCATTTATCTGCCTCCTCCACTGTCCTTTGTACAGTAAAGATTAAATTTATTCATATGCTTCCCTGCTTGCCTATACAACTCTGTTTTCGTATTTGTTTTTTCCCCCATGCTAAACCAGTTTGTTCATTCTCTGTATCTTCTTCACTTTTGCTTTTCTCTTAAATTTTGAATGCATGAAAATACAGAGGTTTACCGCACCTTCTTTAAATCTCCTCTCAAAGTTTTGCTTATCATGTACATAGACAGCTATTTGCTAAAAGCAAAGTGGTTTTCTGAAGTTACCTACTTGATCTCCTCAGAGCTTCTTTCCAGTACTGAACTGTTACCACCAAGTTACACACAGAACAGGAAAAAAGAAAAAAACAATACACCAAAAAAACAACCTCACCCCCCCACGAGAAGGAAAAAAAAAAAAAAAAAAAAAAGGAAAATGGCTTAGAAGACCTGCAGCAGTGCAGAGAACCAGCAACCACATCTAGATTAACACCAGTTTCCGACCCTGATGTTCAGACCATTATACATATATTCTGCAGAATTGAAATATTTTGTGTGCATACCCTCTAATCACTCCTAAACCCACACACAATTCCCACACTTCTTTTCTGTTGATCTACAGGAAATAATCATCTCAGACATGACTGTTTTTAAAAAGCTGCTCATTTTTAGTAGAAACAACATGAACATACAGGTTAATTACAGATCACAGTATGGCTGAGGTTCAGAGGTACCTCTGGAGATCATTTGATCCAACCCTCCTGCTCAAGCAAGGCCACACCTAAAGCTGGCTGCCCAGAATCAAGTTCAAGGTGCTCCTCACCAGGTTGGCCAACTATCTGGCAGAGATGCTTTTCCCCAGTTTTGTACGGTAGATCCTATCTCTTCCCCCTCAGAAAGGGTCCGAAGGTGATAAAATCAAAAAACCTATCCATTAGTATTTTCCTTTAGAGCAAATGAGAGGACACAGACAGGAAAAAAAAGTCCCAGGCATAGGTCTAGTCACCCGGTTCAGATGGCCAGCTTACTCAGAATCCTACTAGAAAGTTTTAGCTGGATAAAATAAATCAGCACTGAGCCTAGAAATCTACCAGAATAGCATGTCCTCTCTTCATTGTGCAATTCTTTCAATTAGGGAGCTACGTGTAGTTCTTGTTGCTTCAGTGTTCAAACCAGAACCCTCTAGTGTCAGTGTCTACCTCTTACATCAGCTCTGATTGAAAAGACTTTGGTATAGTTTGCTTTGAAGTCGGTAATATTTTCTTCTAGATGCCAACCTCACTGCAGCAGTTGAGGACGCTGCTATGACAGGATCACAGAGTTAAACATTTGAGATCACGTGGAGCCTTTCATTTGTTCCAGAAAGGAGTAGAGCAGTGCTGAATAACTTTTCTAATAGAAATCATCACCCGACTGCACCTGCATTAGCAGCTTGTGGGGAGGAAGACAATTGGAATGAAGGGAGGAAACTTATAGCTAAAAGCAAAGAAACAAATCGATGACTTCTGGTTTTGTTTCACTGTCTGCAGAGGCAGCCTGAAACACTGATTTACTCTAAAACCGAAAGTGTTTTTGTTTAATTGGACACTTAGATTTTCCCGATTACGTAAATCTTTATGATTTGGTTTTATTTAATTTGCTGGATACTTCAGAGATGTGACCAAAATGCTGTTTCATTCCTCCAAATGAAGACAAAGAAGTGAATTCATAACAGAGACAGCATCTTTCTTCCTTTTTTCCAACCATAGTGCTTTAATTAAACAAGGAAAATTTCAAAAGATTAGAATTTGATTCCTTTCACAGTTATTCAAGTGTGTATACTTGAATAACATCTTTATGTCAGTGCTTTGTTAGCCAATTGTACTACTTACAGTGCAAATATGTAACAAAGACCTTTACTCCAAGAAGCTTATGAAGGATCAAACTATAGATAACAGCTGGGTATAATTAAAGTACAAAGACAAAACTGGCATCTCAGAGTTCCACAGTCAATCAAGTTCCACAGTACACCAAGGTCTGAATTTTTAATTAAAAAAAAAAAAAAAAAAGAAAACATTTAAAAAGTAACTCAGACCTTTAAAAAGGAACCTCAGATCCAAATAGTGCAGAAATCCACTGGTAGCAAGACAAAAATTCATTCTGTGGCACCAGAACATGCCTAATATATATCAGCAGAAATATGCCTAAACTAAGAATATGAATTCCCACCTGCCAAGTTCACTGAGCTAAGTAGGCACCATAGGCCAGACCTTTAAAACAGGTATGAGTACAGCTTTGCTCATCTTCGACTTCTGAACTCTTTCAAAGCCAGTAATTTCTTCATCCTACTTTGTACTTTTAGGTTACCAGTTGATAATAAAAGAAAAGCCAGTATGATACTAAATGCTACTGGAAAGGAGAACTCGGTTTGAAGACTCAACTTTACCGACTCCGGGCCTCCATCTGAGCAGGTCCAAAAGGCTCATCAGCCCCGGGGGACTGTGCAAGCCAAGGCAGATTTGCCCATGAGAAATGGTAGAAATTCTGGCCCTGCAGAGGATTACATGCCTGTGGAAATGTCGCCGGCATCAAATTAGGAAAAGCTGTTTCAGCTTTGTGCTCGAGATCCTACTATAAAGGCTTTTTGTTTTGCACAGGACTTGTAATCAACTTTGGTGAAGGGAAGCAGGACAAAATATCCTAAGGAATGCTTTGGATTACTACCTATTGACAGACTCCACAAGGACTGTCAAAAACTAATGAACCAAACGTGGTATTCCACCACCTGAAGATCCTGTGATGGTCCCTTCCTTCTTTGTACATGAAAAAAAAAAAGTCATCATACAGTGTTAAAAACTATTTTCTATGTTGGTGTTTCATTTGAACTCAACAGCTGTATCAAAAGGAAGAGTATTGACACAGGCTGCAGTATTAAAAAAAACTCGCCTGGACGCCTTCCTGTGCAACCTCATCTAGGTGTTCCTGCTCCGACAGGGGGATTGGACTAGATGATCTTTTGAGGTCCCTTCCAATCCCTAGCATACTGTGATACTGTGATTAGCATCTTCCCCCCCCAGAAAATGATGCAGTAGACAGACTCATCGCAGCTTAAAGAATTGCTTAAAACTAGTCACTCCAGCCAACCCAGATTTATCAAATTAAAAAACACCACAACAAAACAAACCACTGGTAACAGTAATTACCTTTCAGCTTTTCACCGGCAAACAGTTTAGAAACTAAAATAGCAAAATCAGATTTAAAACAAAAAAAAAGTCACATCTAGATAGTCACACAACCTCTATTTTCTAAACCTCTTCTTCCCCACTACTTCATTCCTTTGTCATACTGGCTTGTAAAGCACTGCACTCTTCTTGGCGTGCCTCCAGAAGAACATCAGTTTGAAGGTAAAGTTTCCGTGATTTGACTGTGAAGGACATGCTCCTTCCAGTCACAGCATCTCCGAGCTTCTGTCAAAATAATCTCTCTCTTTATTATTTGACACTGACATTCTGGAAAACATTACTTGAGAAAAAAAGGAAAACACGTGCACACGTACACATGCTCGGGAGATGGATTTGGGTGGGTGAGCATATCTGAAGAAACCAAAAGAGCACAATAACCCTCCACAGCAATGAATTTGAGAGGAGTCTGAGACTCAGCACCATTATAAAACTGCTTCAGTTTCATTTGGGGAGCACTGATGTACGGTTTAAAATAACTTTGGAGACATTTAATGGACAAAAGTTGTTGGGAAAACAGCATCTCTCAAAGAGGAAGTGTCCAGTCCTCTATCTGTGAACATCTCTGTTCACACCGATGTCAGTTCAGGGTATGCTGCAACATTGCCTTCCTTTCACCCCTGACAATCCAGGTAACAGCAGGAAGAAGCAATAGCCCCACATCTTGATATTGATGATTACTGATAATAAAGGGTTGCAAGGTCACTTGGAGTGGAACACGTACCTCCATTTTCTCTGTAAGATTACAAGACAGCCTTTTGGTGTAATCTTTCCTACTTACTCATCCCTTGCTACCAATAATTCAAGCGATATGAGCAGCTAAGGTCAGTTCCGATGCTTCGTTGATGCTCAGCTAATAAGAAGACGCCATGTTTATATATATATATTTTTTTTTCCAGAAAGAAAGTCCAGACCTGTTTCTCCTCTCCCTCCTTGCAGCAATGTTTCTGGAACTGCCTACAATGCCGACTAATCTGGTCCCCACTGTCTCTGTGCGGATGTAACTGCCTACATCCAGCTGTTGTCTCATCTTGTATTCATACTGTAGGCGCTTCAGAATTCCTAGTTATTTTTGTTCTTTATCAGTTTAGTAGTAACACAGTAGAATCCCTAGTAAAGATCAGAGCTTTCAAGTGCTACAGTACTACTACTAATTCCAGTACATATAACCGTTCACTGGTTTAAATAGCATTCTATAGAGTTAGTGCAGATTTCTAACACTGCAATAGTAAAAAATGAGGTATACTCTATATAAATACAATAGTTAAATCCTGTTGTCTGGGCTATTCTGAATGTACTATAAAATGGCTCTATGATTCAGAAAAATGTGTCATTTCTTGATTAATTTCTGGACAGACTTACCTCTAACAAGTGAGCAGAAAGGAACTCCTCAAATTAAGATTTAAAAATTCTCCTGTTTCCACTAAACGATATAATCATCTCACAGAGACTTTGACAAAGACGACTGGTGACTAGAAAGAAACAGGTATTTTTGAGGTCTATTCTATAGAATGTGAATATGTTATTTGTAATATGCAACTAAGAATGGTAAAGCTACCGGTAACAGAAATATCCAAACAGCATTTAGAATCGAATATGAAAATGAATATCCTCCAGTTCTCTTCCCACTCTACCTTGTAACTGAAGAAGAGTTTAATTACTAATTTCAGTCAGAGCAAAATAAAACCCTTGAAACCCCTGAGAGCATATAAGGCACTGTTAGTGGTGGGAATGTATCTGGGTTACAAACCAGACGAAGCCCAACTCCATTTCTGCCATCACCATAACGTTGCTGTAAATCCATGGCTTGTGCTAACTCCAAGGCAAGGGCGAGCTGTCTCATCTCCTAGAGTACCTCCTTATGGCCTGGGTCAGAAAAAGACCAGGCAGGAGAGCTCTGAATGCTCCAGAGAAGAGCTGACCATCCTGCTGTGCAGAACCCAGACTTCGGCTGCTGAAAGTCTGTCACACCCAGCCTTGTTCCTCCTCTTATGAACCAGATTGCAACCTGAATTGACACCCAATGAGCCCAGTATCCATACTGCCAGACCAAGTCTGGGTCTCATGCAAGTCTACTCAGCTGTCGTTGAGGTTCCACTGTCTGCATGGGAGTACCCTGATTTAAGAATAAACCGTTCATCTAAGTGTAAGCACAGTGATAGCTTAAGCTATAGAAAGCAACTTTAAGCTCACTCTACATCTGTCAAAAGCAAAACAAAACGTGAGGAGACACTGGAAAACTCAACTGGAAAACTCAACTGGAAAACTCAACTGGAAAACTCAACTGGAAAACTCAACTGGAAAACTCAACTGGAAAACTCAACTGGAAAACTCAACTGGAAAACTCAACTGGAAAACTCAACTGGAAAACTCAACTGGAAAACTCAACTGGAAAACTCAACTGGAAAACTCAACTGGAAAACTCAACTGGAAAACTCAACTGGAAAACTCAACTGGAAAACTCAACTGGAAAACTCAACTGGAAAACTCAACTGGAAAACTCAACTGGAAAACTCAACTGGAAAACTCAACTGGAAAACTCAACTGGAAAACTCAACTGGAAAACTCAACTGGAAAACTCAACTGGAAAACTCAACTGGAAAACTCAACTGGAAAACTCAACTGGAAAACTCAACTGGAAAACTCAACTGGAAAACTCAACTGGAAAACTCAACTGTCCTGTTTCAGTGACTACAGCTCGTACAAATGAGTTCAGAGTAATTCCTTGAATATGCTTTAACAGCTAACTGCTGTTGCAAGAGGTTACACCTTGCAGCCAAACAGAACACCTAACTAGGACGGGCTTAAAAGCACCATGGCCATGCTCTCTGAATTCAGAAGCGTAGGAACATTCTGGAGATGATTTTATAAAGTGTGACCATACAGAAATGCTAATTTTGTCTCTCAGTAACTTTTCCTGGGGTATTTCATAAGGCACACAGTCACTCATAAGAACAATACTTATTTAGTATTTAGAAACATTGAAAAAAAGATTGTACATCCAGGTTTTTAGTAGAGGCAAAATAAGGACAAAAGCTGAGATCACACTCGCATATTAAAGGTAGTCACACTTTCAGAAGTCCCTGGAAGCATCACTAGTCATTACCACAGTTTTCAATGAAGAGGTAAGATCTTATAGGACAAAACGCGTATATTGATTCAGATTATTTCTGAAGGGCTTTGTAACTAATGAACACAGTGCACTTATTTTTCTCCTCAAATCCCTAAAACTATCAATTTATAGGAATGTTTATTCTAGACCCCACTTCTTTCTCATTACAGAGTCCATGATCTTCCTTTTTTAAAACTATGATTTATATACTTAATTATTATTCTTAACTTTTCTTTGTCATGAATGATTTATATTCCTTGGTTTTCTTCTTAACTGGCAGATGCCCTCTCATAATACTATCTTTCTTTTCTGTCCAAAAAATCAAGACGGTGAAGAACTTTTGCTGTTACGGATGCTAAGCCCAAAGTAATTTTCAAAGACCAACTTTGACTATCCTTAAAATTATTTCAACACAAAACCCAAAATCCATCTGTCAAGACAGCAATAGGTCTGAGATTTCACACAAATACATACATGTAATACTAAAAAAACCAATACACTAAATCTGTTTCTTTGAAAGTTCCATCTTTGGAGTATTCCTCCTCTGTACAGCTGTCTGAAAGCTTTTATCATTCCTACAATTATCATAGGTTTCTTACTTGTAATCAAATTCTCTGAACGCTAAAATTTTGCCTGATGTATAATAAAAATACATTCCATGCTTTCCTAAATTATTTAGTATTGTGTTGCAAATATAAACTTCTAAACACAAGGTTTATATCAATAATGACTAATGTTTTTTAGCCAGTAAGGATCTCAAAAAAAAAAAAAACCAAAACAAACAAAAAAAAAAAAAACAAACAAAAAACAACCCCACAACAAAAATCTCTCCATGCAGCTTCATCATAAAAGGAGAGCTGAAACACACACTTGGATTATAAATCACCACCACTTGCCCCAGAAATTAAGCCAGAGGGCAGCCAGGTTGCTGGGGCCTTGTAACATTCCCCCCCCCCCCCCCATGCATTGCATTTTCTGCTCAGGTTTAGTTGTGGCATCCCAGTCTCTGAGGCTGCAGGAACAGCCAGGGAAAGCCTCACTGATGGCTGCTGATGGTTTGAGGTGCCAGGCTTAGTGCTAGCACGTGCACCATCCACAGTTAAAGGAAAGAAATAAGGCTCAGAAAAATTATAGAGGGTTATAAAGCTCTGGTGGCATTAGACAGCACTGTTCAAGGCAGCAGCCTCCCTTGGTTTCAGTTCAGACCCACAAGCTTGTCTTTGTCTACCCCTTTAAATTAAAAAAAAAGGTGTTTGGATTGCATCCTATCCCAAGGTTCCCACCCACAATCGCCATTTTGAATATATTCTTCCAAATGGTTGGAGAAGTTTCTTCCTTCATGAGATCACCTATTTTATTAAGCAAATCTCAGTGGTTGAGCAGCAAACACATTGTATTAACGTAATAAACTGTAACCTCCTCAACTGTAGGATTATAAATTACCCAGTCCCTGATCTCATTAAGAAATGACTCCGTAGAAAAAGCATTAATGAAACAAAGGAGAGATACCGGTTCTCCGATATGTGTTACAAAAGCCAGGCAGTCAGTGTTTGTCCAGAAGGGGGTCACACAAATTCAACAAGGGCAAATTGATTTCATCTCAGCAGCATCCACTTAACTCAATGATTGTAGAAGGGAAAGTAAAAAGAAGTTTGGTTTCGCTGTAGTATGAATCAGCAAGCAAGAAACAAAAGGGGAAGAAAAGTTAAGATTCTTTTTTAAATTGTGCGTGTGTCTTTGAAACTCCAACATAAAGATCAAAGGTGCGGTATTCAAAAGGAGGGAATTTTGGCATAGGGAAGGAAGCCACAAACAAACTAGATGAAAAGAACGGAATAGCATGCATAAGGTTTACAAGTGAACAGGCTTGTTAAGACAAAACTAGAGAACATGCCTAGTTCTTAAAAATACCTTTAGTAAGGACAACTTCATCCATTTTATTGTCTGCTGACACCCAAGTCACTTCTAATTAAAGCAAGATTTAGAGCTCTAAAATAAAGCTGGATGATATGCTTTCAAGCAGATGTTACGTGAGTACCCACCAGAAAGCAAAAGATTCTAAGTGGAACTGATACAATTTCTACACAATCCCATATTACTCCCGATTTTGAAGTTCAAATATAGACTATTCTATTCCTACTCAACAGAAAGAGTAAAAGTGCACATTTACTTGAGTACTTATCAATGTTCCTAATACTAATGGTACTAATACTAGAAACATCTGCAACTGCATGCTTACCCTAAGGGTCCCTCACCAACTCAGAGGGCAAAACATCATTACCCAGTTGTTTTGCAAACTGCCCTATAGCCAAGTCCTTGGGCGATGCCGCTAGGCTTTGGAGACCTGTTAAGGTGGATTTATCGTGGGCTGTTTAATATCATTACAAGAAAACCCAACCAAACCAGGAGATGCTGTTGGAGGGACTGTCACACACTGACAGAACTGCATATATGAATCAATATGCATTACTCTGGCTTGATATAAATCAATATGGCATGCAGGAAAGTTATATGCTTTATCCTTCCTAATCTATAGAGAGTCTTGTTTCAAGCAGCATCAAATAAGTGTTATAATAGCGTTTGATTTCCTTAGCTATCAATTGATTATATGTAAGCAGCCCTCCACCAGCTCTTTGTTCACAAAGAGAATCCTAAGTAGCAATTTACTATGGTGTTCCAGTGGGGACAGCAAAACCCTGTCTATAAAGAGATAGGATGCTTGGAGAAATATTTAAGCTTTAATCACACTTGCTGCAAGCTGTCACACAGAGAAGTACATGCGATACAATAAAATAACAAGGCAAAATTGTACAAGTGTGACCGTGCATTCATCTCTGGACTTGAACCTTGTCAAAGCTCGAGTGTGCGCCCCCAGCCTTGAGCGCTGCCCAAACTCACCAACCCTGAAAGCTCCTCTCCTCCAACAGGACCAGCTGAAACACTGAATCCTGTAAGAAATTGCCAGTCACTAGACAAAGAACACCGGCTGTGTTGCCTGCCGAGAATCCAGCTATAAATAGGAGCGTGCTTTGCTAACCCTTTGGGCTGGGAAGAGGATGCTGACGGCTGTGCCAGAGGGGCTCCCGTTACCCCAACGGGCAGGGTCACCTCCTCTTGCTGGAAACACCTACTTATTTCTGCAGCACTAAAAGGGCAGCGATCAAAACCAGAGACTCAGGAATTCGTTACCACCTGGCGTGAAGCAATTCTTCCTTGCTGATTACAGGTTACTGTCAATCCCAAGTGAGCACGTGTTTGAGATCAGGTCCTTTCACCAAGCAACCCATGAACCCGGGTCACAAATCATGGAAGGTGGTGTGACAACAAGTCACTCGGTGCCTTGTCTTTCTTACACTAAGCAGCACTGGTAACTTTGTAGGGTTCAGACAGTTTCAAGTCTCTGGAGAGCTAGTTTCACCCACAGCGTGGGATTGTCTTCTGGAAGGTGGTCATGGGGAGGGGGTAAATTACCAGTCTGCCAGTTGCAAACATTAACGTCACCATTGCTCTGAAGCTTCATTTACACCAACCACTTACTGAAATTCATAGACTGTGGTTTATTCACTTCAGACACACGAGAAGTTCTTAAACAATCCTTGACCAGCAAAATTCTGAAAGAGCAATTTAAAGTCGTCTGTCTTCTTCAATACCATTTCCCTACACCTAACACTTTCCTCTGCCAGGAATTTTAGCTTGCTGGGATTATTTTGTTTTCACTCTACATCAGCAAATGTGGCACAAAAAGATAAAACAGCTGCATGCTACTTTTCCTCCTCTCAGATGGGGTGTATTTCCCACCTGGAAACTAACAGCACTGAAGAGAAACAAAGCAAAACACAGCCTTGCCGACTGGAAAAAAAAAAAAATCAAAAAAAAAAAAAATCAATCGTCTTCATATGCTTTATGCTTTTTATACATAGTACATTTAATTTCCTGTTTAATTCAGCAGAATGTTTACTTTCTTCCCAAGCAGTCATCAATTCACGACACTTGCAATGCACCTAAAACTAGAGTCTGCAGTTTAAAGACAAAAGTAACATAATGTATATTAAAGCTTTTTTACAAAATATATACACAGCTATAGAAAAGTTACTTGCTTTTGTGTTTAAATTTATAATCACATTAAATTCAATTTGCATGTCAGCAAATTGAAAATCTTTGAAGTTCTCTGAAAAGCGTTATGCGTAGGTATGCATACCCCACTCTGTTCCAAAATCAATACAGCTGAACATTTAGGTTGAAAGACCAAAGAGATCGTATTTCTTAAACTGATGAAAATTACACAGAAAGGGACCGTTCAACAAGAGACAATCTGTGGCCTTTTTTGAGATAAAACCTGGTGTCTAAAGCCAAACAAGGGATGATCTTCATATTTCCTATGCTGTAGTGTCTTTGGCTAACTTAGCTACGTTAGTGGTGGGGGACCTTTCTAAAGAACATCAGTAATGATGAAAGAATGCCATCAGGAGAGGTTTGAGGAAGTGGGATAAAGATTTGTTGTTCCCGCCAGGATGGAGGTATATTACTTTTTATCCAAAGACTGCTACAGGTAGAATACATACTTACAATTAAAATTACAGCACAACTAAGCTTCTCATAAATGAAAGTCTATATTCATTCTCTTTTGATTAACTCAAATCACTTATATGTGAATAATGAAAACTTCTTACAGTTTTATATTATTGGAACCACAAGAAAAATTCGCACTTATAGATTCTTTCCCATGAGTACTGTGAAAGATATAGCTTGAATAATCTTTTACAAGATCGCAAAGAATCAGCCCCAACCTCCTCACTACAAACTAAACTTAGTTCTCAGGCTGTTAGATCAACACCAGCTCAGTCAATAAGACACCAGCGGAAAAGGACCAACCCGACCAAGAATGTTCATCACCACCAAGTAATTTAAGCAAAGTCTTTTCCTGTGTGCTTCCCCTGTATTCCTTGGTTAGTAAACATATTAGATAAAGCTTTTGTTATTTTTTCACAATAAAGTTAATAATATTACTTATATTTCAGTTGACTTCTTGTCACTTAATTTTACCGGAGCTGTATTCACTTCTGTCTCTGCTAAACTGAGGGACTGGGCTAGCTGGTCATCCAAGCTGAATTAATGCATACTCCTTCCCTACATACCAGTGGTATCACCACAACTTCTTGCATAAAGGTCAACAGTTAACAGCAGCAACTGGAAATAAGATGATAGGGAACCCAGATTCACCTCAGATACTTGAAGGCTAGTGGGATATCGAACTCTGCTGAGAAGCTGAGCCAGGTGCCTTCACCCAAAAGCACTGCAGCTGTTCAGCAACTAATCCCGTAATTATTCAGTGACCTTGTACATATACATAGAAAAAGAGAGTTTGTAATTAGACACATGCTGTGGACACTGAAGCATTCATGAAATATGCACAAAGAGTTTAATTTTCCAAAAGTCCAAGATCCCACTGATTCTCTAGCAAGTTACCTCAAAGCCATTGCCCTCAGAGGAACTAACTGAGCCACAAAATTATTCTGAAGAAACTGCAGACTTTCTTTAGTCCAAGAACACATTGAGGTAGCCTGCTCCCTCTGTCCTCAGCTACCATTTACTCCAAGAGCAACAATTCTCCTTGGAAAACATCACAACAGAGTGCAAAGGCAGCAGTGGCCTGGCACCTGTGATTAAAAAAGAATGTGATATTTTACAGAGGGCTGTGCATAGGAGGGAGAGAACAACTAGAACCCTTGCGGCTTTTCTTTGTTTCTGCTGCAGAGAAATCTTTTGAAGGCCATCACTTGCCAGGCAGGAAAAAAAAAAAAAAAAAAAAAAAAAAAGAAAAGAGTTTTCCTACTAGAAAACAAAAGAAGCAAATTACTTAGGGCAGAAGTTATTCAAGCCAGCAGTTGGAAGTCAAGGGGCAATGGAGTCTGAATTAGATGCTGTAAAAGCCAGATTTTGCTCACATTTGACTGCAAGCAGCCCAGAAGCTCTCACAGGCAGCAAGCACTGCCACAAACAAGTACTAGAATGCAATTATATTCATATTTTGGAAGTACAGATTGAATAAATATATTACTTGTCACGTATTCATAGTTCGTTTGCCACAATCTCGCATATGGTAAAACACACAAATCAAGCAAACAATTCTGCAAACTCTATCTGTCTTTTTGTTCTTCATAACCTTAAATTCTTTTGCCTTTCGCAGACATCAGATAGCTGCGCAATGGCATAGGGATTAGGTAAACCGCAGAGTAGTTCTCTGCAGCATTTTAAGGAACGTTTCTAAGCACAACAGCTAGCACAAAAACAAATGTCCTACTGAAGGCAAGTGTCTGAATCATCATCTGAAGTCTCCAGCTCCTTAAGCGTTTTTCAATTGCTACAGACGTACGTGTTGATGGAAATACATCACCTAATGAATTTCCAGCTACTTTGACTGGTCCATCAGCCCTGCTAATAGAAGTGTGTTTCTTTCTCTTTTTCACATTGCTAATGTGCTAATGGCTGAAATTTATCATCCTCCAGCACAACTCTGACCAGCTAACCTAACCACTCACAGTATAATTCCAGAATGGCTTAAAATGTTAAAATACATAGACTAATCTCATCCAGGACACTCATTTGCTTCCTCTTCAGAGTTCAGGGAATGTTTTTCTCCTACCTTTTTACATAGCAAAAAATACTTTTTTTTTTTCCATTCAGAGCAAAGTCAACATGCAAAGTTGACGGAGTCTTCTAGGAAGTTTTGAGAACTGTTGTGATCCAGAAACCCAATTACTTTGCTTCCTACAGAACCGGATATTGCAGTAGCTCTAGTTTGAGAATAGCAGTAAAACATTACTAAAGCCAGTAGGATACACAAAAATAACAGTATTTAGACACAGAAGGCCAAGTTACCTGCTAATGTTACATAGACAAACCTCCTAAAAAAAATAAACACTATGCTTCACTGATAAACAAAGTTTATAGCTGACTGTCCCTTTTAATAGACAGCTATGGATTTAAAGAACAATCAACACTACATTTCTTCCCTCTTGTCTTAATTATTGTTCTACATAGTTACAAACGATGAATAAGGAAGAGGAAAATTAGAAGACAAATTAATTCCTTAATCTATCAGAAAACACTGTAGGATTATAAAAAACAGAATTACCCATAGAAGAGCTACGTGTGCATATTGGAACAGAAGGAAAAATACTTGGTATGCAGGAAAAATAAACATGAGTAACCAGAAAGAGTTGTTTACCCTCTACAATAACAACAGTCTTAACATTACCAATTTGGATAGCAGATAACCACACAGCCAAAGTACTCAAATCTCAGACTGGGTTGATATATCATTTTTAAGCACCACAGCTTAAAACAAAACAAAAAACACACACCTACAAAAAACCACCCTTACGAGGAAGTTTTCATTCAGCTATAAAAATAAGCAATGCCTACCAATGTTATTTATTTTTCTTTAATAAAAAGAAAAGATTTTTTTTCTTCACATTTAACTCCCCTCGCTTTTGGTATTAGTATGTGGGTCAGCCATGGTTCTGCAACAAACCTTCTATCACAAACCGGGAAAATCTTCAAAGAATTCTTTTCAATCAGTTGTTGAAATAGAAGCAATATTCCATTTTCAGTAACGGTGCAAGTAAATTGTCTTTCTGAATATTGTTGGGGGAACAAAATAGTAAAAGTATGCAGTTGCACGTGACCATGTCAGTAAATATGTGTATGAACAGTCTAGGAAGTATTCCCATTGCCACACTAAAACATTTTATATATATGCTGTCATCACCTTGTCAAGATCTGGCAATACCACGTTAGTTACATATTACAGATCATATCATTCAGAGGGAACAGAACATTCTGAGTGTGCCTCAAAGTGACATGGAAAAGCTCAAGGCACAGGCTTCTATTTGTTTGTTTTGAAGCTCCGGATACTGCTTATCTGTTCAGGATGCCCCAACTTTTCCATGTTCCCTTATAAATCCCAATAATTGCAAAATAATATTCTCAAGATAGTGACAGAGCCAGCACTACTCCTTGTCAGTCACACAATAAAACAAGATGAGCGACTTGCCCAACGTCATGCAAGAATTCGTGGAAATGTCAAAAAAAACCCACAGGGATCTCCTGAGTGCAAGTCAAGTGCTTTAACCACAGCATTTTTCTTACTTCTAAAGTGTGCTCCTAATCCGACCTTGTTTGCTCAGAAGATATTCCTAAAGCTAAAGTTCTACAGAGAGCACTAACATTTCTTCCTATGAGTATTTTAAATCAGATTTGACTAATCCAGCCAACATAATAAACAATCCAAGTCTTCCTCAAAAGCCAATTCAAGCTTAAAATTTAAGACTTACAATTTTTGGGTAACTTAAAAAAAAAAATCCTACTGTTACACTGCTTGGCCTCACATGAAATACCATAAAAACATTCATTATTTTAACAAGACTTCCACCTGAAGACCGTGAGCTACTTTAAAATAAGCTGTGAAGTACATGAACTTTTGAAAGCTTATTCAAACTTAATCCCTTCAAATATTTTAAGTATACAATGCTGCACACCCATGGGCTTCAGGGTACAAAGACATCCCCACGAGGTAACAACTAAAGCATTGTATCTGATGTGCTCTATACCTGTACAAGGCAAGTACAGATGAAACGGGGAAAGAAAGTTAAGGGGAGTTTGCTGCCCTTAAGAGACACAACTGGAGATACCGACATGCACTCTAGGATAGCCAGATGAAGAGGATGAATCCCAAATTATAGAAACTCCAGGCAAATACAAGGGCATCGGGACATCCTTCAGAACATAACGGTGGTTGTTATCCAAATCACAGAAAAGGTGAAACTGAGCAAGTGACAGCACACAAGTAAGGATATGCAGAGAGAACACTCGCCTTGGATGCATCCTGTTCGGTGGAAGAATACATAATGTTTTCTTCTCTGCTCAGGTGATATCACCGACATCTTTTTTTGATACCTACACCAACTTTGAATCAGTCTTCCCCCCCCCCCCCAAGAAAAAATAATTCTGAAAAATGAATATAAACAATTACCCTACAGAAAATTTTTATCAGTTGACAAAATTCAATGGATCTCTAAGATTGTTTTACATGTTGTATACATTTTGCAGGGTGGACATCAATTTAGTGGTGCCCTTCCTTCAAAAACACGTGACATTTGTTGCAAGCTATTCCTTTATCTATTACAGCATCTTCTCTTAATGTTTCCAATGGGAATGCAGTTCTGAAAAAATACTTTTGCATTTAAAGACAGCACCTTGGTAAGAAGAAAGGTGTGAAATGAAAGAAACTTGTAAAGCCCACCTGAAATGTAACCAGAAGTTCAAAACCAGGTGTGCACTTCTCTGCACTAACGCTTGCTTTGCACTGGAGAACATATGACAGGGTTTTCATTAGCCCACTATTTGGGACATTTAAATGCTGGAGTACTGTATGTCAGACAAAAAAAAAAAAAAAAAAAACCACAAACAAACACACACCAAACAAATAATCCTCTGGTAATTCAGGAAATCATTTCCAACTTTCCGTTTTAGGTTTTCAAACTGGATATTCCAGATTTTAATTGAAAATATCGCGGCAAATACAAAGTAGAGGAATCCCTTCAGATAACACGAGTCTGTCTGCAACAGCAGATAAGAATATGTAAAAAATAAACAGGTAGTTTCCTATACCTGTGGAGATTTATTTACAGTGCCATTTGAAACACTGTCATAGCTACCTTTACACCAGCTAGAGCTTGACTGGCTTTCATAAATGCACATATATTTGAAACTTGCACCTAAAGCCCCAATTTCTGCCCATAACAGCAGCAATCCACATCAGCACCTTCCACCCTCCAGTATCACTGAGCGAACAGTCCAGCTCCGTCACTCACAAACAATCACCTTGGAAGCATATCACAGAATAAGCTCGTTGCTTGCATCCAAATTTTGCATTCCTGACACAGAATAGCTTGTTCTAGTCACTGATGCAAAAAATGCGATTTTACAACTAACAGTTGTACGGTAAACTTCAAAGCTCTCGGCTCAAACGGTATCACTGTGATTGGCCACGCAGATAGAACGCAGCACGAGGCAGAGCTCTGGCTGAACAGCGCAACACAGCAGACAAGGCAAAAGGTGTTCAGTAAGGGGACGTAACTATGCACATGGAAAACGGAGGTTCAACAAGTCAAGACAACAGCTGAACAGGGCGCAACACCAGCTCACGAGGAGCCCTGATGGTTTCTTTTTGACAGCTCAGGTGCTTCAAGCATCGTATGTCTTCCTCAAGGGTCAGAAAAAGAGTCCAAAATTGAATCCACCTTTCACAAATTTTAATCTTATTCCTTAACTATAAAACTGCTTTTTGGCTCCTTTCCTATTAGTGGAAATAAGCAAAGCGTGGAGTAGGTAATATACAGGGGTTGCTCTGGACAGACATCAGTGTAGACCAGTGGTCCATCTTGTCCTGTCTTTAGTCGTTGACAGCAATCGATGCTTCAGAAAGGCATTAAGCCCAGTGAAAATTAACTAGCTTCTGAATGAGGTTTTTGCCTCTTGAGACAAAAATACTTAAAGCGATACAAAAGATTATAACAATAATAGGAATAGTGTGTCAGTGGGATTTCCATCTATGTTTAAAATTAGAAATGTGAAGATTGCCCTAATCAGTTTCCCTCAATTCACACACGCATGAATACTCCACATGCATTACTGAAAGGCTGCTTATGAGTATTGGCAGCTACTAATGACTTTGCAGAAAAAAAGGCAAGGAAATAGTTGATGGGAGGGAGAAGGGAAGGATAAAAGGACAAGAAGGAATTGCATAAACATAGAAGATGTGATCCAAAGTCCAATAAAGCCAATGGAATGATGCATACTGACTTCAGAAGTCATACGAGATGGAGTCTGAAAAGGCAGAGAACAGATTTCAGGCCTAATGGTAGGCATGTTATTTCTCCAAATGTTCTACAACAGAGGACATGATGTTTACTCCAAAATGATCATCGGTAAGAACAGAGACACAGCCCATTTTTCTCTCCCTTTAAATGGCTCTGGCAGCTATTTCTAACGTGTGATATATAGGAACTCTTTTCCTTCCCGCCACCCCACCCCCCCCCCCCATCGCATGTCCTAAAAAAAGATACTATCCACACACTCTCACGTCTATCAGACTGTGTTAGTAGCCACACAACCACAGCCCTCAGGGATAATGACAATCACATGAGCTATGAATTACATGCCCTGCTTGAAAAAGTGGCAGTCGGTGACTACTTTGAAAATCCTGCTCGCCCTTCGTCATATTCCAGTTAGAAATGAGAAAAAGGAGCATGGCCAGCCTTTATCCTGATGACTGTTCCTGTAGGAGCTATTACCTAGAAAAGAAATAATACGGGAATAAAGTTCCATCCGAACCCAGCAACGTGTTCAAATGCAGTGTATGGTCTGGGTTGCTCAGCAGGCAAGATGAGACGATGACTACAAGTTCTTTCAGATCTTTACAGAGGAGGAAAAACTTAAAGTCTGAGCATATTTCAAGGCTGTATTTAGTCAGCAGCCTCAGCGGTCAGCAGCTGAAGGCAAAAAATACTGTTTTGCATGACATAAAAACAAATGCATGCAAAATCCTTTGTTGTGCCACTGCATAAACTTCTTGGCTGCACAATTTATGACTACTGGTTAGAAAAAAAAAAAAAAATAGAACTACTCTATCTGTTCTTCACTTTTGATTGTATAGAAAAGCAGTTGAATGCAGACTGTATACTGAACAGAAGACCAAGAAAAAGTGAGTTTGGTACTGTGCCCAGGCAAGTTAGCCCTAGGACCCAAACCAGTGCCATTTAAAGGCGCTGTAGTATACGATGGAAATGACACCAGCAAGAACCCAAAAATGCTATTTTACAAGGAGCAGCCTGATAAATAAGCAATTTAAAGAGGATTTCTAATAAGTATTTTGGCTCCAAAAATTATGTTGTGCTAATAAATAGAATCTGTCAGCACAGATGGGGAAAAATAAGAGGTAATAGAAGCAGAAACATTTCCCAAACAGTTTCAGGCTAAAACTATTATTGAAGCTTTCCCTTGCCTTTCTGGAAACATGAATACAAGAGCACTGTCCTGGGGCATGAGACCAAGTAAATGAAGCTGACAAGAAACAAGACAACAAGATTACAGAGACTTCACCACCAACTGCTTTTTACTACGTACGCACACAGAGCACATAAAACAGGTTCATGATCTCAGGTACTATTACCACAACATGGATACTAAGCAATGCTATTAGATGAACAGCACCAGGGAACACAAGGTACACTTCTGTTGCCGTTTAGCTATGAATTTCAGTGACAGCTCTTGCCTGAAAAGCTGTTGCCCCAGAAACTTCTCCATTTCCTTCCTACCATTGCGCCAGATCCCAGCATAAGTATACTTACACACCAGTCCACAGACACACAGTCACATTATCTTAAAGGTCTGGATCTCCATAAAACACGAGTATTGTTTGCAACGTAGGTACCGTGATAGGCAAGACCTCCATGATGACCTGCAACAAAACCACCTCCTCCCTTCCTTTGCCCCTTACTCTTTGGTGCTACTAGAACAAGCGCTTCCCTCCCTTGTTCTTGGTGAAATCAATCACATTCTTTGTCAAGGTGCTGGGAACAAGAAGCATCAGTAAAAAGGTAGCTGCTGGAAACACCTGTGAGTCCTTCCAAAAAATAAAGGATTCTTGAGATTCTCCTTAGCCCTATCACAAGTTGCCTCTAAATAAAGTTCAGTTCTTGCTCATATATGCCTTGAATCTGTCAGTACTAAAACACTTTTTAAGAGGGAAGATAAACATTTAGGTATGAGGAAACAAGCAGAGAAAGCGATGTGGGCATATGTCGGACTCTGTTCTCATGCAGCGTCACCACGCAGTAGACCTGGTGGAGATTACTCAGCACCCAGTCATGATAAATGGAGACCCCTCGAAGGGGCAGGTTTACTGACTGAGGTCTGTGGACTGGCCAATTCCATTTCATCAGCCTATTACTCACTGTAAACGTGTGGAAAAACACATCTGTTCTTACTTCTCTGTATATACCAGATATGAAAGGAACCAAAAGCCTGTCTAAGCAAAAGCAAGAGCATGACAAGACTACCCTTAAGATAAGGCCTTATTCTCACGGCACAGTCTCCGTTCCCCATGCCTCAGACAGACGTTTGCTAACACAATGGAAGGTGGCTCTCTGTACTCCCTCTCTCACATCAGATAAACCAAAATACCTCTCGGTGATAGTACAAGACAACATAGTTGCTTGGGTTGAGCAACAGACAGCCAAGAAACCTTTCCTTTACCCTGGGCTCCACAGCGACTAGTCTCACGTGAGGAACTATATGGGGTGATCAGCCGGTCTACGTGACAAACAAAGCAAGCAGTGTGGGGTCCTGAGGGGCAGTTTGGAAGAAGTCAAGATCTTTACACCTAAAGTAACAGGTGAAAGACATCTGACTCTTCAAACAAGCAACCCGTTCCAGTTGTACTTCCAGCATGGAAAATTAATAGAAAAGAATAAAAGGTAGAACTGGTATATCATCCAGGAAAGTTGGTCTTAGTATGTCTTAGCTACATGGACCACACAGCCATTATGCCAACTGGCTTATGTGCACCCACACTACCTGTATCCCAGCAAGAAATATTCATTAAAATTAGTTCAGCTAAAGGCATATGAGAGATAGAATCTACTTCTCCGCAGAGCTAGTTAAGAGCATTAGTTATAGTTTGTGCAAGACTGTGCATAAATAGAACTTAGTGAATCCTTTTTAGGAGATGGAAGAGAAAGACATCAAAAATGCTTCTGCTTGGCCACATTTTCCCTTTTCTTCTCAACTGGAATTTTTATAAGATGTATCTTTTCATATGGATCTCCAAAATCCTTCCTAAACTACGTCATTGACAGCTACATATAGTCTGTCATTACTAGATTTCTCTTCATGCTCCCTTCTTTAAATATTGTGCAAGCTTTACCTGTTCATTAACACGAGTAAAGCAGCCTTAATACTGCCACCGAAAGTGTTTTCTAACAGATACCACTGAGTTACGCTGGCTTTCGGAATAGGTTCTTCTTACTAGACCTAGAATTATATCTGCATATTCAGCTGAGACAAGTCCGGGGATGGAGATGTTCTGCACTTCCAGCAGCAGATCCTCCTCTAAGTGCAGACTGACTTTCACGTACAGAAAGGGCTGAGTGTTTAGGTGGTGGTCAAAGCCCCAAAGGAATACTAAGCAAAGAAATGTTTCTCAGTCCATGAGAGCTAAATAAGGAATGGCTTGCTCATCAATGAAGCTTGCTAAATACCCATGGTGAGCACGTTCCCTTGTTATTTTGCCATACAAACCGTATTTTTAGTTATCACTGAATTGTTATTGTGCTGTGAATAAGAAGCGGTTGTAAATAGGAAGGATTCTACTGCAGAACTGGGGGCCAAGCTGGAAACTGTTAGAAACAGGCATCACTCTAGTCACATACCTCAAATATTTACTCCCTTATGCGAGCTGAGAGCGTGACAAAATCTCTGGTAGGCAGTGGTCCGCACAAAGAGTTTGTGATTCCTTGAACTAAAATACTAAATTAGAGTTAGGCTTTTCTTCACGCCATGACTCCTCTGCTCTTTCTGGGAATTATGGAGATTTTTAAATAGTACTAATCCTCACTAGCAGATGGTAGTAGCACTTTGTCAGAGCATTATTACATTTAACTTAACGCTTTGGAATTCTAATGCAACAGCTCCAAGACGTACTCCTCAAACCCCTCCATAAAAGAGCCGTTTCAAAGCTTGCATCTACATCTGCTGCTGTCCACTGACTTCTTATGATGGTAAGAAGTGGCCTTTGAAACAGCAGTATTAAAAATGATAAAACACCTTCAAATCCAAAACGGTCAGCAGGAACCTATGAAGCAAACCGCAACCAGTAACCTCTGCTGTATTGCTAAAGCAACGTGAAACAACAAAATACCTCTCCGTAGCACTAACTCCTGAACCTGCCTCAAAACCCAAACACTGGTTATTCCTAAGTAGCAGACATTTGTTTATTCATTGCGGATTCCTGGAGGTGAGAGGGAAAGAAAACGGCACACACTTGTGCTACAGAGAGGATTAGGCAGAATGAAGGGATGGGAGTTACGGGGACAACTTTTAACAGCTTCCAAAACACTGGCACCAACAATTTCAATATTCTATTTGTTACTCCAATCTAGTGATGTGAGGACCTTGTTTATATAAAGTCAGCTTCTCTCTCCCTTTCATGTTCTGGATGGGAGTCTATAAACCTAGAATTTTGTGAAAACAGTTGTACTCCTTACTTGACACAACACAAAGAGCCAATTAATTCTAGCCTCAGGGACATTTGGCAGTCTTACAAAAATGGGGGGGGAAAAAGTGCATCCCTTAAAAAAAAAAAAAGTTAAAAAGAAACCCCATGGTATTTTGTTGAGTTTTTATTTTAACTCCTAAATCCTGCAGAAGATGATTTTTCTTAGCAGCAGCAGTTTCCAAATGCTATCATTATCTCCCTTCCCCTGAGGAAGTATTTACCTCCTTCCTCCCATACATCATTCAGCCCTGTTATTAGAGATCATTGATCTCAAACAGAAAAATATTTTAAAACCTATTATCCCCAACTCTTATTGTGTCCTGTTTAGAGGAAACAGAAGTCAGCGGCTATCCCTTTGCTGCTTTGAAGGGGTGTAGGGACAAGGCTGGGTGTTGACAGAAAACCAGATTTTAGCCTCAACAGCCCAAATGAGGACGTATGCCACAAGATAAGTGTGAAAGCATATCCACTCACCACTCCGGCACTTCACCGAAGAGAGGTCTAACTTTTAATTCAAGCCATTCAGCTATTCAAGAGAGGAGAAGGTCCCCCTCTCACTCCACGGAAGACACCGCAGGCTGTGAATCCAGAAGCACTCTGCACTATTTTCCCTTTCCTTCCTTCCTAAATTAGGTCAAAAGTCAATGGAGCAGAAGCTGTGGCTGTGTGCATCCCTTCTTCCCGCTCGCCAGCCACAGAAGCTGAGCCTACATGGAGGCACAGTACAGACCGGCAATAAACTGCTGCACAGAGGAAGCAAAGGAAGATTATTTAAACAGAGGGATAATGCTAAGGCACGGGGAGGTACATTACACTTGGAGTTATCCTGGGAGCAGCGGGGTGGAAGATGACACTGCAGTACTCCTTGTTTGTACCTGTGCACAATGGTACTAGGCAATACAGAGATAAAATGAATCTCGCTTTTCTGCAAAGTAACCAGGTACAATTATCAGCTAAAGAAAAAAAAAAAAAGTTAAGATCTACCACACAAATCAAATACAAAACTAGAGAGGCTGGACGGGGAAAAACAATCCCATTTTCTAATCTATAATTTAGTTTCTTTAAAACTTAATATTATCTTCTAGATACATTGTTCTCAAAGGATTGTAGGCATTATATCATTATTCTTTTCAGTAATATTTGGGTCATTCCAGTGCCTCACTCCTTTACATTTCCCAACCTTCCTCCTATGCATACACATATATCCCCCTCCCAAATGTTGAAGGCCCAGTCTCCAGCCCACGTAAGTGTAACCTTACCTGCTATTCCCTAGGAGTATCTTGTACTCTTACAAAGCTCTTCTGGCCCATCACTCAGCGCAGCCCCCTCCAAATATGTTTCCTGCATCCCTTCACCACCCAACCACCCTCCCACCACTGCCAACCACAAGCCTCCACCCCCTTCCAAAACTCCCATGTAGAAGGCACCACCAGAACCTTCCCCACACTGCTCCTTCTCCCAGAGCCTCTCTGCGGCAGAGAAAGCCCTAACAACACTTGGTTTCCTGCTGACTCGTGCTGTCCTTTACCTGCAAACTCCTCCTCTCCATGCAGCTAGACACAGCATCGATGATGTCCCTAAGACATCACCCCCCGTGATGGTGATCGCCAAAAGTGCTGTTGATCATTCCCTGTCTAGCTTATATATTGTATACAGGCCACGTTTTTCTCCTGCTCAATCTCCTCAGCCATTTTATTTGATGTAGTCCCGATACTCTTTGCAGCACTGGCAAAAATGAGAGGACTTTTTGAAGTACATTGGTGTTTCTCATGTATCTCCAGGACGCAATCCAATTCCATACCAGGAGAGCTACTCCAAGGAGCTGGAAAATCATTTCTCTAGATTGTTCCAATATTTCAATAACATTCCAGAAACTCCTAGCTAATGAGGCTGCAGATGCTTTCAGAATCACTGATTATGTTTAAACATCTCTTTTAAACAAAGTAGGGCATTTTGCGACATACCTTGTTCCACCCTACCGAAAAGTGCTCTTCTCTTTCTACCTAGACCTCTTCCAAAACTGTACTATGAAATATTTGTCTAAATAAGAGAAACCGAGAGTCAGCGAGCGCATACGCATAGCCATGCATTAGTTCCTGTACTAGGTAAAGCCTGAGTGGTATGTCGGCAGCTGATGAGATTATGATTGGCAAATTAAAACCAATTTAACCAATGCTATTGGCAATAAAGCATTGTAGGTAATGATTACACACACATTGCTGGCCTTCACTTCCCATCAACTCTTACCTCACAGCACAGCAGCTTTTGTTCTCACATGCCCCAAACCAGGGAAGCACTGACATCAGCCCCAGTATCTGCCCTGTCACTGCATCCCTGTAAGACATATCTACGCGCTTTCATTCCTTCGTACCCAGAGCGATCATTCACAAAAAATGAATGAATGAATCTGTCTCTCAAAAGACGTCAGAAGATTTGCAACTTTGTCTCTTGGTGTACAAACTGTCTGAGTTGCAGAGAGAGCCAAGCCCTCTCTTTTACTTCATCGTGAAGTCTTCTGACAGCTGACTTTTTGTTTCATATTTGTACAGCTCCTAGCACAGCGGGGTGCCATTTCAAGATTTGTATTCATGTTATGACTTCCTGCAAGTAAAAAGCCTCCCAAATCTCTGTGTTTTTACTTAAGGTAGAAACTAATATCATCCCAAATTACCGAAAAATCCAGCCAATTATTTTCAAAAAGAATAATCCCTCTGATTATCGAAAAAGTGTGTGTTTACACATCATATATACATACACAAATACATGCCCCATTGCTAGTTAGTAACCTGTATCATGGAGCTGGAAATTTAAGTAGTACATTTTAAAATATATTCATAGCAGATATATCAGTGGATAAACTGCAATATTGCTTGGGTCTATATGTTCACAACAGGGAGAGCTGAAGAAAGACTACCCTTAGGCATGATAACCAACTTTTGGGGGTATCTTTGTCTCAAAAGAGGTCAAATAAGTGGAGTTCCAGAGAAATAAAAAGCAGCTGTATCTGTTCAAATAACAGACATTTGTGTTATATGTTTAACTTTATTCTTCCTAGAAAGAAAAAAGCAGGTATTTAAGAGCATAGAGACCATCACAACTGCTTACAATCAACTTGGAATACAAGAGAGAAAGAAATGAATAAAAATAGTGAGAGGGAAAAGCACATGTATTTTAATACGACCAATAACAGCTATCGCCTTTCACTTGTCATTTAACACACAGCCTGTACTGTATGCTGGCTGTACACTGCCAGTACTCCACAGTGGCTTTGCCGAGTGAGAACCACATCTTTCCTACTGTTTTTTTCCCCTTTATCAACTCTCCAGTACATGAAATGGTTTAAAAATATTCTCAAACGTTTACGCTGCACACTATAAAGACTGCAAGAAGGCAAAGGGTATACAACAACAAATATCCTTGCTTAATAGTGTGTTTGGTCCAGAGATGTCCCCACTGTGTGCTTTCAGGCCACGGTATTCTGCCAGGCAACTTTTAATACCGGTTGCAATCAGTGAGGTAACTCTGCGATAGCCTCTTGTCACCCGAGAAAGACAACTGACATCTTCAAAACATCTCAAGGGCTCAGGAGCCTAAGCTCACCTGGCAGTCAGTCAGACTTGAGCTCCTGCACGCTTTAAAAACAAATCAAGTTACCATCTGTCATCAGGTCTGGGTCCCGAACACAGGTTTTGAGTTGGAGTCCCAAGGCAGGGCAGCCTGCCTTGTGCACATTTTCATTTCTCTATTTAAAAACGATTTGCAAAAGGGGTCATTGTTATATCTGTGTATGCTAAAACAAGGCACAGCAAATCCAGCCCTGACGTTCAGGTCGGCTGCTACGCCATCCTCTGCTCTCTCTGTGGCTCTTCATGCAGAGCTACTTTCCACAACACCAGAGTGGTGCTATTTGATTTTGATTTATCACAAGTGAATTATTATAATGAAATCACCAACTCGATTTAAGCCTCTGAGAAAGATATGGTTGGACTAACAAAAAATTGTTCTGCAAAACAAGCAATTATTGTTAGGTTCACTAGATATTGGCCTTGGCAATCCAACTGATTATAGAAAGTTAATGATTTAAAAAGCAATGAAGAAATAAGAGATTAAATCCTTTAAATCGGCATGAAAGACTCCAAGAGGAATTTTACAGTGATTTTCACTGCATATTTTATTAGATATGTGATATTTTATTCATGGGTAAAGCAAATATAACAATTAGGAATAATTAGCATTTCAGCACAAAGTATTATCTAATAGGTTAAAATACACATATAATTCTTCATTTAAATTCTATGTCTTCACATTTTCCCCTCTCTGGTTCAGAACTTTTCCATTTAGCATAGCACTTACAGGAACATTATACAGCTCCCAAAGAAACAAACAGAAAACTAGTGGCTCTCACCCTTGATATCTTATTTTCCTCCCTTCCTTGCGTTTTTACTCATTTTCTTTTTTGATTTCCTCTTGAGCATAGCTTGTCAGATAAACCCAGCATAACTTTCAGGAAACTTTTTGCCACCCCATTCCTCCCTCATTCCAGAACTGATATGTGCTATGGGAACCTACTTTAAATTTAACCCTGCACAAAGAAATCCAGCAGTTCACAGTTGACAAAAACCGCACTATTTGTCTCTGTACCACCTCTTCCACTACAACTTTAATGCTACAGAGGAATATGATACTTACTATATTATCCTTTCTCATTAAGCAAGTGTCACTTTTTATGGGGTGTTTTGGTGTGCTGTTGTGTTTTGTTTTTTTAACGCAACACTTATAGGTCACAGATTATCCCTTCCTTGAGCTGATGCAGTTATCCCAGACCAGAGCAAGAACAAGGCTCTCCAGCAGAAGCGCACTCTGTGGTACAATACAGAATACAAACTACCGCCTTCTCTGAATTAAGTGTATTATCACTGAAACTAGGATATAAATTTTGAACCTTACAAAATTACAGCACTGCACAATTTCAAGCCCATTCCCTTGCCAAGTTTCATAACTGTCATCCAAACGCCAGTACATTTCATCTACTAACCTTCACTTTCAGCCTGTGTCCTCCCTGTCACACAGATCAGTTATAACTCTCCAAGTCAATATCCTGGTTTGAGGTAAAACAGAACCAATTTTGTTCAGTAACTTCGCTTCTTAGCTGGGCCTCTTCTAACTACTGAAATTAACTGCGTATTGTGCCTGGGCATCAGCTATAAATGATTGGTCTTATATTAAACAAGAGATTGCGCATGCGGTAGCCCTTGGACCAAAACATTACTAATTACAGTGGTTGCAGACACAAGAGAATCTTTCCTTTACTCCACCACCTCTCACAACCGCTGGGCCAACAAAAACCAGAAACCAAAGCCTGACCACTATAATGAAGAATAGCAGAGGAAACTACGCTGCTGGTACTCACGGGAAGAGACCTGAGTACAGAAAGACATGGCAAGAAAGACACCTTGTCCTCAACCCATTCTTCCACCAGGTGCTTCCATTTTAGTCTCTATGTTTAAATTACTACTTCTACATCAAGACTACACAATTAAGTTCTACTTGGTAGTGGGAGACAACAGCACTTCCTTTTCTCCCTGTGCCGCTTCAAATGCACGAGCCAGCTAAAGTCTGTTCCCCGAAGGTTTTTGCCCAGGCCCACCTTACCCCGTGCTGAGGATG
Organism: Vanellus vanellus; assembly: GCF_965231255.1. Classification (NCBI taxonomy): domain Eukaryota; kingdom Metazoa; phylum Chordata; class Aves; order Charadriiformes; family Charadriidae; genus Vanellus; species Vanellus vanellus. The sequence continues at coordinate 33,284,058 of NC_138909.1, forward strand.
GTTTAACTAGCAAAGCACCACACTTATTTAACATGCATTTAACACATATTCCAGGCCAAGTATCACATTGCACCAGCTCAGCACTGCACCTTCTCCAATACAGTCGACGAGCAACAAAGCCATGGTCAACATTACTCTAAAAAAGGCCGATGTAGCTCATTTCGGTAAGTACTGCAAGCAACAGGTCAACTCCTACTTGCTAATGGACATAGTAGATATTGCAGGAAGATAAAACAACATCACAGAAGGAAAGGAATCACATCCTTATCCAAGCAGCCCAGCAGGAAACCAGTTGCTAGACAGTCAATCAGTCCAGGGTACAAAATGCCCCAGAGAAACATGAGCTTTTGTGCCCAATTCCCAGCCGCTGCCACAGTTTACCAGCAAACTGCCTGTTATGCTTTACTATCGGGCTCTGTCATTCTTGCCTCTTGGCACTTCTAGAAAGCACAAACCAATGAGGATATCTGGGGGCTCTCGGAGATGGGTGTCAGCATGACCAAAGCCATGAACTGGACTGTAAGGCCTACAGGATGCACAGGCGTGGAGCCATCCGGGTTTTGACAGACATGCCAAGGCCTGCCTCTGAAATCAAAGTTTTCTTCCACTTTCACTAGCTTAGATAACAACTTATTCCTTCTGGAATTCAAATCTAACTTAAAAAAAAAAAAAAAAACCAAACCCCAAAGTGACATCTGAGTTTGCAGATGCAGAAAGGAATCCTAGTTTGCCTCATTACCAGTATATCCCCTGAAGTCAACATTTTGCACATACCAAGCTATCATGTATTGCAATATACTTACATAACATGTTTTCAGAGTTTGATTATCTTCTCAAATTTGCTCAAAATATAGATCATCTTGTGAACACTGTTTCCTTTTCCTGTTGGTCACTCTTAAGTCCAAACAGCAACAGTAATTATCTATGTCTAGCAAGATTTTAAACACTGAAGATATAAAACACAAACTACGTTCGGAGAGCACGTAAGATGAAGAGAGTTTTACCATGCTGTCATATGTGATTCCGGTAATTAGGAAAATTAACTAGAAATTGATAGCCAGAATGAACTACTCTTTCGTATAAACCATTTTTAAAATCATTGTTAACGTGCTGGAAAAAAAAAATAAAAATCAAGCAAAGGAGTAGCAGTGACAAAGAGTAAAAATACAAACCTCAAAAGGCAAAAGCCTCCAATAAATTTCAGCAAAAACCAGACTGTCATGGCAGATTATAGATAGCTATATATCAAATGGAAGAAAATGATGTAAGTTCAAGTCTATATCTAGGGAGTAACCTAATGGCTTACAAAAGTCATCTCCTGCCAATACCACTTGCTTTACAGGGCCAGGGAGTGGAAGAGAACCATACTTAATGCCTTTGTTCATTAAGTTAAATGAACCTTAGTTGGTAGGTTTATGTAGTCACAGTCTTAAAAGATTTTTCTCCAGTGTGTTTTTTCAAAGATGGCATTGTGAGAATGAAGGCTCCGTGCATCCATAAGTACTCGTCTGAAAGCGCACAGCAGCAGCAGTGATTGCCATGTCAGACATTTGTTAGGACACCACTTGAAAATGGATGGTTGAGGTTTTTTCCTCTGTCTTTTTATCAAGGACAAAGAACTTGAAGTAACACTAAAAATTATTTAAGAACATGAAAAGGAGCCGCCTGCTGTAGTCAGCAATTCACAGGCTCGGTTTAAAAAAAAAGTCTTCTGAAGTCAATTAAGCAACTCACCTGGATTATGACAGACTCTGGATCAGGCCCAGGTGATCACTAAGAAACACTCCAGAAAGCAGTGACACCTAATGGCAGATGTGCCTTAGGAGGATAGCAAGCCATAATCTGTAGCATGGAAAATTATCCCTCTTTAGCTGCAGAGTAACTAGCACTAAAACACATTACAGGGACTGAAGTACTATGGCAAATCTAAGCACCTGGGAGAGAGTTTAAGGAATAGCATACATAGAAACACAGAGCATGTCACACGTGCTGTGCACTTAAGTAGAACATAGATACTAATAAAACCTACTGGCTGCTAAGCCACAGCGCGCTGTATTCCAGCTCTTCACCCATATGTAACATTTAAAATAAGTACACCCTTGGCACATGCTAGAGCAGAGAAAACAGACCTGAACACTCATCTGTAGACACTATGGGTACGTCGAGATTTTTTTTTTTTAATAAACCCGTTTTGCTTGCTTGTCCCACACTTCACAAAATGTATGTGAGAATACTGTAATGAAGAGTTAGTGACATACACTACATACCTTCTAATGAGGCTTTACCAATAGCACGGCAAATTAAATTCCTATTGCCAATACACAACACACTACAAGCCAAGCTGCACTGTAGTACAACAGCTTACAAGACGAAACATGGATGTGCATACCACCAAGCTAGATGACTCCCTCTTACAAAACAAACAACAAAAAAAAGTACATTCTTAAAAGGCAGTACCATATCAACAGAAGTAGTAAGCAACAGACCCCATGTTGGAATTGCCATGATATTATTATCCACGGTGCAGAAGAGCTTGAAAGTATGAACTGAAAACTCAGGGCCCAGCAATGCTGGGAACTTGTCTAACACAAGGAATGCAGCAGTCCTGGCCTGCAAACTCTAAAAGCTCAGCGGAGTAATGAAAGAGCAGATCTAATTTTCTCTCTCAGAAAAAAAATAAAAATATATAGTGTGTATATATATTAAAATATATACTTAAATCATATGTATAAATATATGTCAAAGCACATATAATATCTATAACTACATATTATACATATTTCCAAACTTGCCATTGAAAATAAAAAAGCTAAGGGCAGTACGCAACTCGCTGCGTCTGACTGAAGCCACTAATAAATATAAAAAACCCCAACTTGAAGTAATCAGGGTGCCTGAGCTATTGCTGCACACTGCTGCAATGAGTTAGCCTTTAAAAATACTTCAGTGTATTTTTTCAGCAAAAACTCTTGTCCCATACTATATGACCACTGCCCTAGGGGATTTCGCTGCACCTAATGCACACATATTTGCATACATGTTTCTATGGGCACAATAGGAAATTCATATGCACATAGAGATGTATTACTATGTACATATCAAGGGGAAAAAAATGAGCACAAAGCACAAAATATAAAAGCATGAGACCATCAGCTTTAGAAGATACAAAGCATACACAAATTGTGCAGTTGACAAGGAATGCCACCTAATCCCTGCTTAATTAAAGCACTGTTCTAAACTGTTTAGGGAGTGAGGAGTGTGGGACGACTGATGTATGAAGAAAATATCAGGCAGCGTGGCTAATCTCAAAGACTTTGGAGCTTTCGAGCTACATAAATCAGAGCGACTTTTTGAATAGCCTCATAAAACACAAAATCATTGCCATTCCACTCACGACTTTCAGATTCTTCCTACAGCATACAGATCATTAGGAAACTTCTAAGCAATCAAGTAATGTGGGGCTGATGAAATTACTCAATCAATGCATGGGCTAAGAGAAGCAGCATAATACAGAATTGCACAGTTTTGACATGAGAACCCCACCCCTTCTTTTTTTATATAGGGGTAAGGAAAATTACAGTGGAGTCGATTCGTCTCAACATTTTCACAAGAGTGCTTAATGTAGTCTTTCTGAACTGCCAGTTCCTATTTACAATAGCAGGGCAGCAGAAACGTACAGACTATAAGCAGCCCTACCAATGTTTAAAATACGATAAAGGAAAATGTTTGGGTTTGGTTTGTTTTTTTTTTTTTTTCCAACGTGTGCATTTACATACACACAGACCTGCTCTAATGATCAAAACCAGCAGCTGTAACCATTGAGAAGACAGAAATATGAAAAAGCCTATCACAGATAAATAACAGTCACCGTACCCCTCCCACTGCCGTCACCAAGTCGTTAATCTCTACTCACTAAATTGTAACATTTTCTGTCATTGCCTAAGAGATGGCTGATAACATACTTCGATACAGAAAACATCCCTCTACAGGAAACACATCAAATAACGCGTAGGCAAGCAAGACAGCGCCTTATACCGAAAAAGTACATGCTATCAGAAAAAGGGTACACACAGGTAACATGTTATTTCTTATGACCATCTGCCCTTCCCAAACATGGGAAAATATTTTCCACTTGAGTATCTTAACTCTGTACAATGAGAAAGAGGTAACACGTTTATTTTGTTTGTTGCTTGAGGCATCAGTACTACCTCTGGTGGTATTTCTTTTCCCCTGAACGGAGCATTTTGGTTTTTTCTTTGGCTTTAGGAATTCTTCTGCAGATAATTTGTTCATAGAGTGCCCTACCACTGCTTTTGCTAACTCATGTAAATAAATACAGTTTATTAGTTACATACGTTTACTTAGCACAAGTGGAAAAAAGCAAAAGGGGGTCAGAACTTGCAGGTCACAAAACACAGTAGTGTTACTAGGGGCCAGATTTTCATCTGTGAGTTGTACGAGTTATAATATTTAGCTGTCTACCCATTTAGTGTTAAATAGTTCTAGTTTCAGATAATTTGTTTTCAGTGTATTCATTCTAGTAAATTTAAAACTCTGTGTAACAATCATCAGTTTGCCATTTTCATAGCAACATAAACTAGTCTATAAAAAGAGGTAATCCCCTTGTCAACCGTACTGATTGTCTCTCAAGACAAATTAATTGTGTGAGAAGCAACTACTTTGGTATTTTTTTTTTTTTTTTTGCTTTCAGTGGGGATTTACTGTGTTGATGTATCTAATCACTGACAGCATTATAAAAAACATTAGTGGTAAAATGTGTTGCACCCATCATATATAAACCAGCAAAACAAACAAAATTATCATTAAGATGAAGACAGAAAAGGTATCACCTCCCTTGATGCTAGTGCAAAGGCACACAGCTCACCCAGCAAGGCTCCTTTAGCCGGCAGGATGGGAGACAAGGGATGGCAAAGAAACTCCTCATCTGCTACACAGTCAAAATTTCCCCTAAAATCCTAAGATTTGATGGGTTTGTTGCAAGCTCCTAAGAAAGAAATGGTAAGACGTAACCGTCTCCTAGTGCCACTTTAACGCTCTACAACCGGGAAAAATAGTAATTTTTTTTTTTTTAAAGAGTCATTCTCCCTTTAAAAGGAGGGCATGAAGCGCTGCTTCCCCTGTGCAATATTCGATGCTCCAGTCGTGCACAGCTCTAAGGACTGACCCCTGTAAAGTTGCGGTACTTAAGGGGAGCGGTACCCCGTGGGCTCGGGGGTGCGGAGGGCTACGGGAAGGGCTGGCGCAGCGCTGCCCAAATCTCGGTGTCCTGCAGGAAAGCTCTTGGCGACGGGGTTCTTCCCGCTTCCCCCTTTCACAGAAACCCGCTACGGATCCCCACGCCAGGCACCGGCAGACATATTTATAAAGCCAAGCCCGGCGGGGAAGAGCAGCAAGCTGCCCCACGGCCGGGGCCGGCACCGCCTCGGAGACCTCCCCCCAACCCTCCCCCCCCAGCCCCGGGCGGGACCCTGCCCCCAAAATGCACCTTCCCCGGGGCAGCTCGGCGCCGGCCGCCCCCGCGTTCCCCGGCTGCCGGCTCCGCCTGCGTGCGGTGCCTGCAGATGGGCGAGCGGCCGCGGGGGAAGCGCCCTCCTCTCCTCTCCCACCGCCCCCCCCGCGCATCCCCGGGCCGGCGCAGGGAGGGGGGGACGCGACCCGCTCACACCAGTCACGGCAACAAAACGCCGCTCGGCAGCGGGGCTCGGCGCTTTCCGGGGATGCGCCCGCCGAGCTGGAGGGCTGCCGGGATGGGGAGGGCTCCGGATAACGGGGGGGGGAGAGAAGGGGAACGGGCGGCGGGGAGAGGGGGGGGGAAGCCCGGTGCCCTCTCCCCGGCGGGCAGCGCCGTGCGTGGGCATCACCCGAGCTGCCCCGCCGCGGCCGGGAGGGGGGGCCCGCCACCGCTGCCACCTCCCCCCCACCCCCCTCCCCCCGCCGCCGGCGGGGGAGGCCGCTACTCTTCCCGGGCGCCGGCGGCCCCAGGGAGGCGCCCGGCCGGGCGGCGGGGTGGCGGCCCCGGGGCAGCCGGAGCACCCCCGCCCCGGCGGCCACCCGCCCGCCCGCGGGAGGGGAAGCGCTCACGTTGCCAAACCACCTGTTCCGCCGCGGGAGAAGGCGGCGGGATGGAGGGGGTGAAGGAAAGAAAGGGGGGTGCGTGGAGGACACGGCGGTGTGGGAAATAGGGGGAGGCTTGGGGTGTCCCCCCCGCCCCGGCCCGAGGGCGAGCCGGGGCAGGAGGAAGGCAGGTTGGAGCCGAGGGGCTGCGGGGAGGGGGACCGGGGAAGTGCCCGAACACTGCCCCCCCCCCCGCGCCACATCGTCAGCCGCACAAAACCTCAAGGTCTAAAGCACGCACATACCCCCCCCCCAACAAAACAAACCTTTACACAGAGCAGTAGGGGAAAAAGAGGACGCCCTAAAATCCTAGTGGGAAGCGATTATAAGAAGGGAACAAACAAAAAACCAAAAAAAGCAAGCAAGGGATAAAAGAGAGCGGGGGCTGCGGGGGGAGCCTGCCAAGAGAAGGAAGGTTGCAAAAGGAGAGCTGGAAAAGTGTCCAGCAGCACCAGCAGAAGACGCAGCAGCCCCTTACCGATATGAATGATTGAATCTGCAATCGCCGCTTTCCAGGTTCGAGTCCAACAGACGGACACGACCAGGATGAGGGAGAAAACTTCCATCTCCTCCGGAGGTCCAAGGCTTTGTACCAACCGCTTTCTTCGCCAAACGGTGCCACCGCGGAGGATAGCGCGGCGCAGGAAACCCAAGAGTTTTGAGGGGCCGCCGCCGGAGGAGCGCGTAAATCCCGGTGGCTGGCGCACAGCCGCGGCTGGGCAGGGGGCGAGACGGGGGCTCCGAGCGCCTCTCTCCCGGGCGAAACCCCGCGTCACTTCGGGGGGCTCCTGGGCAGCACCAGAGTTGCTGGGAGCGCCGGCAGCAAATCCATCCAAGCCCGGGCGCCGGCGCGGGCAGCGGACGCCTCTGCTGGTCAGACAATCCCCATCCTTCCGCCGGGTCCAGGGATCCGCTCGGTCCCGACTGCTGCACAGCAACTTCCAACCCACACCACGCACACGCTCACACACACACACGCAGACACACAAACACACACGCACGCACACACAACCCCTCTTGGCCGGAGAAGCCCCAGGAGCCCGCAGCAAACCGCTCGCCTTCAGCGAGGGAGGAGGAGCGGGCAACCGGGAGAGAGCAGGCGATCCCGCTTCCAGCAACCAGATTCCTGCAGAAGCCCCCCCGGAGGCCAAAAAAACAAAGTGAACTTCAAGGTAATGCAGATAGTAATGCAGAGATTTCCCCCCCAACACACCCTTTGCTTAAAAAAAAAAAAAAAAAAAAAAAAATTGCTTCCCACAACTGGAAGAAAAATTTAAAAAAAAAAAAAAAAAAAAAAGGAAAGAAATCTGCAAATGAAGCCCGGCGTGCTGTCTCTGTCGCGCAAGGTAGTGGTTGGACAGGGCAGGAGCGAGAGGAGGAGTGCTCGGAGCAAGGCAGAGGAAAGCAGATGATGGTCTGCAGGTTGGTTTTGGAGCTTGCTTTGCTGGTGGTGGGATGCAGAGAGAGCTGGCAGCTCCAGCACCAGCCAGCACGTTGCCTAGAAATGGATCACCTAGGAGAAGGAGAGAGAGCGAGAGATAAGTGCTATCAGCCGGAGAGGGAGAAACAGAGAGAGCGAGCGAGTGAGAGCGCGTCTCTCTAATAACCACCTCCTCCCCCTATCTGCAATACAAGGGAGAAACAAAATAGAGCTCTCATCTCCCTTGAAATCTTCAGCTGGGACTAAGGAAGAGACATAGGCAGGAGTACATAGAGCCTAAAAATACATTAGGGGGAGGGAAAAAGGGGGGAGGGGGGGATGAGAAGACCTGTTTGAAGTGTTATGTTCAGCTTAAAAAAAAGAAAAAAAAAAGAGGGAAAAAAAAAAAGAAAACACACCCCATTTATTTAACCTTGTAACTCCACTGCAGGTATCAAGTTCAAAGCTCGATGGGCACATTTGCTTCTCGGTCTTTGACAACTGAGTCAGGGACATTGCTTGAAGGGGAAAAGAAGAAAAAAAAAAAAGAAAAAAATCAGGGGCACCTGGCCTCAAGGGGAAAACGAAGACCTAAAAATCTATTAATATTACTTTAATTATCTGTGTTCTTGATGGAATTCTCATAATTCTTTAAAGCAATGAATTGGCTTTTTTCTTCCTCTCTCTTTAGGTATTGGAGAAATTTCTATGGGAAAACATTTAAAGCATACTTTTAATGCTCGGGGTACTATGAATTCATTAACCAATTAATCTGCAGACTTCTTGTGCTGTAGTTAAGTACATTATCCCCAATACACAGACAGAAAATTGCACAAAGTTAAGTAAGTTCCTATAAACTAGTCTAAATCCCCACTTTATGTCTTATTACACTCTTTTGACTTTGATTTTTCTAGTCACACTACAGACAGGACACAGACAGCATTGCTCCATCACAGTGGTTATATCCTAAACTCACATAAGCTATTGATAAGACCTGGTGGTCCTTTTAGAAGTCTAAATAGAGGTTGATCAACCCCCTTTCTTCAGAAAGAAGCTTTTTTGAAGGCATCTCCTTATTTATAGCACTTAAGTTCATCATATACGACTTGCATATTTCTCTTGACTTGCACGTGTCTTCTTCCAGCCATGGGACTAGTTAGCAAGCACACTTGTATACCTACAAAATTTAAGGATTTATTTCAACAGGAAGAAATAACGTTTTTAAGAAAAGACAAACTAAATCGGTGTTAAGGAGCAAGATAATCGAATGTATAAAAAAGCCATCATCAGCAATTTCTACGTTACTTATGTCCACATTGGCAGGCGAATACTTCCCCTAAAAGTGGTAACAATCCAAAGGCTTCAAGCCAGATCCAAAGCACAAGGCAGGGCTCAACTTCTCACTGGCTAGAATGGGCTTTTTCTCTTTTAAGAACTGTAACAAGTCACAACTAAAATTGACTTCAAGAGACAAAAGAAAAGGTACATAAAGAGAACAAAAGGCAATGAGCTGTGTGAAGCAGAAGTCTCACAAATTATGTCATTCACATGCTGCATTTGTCCATACTCTCTGTGCAAGTCGCAGATCTGTTATCAATAACAGCAAACAGTAAAAAAGGTGCTTTTTTCTATAAATGACAGTTTGTGCACAGTATCAATGAGTGTAATGGGCATTAATTTCACAAGTAATAAATTCTGATTCATATGAGAAGCTTTTGGAGCTGCTTGAGTCATTATTACTTCTTCACAAAAGAACAGTTCACAAGAAATGTTAATTTTCTTTTGGGGGGGGTCATGTCAGACAGTACACTTCAATAATGTACAATGCGCAGTAGGCAGAATGGGAAATGTAATGGAAACCTTTGGAAAACTGTAGCTTTATAATCCTCAGTTTAGATAATGCTGAGAATTTTGAGGCCTTATCTAGAAACCAGCTATCCTTACTGACTCTTTACAGCATCCAGTACCCTGAATTGGCCACACGAAATGGAAATTTTTGCTTAAGTCTGTAGACATACTTAACAGGACAGGAAGCACAGCCAAGAGTTTGTAGCTCACAAATACCCTGTAACTAATAAAAATGCTTTTGGAGTGTAGCTCTGAATAATAATTCTGGTGGAATGAGACTGAAGTAAAGTTAAAATGTAATTTCAAATAAACTTACTTTAAATAATGAACACATTATTGACTTAATATGCATCCGCCACAGAGATAAAAGAATATGCCTTTCCTCACTTTTCATTTTTCTCAATTCTTGTTAATTAAAACCGAAAACTGGTATCATCCATTTTAATACACTGAAAAACTCTTATGCTATGTGGTTAGTTCAAGGTATCAGAGAAAAATGTTGAAAAAGGATAAGCGTCTTCTATTCAATATATAGTAAGCTTTTGCAGAAAGTCAAAGGTATAATTCCAGAACAGGAGTTACTGATACTGCGAAAATAATCAGACCTGGGCGAATGCAGGCCTCCAATAAACCATGAGCACCATTCTCAGGATTTCAGTGGTTGCTGCCTCAGACACTTTGGAAAATTAAATCCCGAAGGTTTCAGCCATGCTGCTCTTTCTTCACTACAATTTCCCTCCCAAAATGTCCTCCATTACGGCAGCATCACTTCAGCTTCACCATTAACATCCATGGGAGAAGCACCACCATCAACCAACCAGTCTAACAACAGGGAGTAGTTGTCTTCTTTCTAGTAGTTTAACTAAAATGTGGTTAATGGTTGATGTACCTTATGTTTCCACTGATCAGCTATTACCGTGTTGGACATTAATGCAACCCCTAGAGCTGCGGCAAAGAAGAGATGTTTTTGTAAAACACATGCAGCACGTGGAAAAAAAAGTGTCCATCTAAAATTTATTGCCTCACACCCACCTTAACCAAGTCAGCCTGGGACCAGAGCTTTTATCTACAGAGAAAAGATAGCTTAATACAGAAGTCTAACATACCTTTCACTCATAAAGCCTTAAATTTGACAATGCTATGCCCCTTTTCTCATGTGGTTGGCCATACAAACAGATCTAACCATGCAGAGGTCAACTTTTGATTTGTTTAATTCTAAGTCCTGGGAAATCCTTCAGGTGTTTGAAGAAGTTAACATAGTGATGAAACAGTCTAGGGTAAAACCTTCAGGGTTGGGAGGTAAACAGAATAGCTAAGCCTTACAATGACAGTCCTAAATTACGTAATCCTAAATTATATATTTACCATTCCCACACGTGAGCATTAAATACGCCTTTTGCAGGTTAGAATTCAATATTTTACATTCAAGTGTATTGTTTAAACTTACAAAATATTTAGATGAGATGAAATCAGATGACCCCCTAGGTTAGCCCACCAGTTCATTTGCTCCAACAGCTCTCTCATGAAGGCCTCTAAGTTGTTACTTTAGAGAAAAACCAAACCAAAACAAAAAACAAACAAGTATGCACCCGTCTCACTGTTCTGTGCATCGTGGGAAATGGAGATAGGAGAAATTCCTTCCTGACCCTACTAAGCCATCACCTCCTGTCTTGAAGTTTGATATTCAATTAACCTTTTCGTCTTAGCTTGCATAGTTATAAATCTTGTTAACAGTCACAGAGTTATCCTAAAAATAAAATAAATAAAAAAGGGAAAAAAAAAAAAAAACACAGCAGCATTACACTGGGTGACCTTCTGTAACAGTGAATTCCAGCAGTGCCAACTGGCCGTGAAAAATAACATTTCTTTTACTTGGTTCTAATTTACTCTTTCATAAGGTAGTTCAATATTATTGCATTAAGGGGTGGGATTAAAAAGAACTGATCATCTGTTACAGGAAAGAACCATCAATCACAAATACCTAACAGTCATACCCAAATTGTTATTGATGCCATCTGGACATGGAAGAAAGGCCAGGAAGGCCCACCTACTATTGCTAAGATTGGTTCTATTTCTGGACTTTTAATATTGTTTGTTATCATTTTCACTGCGGCTTCTTCTTCTTCACTGAGTCTTTGTGGGTCATTTTTTAAATGAATGCTCCTGACAGGGGAAAATTAACAGTAATCCCATGAATCTCCATATTTCTTTGATGGCTATACAGAAGCATGTGCTTTTTCTCTGTCTTCAGACAATATTTGGAAGTTATGATTTGTCACCAAATAGTAACATTCTAGATGAAATACAGGACCCTGTAACACTCTCAGTACTACAACTCTGGGGAGTAACAAGCAGATTCGGCAACCGGATCAGCAGAGGCAGCTCCCTGGAGAGAGCCATTTCAGTAGGCACAAGATTTCCCCATAAGGATGCCGTTCCCAGATCATATCCTAATTCACATGTAATGAGGCACAAAAAAGTTATCATTAATATTAATTTTATTCTTGTTACTTATGATTATTACAATGTAGACTGTGAGAAGCTCTGCCTAACTTTAAAACTTGGTGTACTCAAGGCTTGGCCAGATATTTCATGGTTGTAAGACAATCAACCATGGGCCTCCACCCCTTAATTTGTGGAGGACAATGCATTCCATTTGATAATGCTATTTCAATCTGAACAGCACTGAGTTTTCCCCATTTTAAAAACACAAACTGACAAATATCCCTCACCTCGCATCGCTGTATTTCTTTTAAAATAAATGCATTCTTAAAGTGCTGATATAAAGCAACTGACTGACAGAGCTATCAAAAGACCGTGTGCCACAAGCAAATATTCCTCTGCCACTGAGCTGGCACCCAGACTCTCAGGGAAACAGCAGTTTCCTGATGACACAAAACTGGGAGGGGCAGTTGACACACCAGAAGACTGTGCTACCATTCAGCAAGACATGGACAGGCTGGAGAATTGCATGGAGAGAAACCTTATGAAATTCAACAAGGGCAAGTGTAGCGTACTGCACCTGGGGAGGAATAACCCCACACATTGGTACAGGTTGGGGGCTGACCTGCTGGAAAGCAGCTCTGTGGAAAGGGACTTGGGAGTCCTGGTGGACAACAGGATGACCATGAGGCAGCAATGTGCCCTGGTGGCCAAAGACGACCGATGGTCTCCTGGGATACATTAAAAAGAATGTGTCCAGCAAGTCAAGGGAGGTTATCCTCCCCCTCTACTCTGCCCTGGTGAGGCCACATCTGGAGTACTGCATCCTGTTCTGGGCTCCCCAGTTCAAGAAAGACAGGGAACTACTGGAGAGAGTCCAGCAGAGGACTACGAAGGTGATCAGGGGACTAGAGCATCTTTCGTATGAGGAAAGGCTGAGAGACCTGGATCTGTTTAGCCTGGAAAAGAGAAGACTGAGAGGGGATCTCATCAGTGCTTATAAATATCTAAAGGTGTCAAGAGGATGGGACCAGACTCTTTTCAGTGGTGCCCAGCAATAGGACAAGGGGCAACAGGCCCAAACTGGAACACAGGAAATTCCATCTGAACATATGGAAACACTTCTTTGAGGGTGACGGCACTGGAAAAGGCTGCCCAGAGAGGTTGTGGAGTTTCCTTCTCTGGAGATATGGATGTGTTCCTGTCCAACCTGCACTAGGAGAACCTGCTTTGGCGGGAGGGTTGGACTAGATGATCTCCAAAGGTCTTTTCCAACCCGTACCATTCTGTGATTCTGTGAAATCTGCTAGCTCCAAGAGGTTACTTCAGTTGACATGTCGACTCAGTCTTTGTTTTACCTGGCATAGCTACAAATAAGTCATCTGGGAGGGCTTTAGTTAAGAGGACATCTGTCCATTAGGAAATAGACTTGCTTCAGTGACCACCAAATAACCTTTAAACGAAAGCTTTAGCCTACTGCCAACTTTAAGGTTGTTCACTGTATTATGAAAGAGGTCCAGGTTAATAGGACCATTTGAATTCTAAGTAGTAGCCCAGACATTGACTCCATCTGTCCTGTCACACTTTGAATGAAACATGCACTCTTAGGCCTCTGTCACCACTTCTAAATAATGGGGATAATCTTGCCTTTACTTAATGGAATAGTTTGAGGACCAAATTAGTTCATTTTTTTTAAAATGCAAAGTATTATCTCCTTTTTCCAATTTCCTTCATTCTGGTTCTCCATAGCTTAAATATGGGAATGTGTGTGTGCACATGCAGATAGATAAATAGATAGAAAGTAATGTCATTTGTCCATTATACAAATAAACAGAACATTAAATATTTACTGCATTTCAACCGACCGTGCCACAATGTTGTGGCCTCAAATATCTTGTCACAGAGGAACAAATACCAAACTAGAATTCAAGACTTATTCTGCTGGGCAGAAGAAATCCACAAAATTTTGTGCAGTACATAGCAAGGATTCAAAGCTTTTTGCCTTTTTAAAACTACATCGTTATTGAGTTTGGTTGAGAGCTTGTCTCTTATCCTTTAGCCTCACTACACAAAACTCAGAAAGCGGTGATGAAGTAACGTCAACCCTTCGAGCAACCAGTGTTATCAGAGTGAATTAGCAGGGACTGCTGCTGTGGCAGAATTATTTTGCCTCCCTTTAAGCTCATGGTATAGATCTTCTGTGTTGCCTGAGCCATCCTGTTATGTACCTTGCTTAGAAGCTGTTATGCTACTGGAGGGAGGACACAGTAAGACTTCTTGGGCATGTTCTGAACAGGGGAAAAAAAACCAAACAAAACAAAACAGAAACTTGAGAAAACAAAACAGAAGGAAAAGTGGTGTCAAGTCATTTCTTTCATTGGGACAGGAAAGAATACATCCAATATATTTATATATGTAACATCTTTTCAATCTTATCAAGGTTAAAAGGAACCTGAAGAACAAATTCTCCCTTCTCTTCCTTCATCTGCCCAGTGAGTAATAAGTATCAAGCCAAATTCTTCTAATACCAAATCCTTCTCTGTCTCTGTAAGCACCCAACTAGTCACCCTCCATCTCTGAGAATCTCTCTTAAACTCCCTCTTATTCACCACTTCAGAGTTGTTTTGTCCTCCAAGACTTTCCTGATACCTCCTCTGGTACCTCCTGAAGATGCCTCACCGTACCTCAACACTGTGTATATATAGTTTCACTCCTCTCGCTGGCACTTCATGTCTTTCTAATATTCCTCCTATTAATTCACCACATTTCACAATCATGGCTCTTGCTGCTTTCTTCCCTTTACCCCTTCTTTCCTTTCCCTTCAAGAACTATAGAAGGGTGAAAAAGATGCAAGGCACCTTCTACCGAAGCCACCTCACAATCCTGCCAGGTGAAAAGCAAGTCACAAACAGTGGAGAAAGTTGGCAGGGGAAGCAAGAGGAGCAGGGATTATGCCAACACCTGCAACCACAGCTACAGTTTCTACCTATGGATCTTTTATTGGTGGCAGGAGAAGAGTCACTTCAGCAAGTGCTCCGTCAGGTCCAAGAGCTTGGGTAGGGTAAGAACGACAAATGCAGAGACGGCACTCTTCGCAATCGGTAAGAGACATGCGTATGTTTTCTCTCTGATGTCAGTCTGTCTCATCCTAGCTCTTCTCATGATACCCGTTAATGACTTTTGGGTCATTCTAACCACAGGTTCAGACTATAATATAACTAGAATGAGGGCTGCTTACATTCTGTGTAGAAGCCACCAAGCCAAATACACCAGTCAATGGGGAAGGTATGCACAGAGAAGTCGTCAGGAAGGCTGACAAACTAGCTTTGAGAACATGGTGTGCTACAGCGGAGACGAATCTGCAGAAAAGCTTTGATGAAAGAAGGACAGCAGAGCAGTGGCAGAGCACGGTGAAGTCACAGTTCAGATCCAAGTAGCTCTTCATACAGCCTTTTAGTGTCGCAGCTGAAGGACTCAGAGTATCCTGGATAGTATATGGAGTGAAAGAGCCAACCAAGAAGAAACCTTTTTAACTGATCTCATTCTACATCTTCGCTGCTGCTGAGAAGAGATGAGGGAGTTTCAACTGTGACAGTAAAAGAAAGGCCAGTCAGAAGTCATCACTGAACCAGAAATGCCACATGCTGTCTGTTTGCTTCATATCACGCAAGACCAGAATCAGCTCAGTCTTTACTACTGCGGGTGGTGGAAGAGATTGTCGGAAAAGCTTAGTATTGGAGAACACAATTATTGTTGCTCTGTGAGCCCATGGTTCAAGCGGGAGAAAACCCTGCACAATATATTCTTTTACCTCTTTGGAAAAGTTAGCAGGAAGCCTGTTATATTTGGTGGTTTAACAAAAATATGACTCAATTATTTGTGAAAGACAAATACTGCAGGCACTGCTGGTTATTTAACACTGTAGTTAAGCTGGCACCTGCCAAACTGTACGTATTTTTCTATTGCATCTTTTAGTAGTAATCATTAGTGTTATATTGGGATTTCTAGCAAGACTAAGATTTCATTGTGGCAGATACAGCAAAAAAAATGCATAGCAAAATAGGTCTTACCACAAATACAGCACACACTGATTAAACTAAAAAAAAAAAAAAAAAAAAAAAAAAAAAAAGAGTCAGAAAGGGAAACAACAGAGTCAAGCGTTTTCCCAAGGTCCTATGTCATAAAATCCAAAGCAGAACTTGGATTTCCCAGGTGTCAGTAGAGGAAACTCCCCACCAAAACTATCCACTTTCTTTCCCTGGGTGCATTTGAACACCATCCAGTCTCTTGAGCAGAGGCAGCAGCATGAGAAAAAAGTTACTTTTACCTGTGAACTTGCACATGTTTTTAGTATCGGGACCCCAGAAACATTTGATAAGTTGTTGTAACACAAGATTTGAACTATGGTATGTACTACTTTGTGTGCTGGCTTTTAAAAAAAAATAAATTCTCGGTACAAAATAAATCTCATGTCTTGCCTAAGATTTGCTGTCCAATACAATTATTTGTGCTAGGTTTTTTCCAACAAACAAGAATTTAACTGAACCAAATGAAGACCCAGGTAGAGAAAGATGACTCAAATTTGAGAGCTGTATAAATCACTAGTCTTTATGTGAAGAGTCAAATAATTTTCCATGCCAGAAGGCACTAATTGGTCATTACATAGTTGGATATTAGTACCTCTAGTAGTCTCTGAAAGAGTTCATATGTCCTTCATCTATGAGAGAAATATGTTTCCATATGAGTCTTCAACCATTCGTTATGACACACACTTTCACACTGTTATTTTCAGTAAGAATTCCTCACTTTTCCTTCATTCCTTTCTCCCCAAAAGAAATACTAAATCAAGGTAGCTGAAATAACCTATTTGAAATTTCTTGCTTTGATGCATTAAACATAATTTCCTTCTCTCTGTGTTTTCATCATAACAAACAGCATCATTATAGTTGACATTTACCTTATTCCACAGTATTTCTGTCATAAATTAAGAAAGAACCATTAGATCTGATGACACGGCAAGGAAGAAAGTACCTAACTAACATGATAAATTATTTGTGGTGATTTTTAAGATAATTCAATTTTGTCTGTACAGTACCTAAAATTAAGATAAACAACCTATTTTTCTCAGTTGGACCTGGCTTCTGCAAGTACTTTTCATGTAATATTTACCCTATATAACCAGCCCAAGAGGACAGGAAAGGCCACAATTCTCAAGTGCTACTGTTTCAATGAAAGACAGTTAGAAAGACTTCATTTCAAAGAGCCTCTTGAAAACATACAATTCTGATAAAACCGTACAATAGATGGAAAAAAGGAAACACAAAGTAAAATTATCTTCCTATTACGACCTACTTTTCATTGATGCCTACTTCGTTTGCTTAGAATTACTAAGTGAATTTTAAAAAGAAGAAAGCTGCATTTTCTATTTTGACTAGATTAAACATTTTCTTCACAGTAGTGAAGTCACGCTGATAAATTAAAACAATTCCTATTAGCATGACTGTAAAATGTGTTTTGGATAACTCCAGATACTGAATGTTCCTGCATCATCCCCGTCACGCGTACGCAGAAATTCTACACTATATTTATAGTACAAGCTTTCCAACCATTACATTCTCCATGTTCTTTAATCTCCTTTCACTTTTCCTCTTTACTGTTCACTTTTCTGGTCTGTCTCTTTTTCATCAGCTTAAGTCACAAAAAATAAGCATACGGTCAGTATACGTTTAGGTGGCCACTGAAGTGTAAGATATTTCTGAGCACCTACCTGTTGGGTGAAACGTTGAGAACAGTTTCACCACCGGGGACGATGGAAGTGGCCCATTCTTCAAATTTGTGGTCTATTCTGCAAAGGCAAGGGGTAACGGCAATTTAGCTCTTAAGTGTTACTTGCAATGCATACTTTGTACATCCCAGTAATTAAAAGCATAACCACCCTCCCCCCTCCAGAAGTTACTCCATAAAGCCTCATTTTAATCTTCAGAAAAGATGACATTGACAGCAGTATTGTCAAAGCATAGTGAATGGCTCAATAACATTCAGTACTTCTGTCGGGTACAGAAAAAGAGGGAGGTGTTCAACAAACAGAACACTTGCATATGTCACACTAATGACAACGTAATTCGAATGCTTAGAAGGGTCTGAAAGGAAAAGCCGAGCACTTTATCCACCTTAAAAAACTCACCATCTAATTATCAGACAATTCTCCAGGTAGTGTAACACTGCAAACGCATATAAATTATTCTTGTAGATAAGCAATTACATGTTTTATGACCCTCCTTACATGCACAAATTTGAATGGACTTCTACTGACATGTGAGCTACTTATTTGAAAAGCGGTAAGCCATTTAGCCTGAATATCTGTGGCCCGATTGCACATTTCTCTTGGGTATCAACAAGTTATTCAGGTTCAGTAAGTTCTGCTTCACTGCAGGTCTGCTGTAAATACTGTGTTATTATTTTCCACTTTTACTCTTTTTCACATATACAGAAGTGGTGACACGTTTACACAAATACAGAGAGTTTTGGTCCTTTAATATGCAATACTCCTCAAGTAATTGCAGAGAAGCATAGTGGAATTGCTCAAGGAGCAAAGGACAGCTAATAGTGGTATGCGTATCAGACCATGGCCCTTGACTTGTCCAAGTGAATTGATGAGCTACAGTTCCAGATTTTAAACTGCCACTATCGCAAAATGAATTCCATACCAACACAGGAAGCGCCCAGTGAGGGGGAAACAATAATTGCATTAAACCACATTTCAAACATTTATGACAGGTGAATCTTGGCACAAACTGGAAAGCAGGAAATCACTTCAGGGGTTTAAGACTCTGAACGTATCCAGAAACTTGCGTTAGCATCAAGACTTGGTTACCCGACTCCCATTCAATCAGCTAAAGTCTTATCTATATCAAGGCTAAACACATCTACTCAACTCTGCTTCAGAGAGTTTCAGTGAAAATAGAGGTTTTTCACATAAACAGAAAGCTGAACATACAAATACAAGTTGGAAGGACTGGAGTTTAATGGCATACGATTGGTCTATCAGTTCTCCACAGCATTTTTTTTTACTGCTGTTCTTAACAAAATGAAGCATAAAAATCAATAGTCCATAGGAAGTACCATTTTTGGCTGTCAAATATACATATACATTTCCATTTACATGTACTTTAATAGATGACAGAGCATAAGGAACTTTAATAAACACAGTGTCAGAGAGATTCTTCTACTCCCAACTTTGGGCAAAACTACCAGGGCACAATACAAAGTAGAAGTCTGATTTCAATCTCACTACAAATAGAAAGCAAGCACCTGCTCATTTGTGAAAGAAAGCAGCTTTGCAAGAGGCTATCAAACTTGGACTTGAACTTAAATATAGTCATTAAAAGGCTTACACAGAAAGAGTCCAGCAAGCAAAACTGAATTAAAAATAATCAAGCAATGAATTAAGCACTTTAGACTAGCTCTGTCTTGTCTCACTCTAGGTATAAAGTGAGAATGATTTCAATATAAAAATCAGATTTTAGTAGAATGAATTGAGAACTGAATTTTTGGGTCCATTCAGAGGAGCAGAAATAAGGGAATGACATTTCCAATTTGCTAGAAAACCACCTTTAAAGAAAGAAAGAAAAAGGAGTCTCTAGGGATTTATCATAAAAGCATCCAGAGGAAGCAAAACTAGTTTCATATGTGGCAATACAATATTTTTCCAGCATTTTTGACTAAGGGGGTGGGGGGGGGGGGAACCCATAACATGCCCCCGCTCCTTCTGGATGACCTTTTGTTATCCAGACCCATGTATGAAACAACACAGGGCTGGGGATAAGGATGAAGCAGGAGGGGGCTGTTACAAACCCCATGAGAAATAATACAAAACCAACTGTGTATGTGAATTTTGAATCCCAATCCCAGTTTCCTGTGGTATACAAAGCAATCCAAAGGGACTCATCCAATAATGGTGCACATTTGAATAAATGGTTGGAGTTTTGCCATCAATTTAATTTTTCTTAAAAAAAAAAAAAAAGGGGGGCAAAACCTGCAAGTTGAACCAAAACATTTGCATGATACATTGCTATCCAAAAAGAAAAAAACCCAAACCCATTCAAAAAAAAAAAAAAAGGACCCCCAAACAGACGAAATAGTCGCATCACAGATTAAGCTCAAAGGCAGCACAGTGGCTGGAACCTGAATCTCTGTACATCAGGTGAGTCCCTGAATTATTAGGCTATAAATAAGGTCTGGCTGAATGGTGCTCAGAGCTTTCAGGTCATGGTTGCTTGAGAGGGGACCTGGTCAGAAGAGAAACATTTGCCTTCCCTAGATAACAAAAACACTGGCAGGATAGAGGCTTTCGTACACACCTAGGACTAGAGCTTGACACAGAAGAGGTGAAAATGCAGCTGTAGGAGTTCATGAGTACTCCTTGGTACAGCCATTTAAACAATGCACCTCAGCTTCTCCTGACAGAGCTGTCCCACTTTCTATAAATAATGCTCTAGCTAAGGGAGATCGACTCTCTGCTTAGGCCTTTCTCGCATATGATTTAATTTGGACCTTCTACTTCTGCAGTGAATGCCCCTGTCCATAGAAGTACTAGTTATGGAGATTTTTTTTTTCCATTTTTTCTTCTCCCTTTTTTGTTGAGGATGCACTTAGAAAGATTTAAGACATTACAGGAAGATTTTAGAAGATTTAAGAGGATTACAGGAAGGAGAGATTTAAAAACTTTGAAAACCTTTCTGAAAAGGATCGCTTGTAATACATGCCAAATCCGTGTATATTACAAATGACTCCACAATTATGGTTTTTTTTAAGGTGTTACACCAAAGTTGCTATAGCAGTGTGAACAAGTTGCACTGAAACTGTTTTAAAACAAAGTTGAAAACACAAAAGTGCTGAGGGACATAAGGAAAAAGACAAAGATGGGCACCCATCTTTGGTTAAAAAAAAAAAAAAAAAAATTAAAAAGAGGAAATGAAAGACTGCGAGATGAAAGCATCAAAGGTACGTTCAGCTGGTCTTTATAAGAGTTTGCAGTAAAAGTCAGTACAAACAGAAGAGCCCATCCCCAACTTGACACATTCCCAGCGGGTCCTAACCAATCAAAGGAAAACCAGTATGTTACATAGAGACTTCTTCCTGAACTCCAGCCTAATATCAAAGCACCTACCCTTTGTTTCAACCCCTTTTAGTACATCTAGAGGAGGGACAAGAGCACTTTATGAGAGGGGAAACTGCCAGGGAGAGAGAGAAACAGGGTCAGTATTTAGTAACAAGTAACACTCCCCGTTGCTCTTGTCCGTTCATGCGATATCCGCCCCTTGGGAGAAGTCAGTCTGAAAAGTCTTTAAACAGAAAAAGCTAAAGAAAGGTGCCGTGGGCAGACCTAGTGCTGTGCTATGAAAGAAAACTTTAAAAATATTAATAAAAAGTTTGTGCTGATTAAACACAGTAGCTGTCAGGCAACTTTGGGTTGCTTGATTTTTACGCAAAATAGTTTTTTGCATTGTACATCCACATGCAACCGCACCTGCCCACACACATGTCCAAAACATGTATCTAGCTTCAAATAAGGGGGAAAAAAAGCCCCAAACGTTTAATTTGGTTACTGACATTTATGATACTACTTAGACCATCCCACATAAGACCTTCAGCTGCCCAGTTTTCAGGAGGCACTCTGCTCGATGATTTCTAATGGACAGTTCTAGTCCAGGTCACCTGAGTTACTGACACATACTGTATGTGAAAACTATCTGTGTCAAACTTCCCTGCTATTTTTAACAGTGCCTGCTCAGCATAGTCAGCCATCTTTTGACCATAACAGTACATAACAGACAACATCGATATGAAAGACACGGTAAGTTACTTCATTGAGTTTTTTTTCCTGTGTGATTGGGAAACTCCAAATGTATTCACATACATTCGGATAATTTGCTTTCCAAATTTGTTATGTTTCATAATTCTGTTGTGGAGCAGAGTTAAAAAGGAGGCAAAAAAGTGCCCACAGTGGATAGGAAAATATCCACATATATTTAATCTCCAAATCGGTATTTACATGCACTTTGAATTTCAATTTACATGTATACGGATACTGCACTTTTGATAGTTGATCTGAGGTTTAAGTAGAAAACCTATTCCCAAAGTACAAAACTATTCCAATTTTAAATACTAGCACTGAACCTTAGAAAACTTCTGAAGTTAAGATAACTTTACCTGCATCGTTTTCATATACAATATATAGTTCTGTTCACGTTGATGTAGCTTTCAGTTCTTGCTAAAAGTTACGTTAGTACTCGTTTTCTTTCTATGCTCGATACCTTCAATTTTTATATGACAAAACATTATACCATCTGGCCAGGGAACCAAACAAAGCCCATTTCCTTTATAGGGGAAAGGCTGCTAGTTCCATGAAAGATGCAATATTTCTGAGACTCCACCAAGACTTCCCAAGCAAAACTTCTAAGAGTCAAATATGTGCTTGTATCATTTTGAACTAAAGAAGATGCCAAAAAGACAGAAGAGCAAAGCTACAGCCTGTTATACCAGCAGTTAAGTCCTCTCTCAACATTTCGATAACTTCCATTTACTTTCAGTAAAGCATATAAATTAGTGTCATCCTGTCTTACCCACAAAAATAGTAAAGAAAAAAAAAAAACTCAGCTAAAACTGGGAGCACTAATATTTCACAAGTCAATAAATATTTTCAAAATTTTAACTTTACACACATATATACACATACAAATATGTATATTATATATACATATAATATATTTATGCACACATTTGAGCAACCAAGCACCTTGTCTTTGAAGTCTGATATGCTTTCACTGTTATGAAACGTGTCTGAATATGATCTGCCATGCAAGGGAAGATTCAAAGTTTTACTTTCATGTAACATTCGGGAATTCCTAGAAACATTAGGGTTTCTATTTGAGCTGTGAACTTAAACTACCCCTCTTCAGAGCATCAGCCAACTATTTTCATTAATCAGCTGTTGAATGATTGTAGTTAGACACCCAGAACTCAATCTCTGTTGTCCTCGAAAGGTGTATCATATACTGAAAGGTGATGGGATACCCCTGAAGTATTTCATTTCTCTAAAAGAAATGTCTGATCTCATCTGTTCTTCCATTTCACGGAAGTTAATGATCATGGAGATAGTAAGCGTACAACATCAATCAAACAGCATTTAAAACAAGTATAACTTCCACTTCTGGTCAGGAATTCCACTTCCACTTAGCCCAGAGGTTTTCCCAAAGGCTTTTCCTCTCACTAGGTTAAAATTTGCTGAGTTTCATCTTCTACTTACTTCAGTGCTTGTATTCATAACTTCGGCTGAAACACAAATATACTCTGGTCAACAACAAATGACCATCAAGAATATAGATGAATCACAGGTCCCCAAACCTTTGAGCTCACTTTTAAAGACAGAGTTGGGAAAAAGAACAAGCTAATTTGATGAAAACAATCAAAAAGATTATGTATTGATTGTGGGGTTTTTTCCCTGCAAATTTAATAAGTACATATCAATCATCCCTTATAAATAAAATCTGCTTAACAAGATCTGACATTTATTTTTATATATTCTTTAGATTTTCCTTTTACATCTAGCAAGGCTACTTTGATCACCAAGAATAGTTATAAGTAGGTGTGGGACCCTGACCATTATAAGGATCCATATTTTGCTAATGTAATACTCCGCTGACATTTTAACAGCTTACCTAGATACATCAGACTGTTTTCACATCATTTGTTCACTTCAGACATTCTGGTTTCTTTTAGCTGATGTATTCATTTCACTCAAAGCTGTCAATTTGTGGTGTTCCTTGAGCGCATGAAATTTCTTTAGTAATTGGAGCATGTATTTTTACTTTCCATTTTTTAAACAGACTTCGCAAACTTACTCCTTCTCACCTGGCATTCGCTTAGACTCAAAAAGGTGTATGTCTAAGCTTTGTGCTTTCTCCAAATGTTAATCCCATGCCTAATTAAAACTACTCAGGTTGCCACAGTCAGTCAACATTTTCTATAGATTCCCCAGCAAAGGAATTTCCTCCCTGTCTCATTCCTATAGAGGTTTGGAAAATATCTGGGGTTTTTTTAGACAAACCTGAATAATCAAAAGTGTTAATATGCAGAGTCACTAATGATGTTCTCTGGTAGAACACTGAGGGATGTGAAACTCTTGCTAGGGAAGCAGAGCACAATTTTGCTTTAAAAAAAAAAAATATTTCTCTAAGACATCCTAAGCTTCCCTGAACCATTTTTCTTTATGTAGGGCCCAAACTCATCTTATTTTTTGCCTGAAATGTTTCTTTGCAGAGTCTCTTCTAAGCGTCCCACAGATGGTTCAGAGAGCCAAACAGCATTCACAAGAGCTCAGATACCTTCACATCCTCATTCACTTACTACTTCCTCACTCCTCGCAGTTAGTTTTTCTTTTTTCTAGTCCTCAGATATCCCATATCGGTCCCTCTTCTATGTCATTTTTTTTATTTGTTCCCCACTATTCTTCTAGGTAAAGAAAAAAAAAAGACTGTTTTCTTTTTGAAGTCTTGTGGTTTCATGTCTGTCTCTGAATATGCACACACAAACATTTCTTAAATGCTTTGAAAATTACATGAGAATACTGGTTTTGGGATATCTGAGGATATGACTTCTATTGCCTAGGGCAAATCGTAGTTGTGGACTAAATGTGTGAAATTGAATTTCTACCTCCAATTTTTTTTTTTTTTTTATTACATAAAGACTTTGAAGAGTGTATTTGATGCATTAAAAAAAAGTTTTGTGTTGGCCATTCTGAGCTTAACTGGAGATCTCAGGGAAAGATCTATTAAACCAATGATTCTGAACTCATATAACACAGGATCAACTCATGTGTATGTCATGCAGTATTGTTACTGCAGCAGTGAGCTCGCATCACAGATCTGGATTTCACTTGCACTGATGCTGTACACTGATTTAGCATGGGAAGCAACAGTATAAAATCTGGTAAATCGGCAGATTCTTAGCACACATCATAAATAAGAATATAAAATAAAACTGGTTAGACTGGTTTCTAAACACTATACTCTCCTAACAGTGACCAAAAGCAAGCGTCGGCTTTCTCTAAATAGCTTAAGCAGAAAATACAAGAAACAAGGCAACCAATATTTTTGCAAGTTTGTCTCTGAACTTCCAAAAAATCTAAGGTCCAGAGATTTTCTATGCCTTTTCTTACCTCCTTGACACCTGTTCAGTTCAAAAATAAAGTTTGAAATAAAGCATGAATTTTGCAGGTTTTCCAAGTTTTATGCAATAAAGACTGCTGGTCTTTGTAATTTGCACTCCATTATGTAAAACAATAGTGATTTCAATAATTTTCCATATAGAGAGTTTTGCTTAGTCAAAATGTACTATAAGCAAATTGTACAGCTCTCACTTATTTGGCCAGATGTTGGCAGTTGTTTGTTTTTTGTGAACTTCACCGATTTCTCCAATTTGCCTCTCCATCTACAGTTAATTTTGAGATTAACCAAGACCGAGCACTTTTAATTGCTGGGTATGTCACATTTCAGTTTGCATGACACCAGGCTAGGATTCTCAACTACACATTCTCTTCTCACGTACACCTGAAAGCTGAGAACTTTTCTAATCAGCTCCTCTTCTCTCTACTTTTTACTTCCACCCATCACATCACAAAGATGTCAAACAAAGCACATTTTGGAAGTTAAGGAATAAATACATGAAAATTCTACACATTTTTTTTTTTTTCCTTAAAATGTCAGTCTTCAAGTTCCTTTTTACCCAAAATATGAATAGTTTTTCTCCTTCCTCACAGTGTGTGTGTATACACACACTGTTGAACTTTATATCTATCTATATATCACTTTTTAAGGGATTGTTACCCATGGATGATGGTTTTTGGAAATAACACTTACAACCTTTATCAGCTAGTACAGATTCAACCTAAGTTAGAATGTGACCAATATATTTTCAAGGTACTCTGTGTTTATTTACTTCACATTAGAAAGAAACAAACAAACAAAAAATCTCCCACTGTTCTTATGAAATTATAAAACTTTCCAGGGAAGAGAGAAAGAAGCAGACACTGAAACTGATCTGACTGGTTTCCTAAAAACAGGAAAAAAGTACTTCAAAGAATTTGCTTCAGTTTGTCCACTTTAGACCAGGGTATGTAGGGACAGCCCAGGAGTCTGATCTTGTGTGTGGTTCTTCAGAAAACACCCTTGTGGAAACAATACCGGGACTTCCACAGGCAGGGTTTTTCCACGGACTTCTCTATAAAATATTTCTTATTTATAAAAATGTTAGCCCTGTGAGCTCCCTGGGATCGGGTGCTCCTTTCTATCAGCTTCTCCTCATAGAACACATTAACCTAAGTAAATGATGGACTGCAGGTCCATCTGCAAAACCCTCTCTGACTTCAGCTCATTCACTCAGTTACACACGTACATACCTCCTGGGCTTAAATGCGTTTGGATCAGCAGCCCAAGGGAATAATCCAAAGAGATTTGGGTTGCGCGGGAAAAGCGAGGGGAAGCGGCAGGCCTGCGGGCTTTCTCTGACTACAGACAATACATGAAAAGAACAAAAAGTCGGTCTGACTGTTAAAACTAAGCTATGCTTGCAGGGCTGCAAGACAGATTGTGTTACAAATGAGTATACATTCAACAGGGAGAATAAACGAAACAAGCGAGGTATAATGAACAGAATCCTACAAAACAACTGTATGAATAGCCCATATTTAACCTGCAGTGACAATTTAAGAAGACACACTTCTGATATCTCTCTCATCTCCTGGCAAGACCTCAGTGTATAAATCTAACAGTGAGCTGAAGACTATGCAAGTTCATCCAGCAGTTATCTCTTTCAACAATAAAAGGATAGATCAACAAGTCCAAAGGCTTTTAGTTGTTTTCATGGTTTGTGAAGAGATATTTGAAGATCATTTTGCTCTGTGCATTTCAGTAAGAGTGCCTAATATCATCTTAGTGGGAAACCACATGAAAAAAATTTGCTCTTTACCCAAGCTACTGGTATGTTCAATTATGTCATTCTGTATTGGTAACAGACATAAGGATTTTCACTGGGATTTGTGCTCTAAATCGGTGGGACATTAAAAAAAAAATCCTATAAATCACCTTGCAAGGGAATTCTATGCCTCAAAGTGTGTAACAAAAAATAAAAAGGTGGTCAAGCAACAGACTCTCAACCCACCGCTTTACTTCAAGAGCTGAAGGAGTCTCATACCACCAAGGCATGCACCATTCCTCAATATCAAATTTCAAGACCTCAGAAAAGCACAGCTTCTGCTTCTTGGTGGCTGTCGTGATTGATTTTGTGTCAGCCTCACAAGATCTGCCAGTAACCCTTGCAGCGATTTCCTTCTTGGCATTACTCTATTTTTCCTCAGCTAAAAACATGAATAGAGCTACATCAGGAGACATCATCTGACAGTTAGGACAGACCTTGGAAAAAGGACCCCTCAATGTTCCCGAATCAACAGCGGGACTTGAATTCCTTGTGTACATACCTCAGAAAGACATTGTGGCCCACAACATTTTTAAGCAGATGCTGCTTTCAGTGTTTCTTGTTTGATTATTTGCATGAGGCCTTCTGCTGAGGTGTCAGAGACAGAGATAAAAACCTATCCCTCAATAAATGTATAAGTATTTATACAAAATAGGATCCCTGCAATTAAAGCAACGGTATTTGTCCTGCTGCTGAAAAGTACATCTCTGGGGTGGCCCACCTTTTGTTGCATTGTGCAATACAGATATCCAAAGGTGACACCTGCCAGAGGAATCCAGTCATTTTCATGGTGGCATTTGAAAAGCACCCATTAAATTCAGAAGCTGTAGCACCCAAACAATGGCCACATAGCCATCCAAGGAGTAGGATCCTGCTTGATATTCATCACCTCATAACAGATTTGAGAAATTTACCTCTCAGCCACATATATGAACCACTGAATGGAGGGGGATGAATATCCCCCTTTTTCCTCCATTGACAGCCATCTGGAGGAGAGGAAAGACTGCAACCATGTCAGACTTACAGAACATAAACAAATACACAGACATGCAAGCAGAGGCCAGCGTAGTATCCTGCAAGGGATCCATACAGCAATAAGCCCTCACCTTTCCACTGCCTTCTTTCTCACAGGATGTGCCCTGGGTTATCCCACCATAATCCCCTATGATATGCAAGCCTCCCTCAAAATTTTTACATCTTGTTGGCAGTAGTAACTCAGGGTTTTTTTGCAAGTTGCCAGTCTTGAAAAAATTGGGGGGAGTAACCTTTGCCCTCAATGGTCACAACTTGAGGGAGGATGCTAAGATTCACAGGTAAAAATTTTGTGGAGTCCATGAAACATATACTCAGCTTGGGTTCTTCTATGCAAGTGAATTTACCACCTAGTGTGATCATTTGCACACACAATTTTTTCCTTCAGAGCAGCCGTTGTAACCTTTGGCATTATTTGCCGGGAAAGTGTAGCCCCATAACTTTATACCCATAAACAATCAAATAAAGTCCACAAGAGCTGTTGTGTCACCTTTAAATGCCCATTCCTGTTCAGTTTTCCCTCTTGTCCCTTCTTCATCTTAAAGGGCATCCAGTAATACCTCCATGGTAAATAGGTAGTTCGGGATATGCATCCTAGTCCCCTGCATACCTTCCACATCATAGATAATGTAGTCCTGCCTTTCTTCTGGATTGTAGACCACAGGCATGAACCACTGGTGCTGGTTCACATTAGAGATCTGTTCATAGCACATCTGCACTTCCAGCTTTCACATTCATGATGTTTATCTGCATAGGTGCTGGACTTTTCACAGATAATCACAGTCAAACAATCAATTTCTTTTTTAATAGCCAGGGCCTTGTGCCTCTGTAAATGCTGCCTGGACCTGCACGACAGCCTGCAGCTGGGCCACCTCATCCTTGTCCCCAGGTTAACTGCACAGCCATGAAACATCCAGAAAAAGCCAGCAAATACCTTCCTGACATCCTTAACACCGTAATAACATTAATCAAGTAAAAGGAGGAAAGTGGGCCTGAAATATCTAAGACTGTCCTTGGGTTTAAAAATCCCCCAACCCTTTTTTCCCCCCCTCAAATATGAGGGTGATGCATGTATTAACATGTGGCACATCCTCAGACAAGGGGACATCACTCAGCACGACCTTCCTGTGCACAGACCAACCCTGTTTGCCACATAGACGTATCTCTTGCTCTGCATCTGTGAGATTCTTCAATGCTGTAAGCACTGCAAGACTCCCAGCAAAACAGAGATTATCACTGTTATTTGATCAATTAAATTTGTGTCTGTAATTGTGGGATGGGGATAGACTGCAGCATTCTGCCTACCCTGCCCTTAACGGCTTTTACAGTAACCATAGCCAGGCAGAAAGTCTGATCAAAACACAGTTCTACTTTGCAGGAGACTACTGACCCAGTCTCAAAATTTCACCATGTTCGTAGTGTTAAATTAACATCAGGAGAATATAGTCACACAAGCTGACAATTTCAAGACAGAGCTGAGTGTAATCACTATGCACAAACAGGTGGCATAAAGGATAAAAAGTTTGCTCTACACCCTGAACAAATATTCATATGGTTCATGGAGTGATACTGGTTTAAATTATCAAATCTCTATTCTTCCAAACTCCTGAATCAGCCATTCCCACCACTGAACACACTCTGTGGAAGCCATGGGATGGTCTGAACAGTAGCCTGTCTTGCATGGGGCAGCACTCAACAGCTGTCAAAAAAAGCCCAAACCAAATATATTTACAACTCTGAAGCTTTGAGTAAACGGGGAGAGAAAATATGAAAATCAGTTTCACAATGGCTTTTCCAACAGAACAACCAGAAATGCAGCTAATATCCCAGTTCTGCAATCACGAGAGAGAAAGCATTTCTGTCCTCAGATACAGCACCCAGACTTGTGCAATTACAACAGCTCAGGAAAAAGCTTTATGGTTCTGGAACAGATAATTTTCAGCTACTCTGTAGGGATGATTTATGAAGAGTCTGGTGATTTCTGGGATCTGCTAGAAGCCTAAATAGGTCATAATCTGAATAATTTAGATGATGAACTCTTAGCTGAAAATCCAGTAAAGATTCACTAGAGTTCAACCTAAAATAGAGAGGGGGGGGGGAGGTGTGTGTGGGGGGGAAACAAACCAAAATATGGTGTTTTCTGATAATATACTGTTGCACTTCGATATAAAGACTGTACTTCGGCTTTGGCTTGTTTTGTCTCTTGCAGTGACTAACCAGGATGGTTTAGGTTGGTAAGGACCTCTGGAGGTCATCTGCTCCAACCTGCCTCTTGAAACTAGGCTAAAGGCTTATTATTTCTATATGTTGTATGTATTACTTAGGCTTTAAGCAAGTGAACAGTGGAAGGCAGTGTCGGAGACCTGCTTTTTCTTAAGACAGACATCTCTCATTTTATCAGTATTCATAGATAAAATATTGTACTGAACTGGAACAATAGACCTTAGAGATGCAGCATTTCTGTTTCATAGAAATACACATTTCTCTTTATTCCCAATGAAATTAAAAACAATCCTATGTCCTGCTCTACATATGAGGAGGGATACAGGCCAATGTGAAAGTCGATTTCTACACAGAAGAAAGGTGGCGTCTCCTTGTAACCATCCCCATGGGGAATGGGAACAACCTCCTTTCCTTTCTGCAACATGCATTTTAGCTGACTTTGTCCAAAGCAAAAAAAAAAACAAAACCCAAAGACAGATTACTAAGTTTGTAGTCCGCTATATTTTCATCACTATCTCCCTCTATTTTTTTCTGTCTCATAAAGAGAAGAAACCAAGATCTGCTTCATATTGTGCTTCTTGACACAGTGGAATATCCGGATATATGTTCACCATGTAAGAAAATAGGGTCTTGTGTCTGACATATGACAGTGTCTTAAACAGCTCTACTCACGTCTGCTCAAACTACGATGATGGCTTAGTTAATTAGAATTTTCATCCTCAGTTGATGGGGCTGAATGACCCATCACTAAAATAAAAAAATAAGGTAGATATTTCTCTGCAGTTTGATAAAATCTCTTAGCAAGTCTTCCTGTGGCTCATTCTTTTTGTAAATGATGGAGAGAAAGTTACCTTTGATATTTTAGGTTAGCATGGTGCATAACCTTAGGTAACTATGGAAAGAATTTTAGCAGTTTTAGTATTAAAAGATTTTTTTTTTAATTATCATTTTATAAGAAAAGAACATTTACCAACACCTTATATCTCATTTTCTCCTGTTTGCTGCCCTATTAATTGGAGGAATGGCACTGTTTATTCAGGCAGATAGAGTCCCCCTTACCCTTTGGCTTGCACATGCAAGTAAGTGAGAATCTTCCTTTAGACTACGGTAGGCTTCAGTTCAAACACTTCATTTTAAAGGGATTTCAGAGAGAGAACTGACATCATTTAAAAGACACAACTAGCTACCCACTTAATGGTACACCCTGTTACATACTGCCTTTCGCTATTTTTAAAACAAAAACAAAATAATCAAGAAATACACACCACACACAAGAATACTCAGACACAAAAAGGAAAAGGGAGAACAAAATACACCATGCAAATTCGTTCCCTCACTGGTGACTCCAGTATTCTACATAGCAAGTGAGCAAAGCTAAGGTCTGCTTTCTGCAGGACTTGTGTTGAGGGAATTTTTCTCAAAAGGGAATTAAACGAAAATGAAGTCACAATGCCACGGGGTTTTATTGGTCATAATGGAGCAAAGATTGCTTCACAGACTTACATAACAGAATAGTCTTTTGAAAAAAAGACTGTCTACTGACATAAAAGATTGGCTGACATAATTGCATAATTAGGATTCCACTAGAATAAGGGGGAAAAATGACATCTAAATTATCAGAATCTACTACCAAGTAAAGATTCTTTTTGTCTCTTTGTATGGTAAAACAATTATGCAAGTGAAGTTCTTGCCTTAAGGATGATACTGAGGTACTCTTCAAACGAGCTTGCAAGTAAGTAATGGCCAAAGCAAAATGACTTCAAAAGGTCAAGAACCACCCTGTCTCCCATCAACGCAAATGCTAAAAGCTTAAGATTAAGAAAGTCTAAGCTAACGTGGTCTCTTTATAACATACCTGTCTATGTAAAGAAAATTGAGTAAGTGCTCCTCTGAAGTGCAAAGGGGAGGGGACAGCAGCCCCCGTATCATACAGGGGCGTGTGTTGCTGTTGCATTTTATGGCCAGGTGGTAGGTAGATGCTATCAATTTAAGTGTTTCACAAAAAAAAAACCTATTCCAAATTATGCCTCTCGCTCAGTATTGTTAAATAAAAGTAGTAAGAAATGGAGGTGAATTTGTCGAGTATATTGGCCTGCTGCTTGAATAAACAATAGCCCTGTGTTCATCTAATACATCACAGAGCACCAAGAAAGATAGTAAAAAGCTCTGAACATCAAACTGAATGATTATTCAAGTTTTCAAGAAGATTCCGTATATCAAATGCCCGCATTGTTAACTGCTGCAGCCTCACCAAGGCAATAGCTCTACCTGCCAATTCAGAATCCACATTTCCCTCTAGACCCTCTTCAAGTTTCTGAATACCCGTCTCCTGCAGAAATTGCACTATGTCTTTCTTCCTTAGGATCCTCTTCCCTTGGAGGACTTTTTTCCAGACCACGTTATTTAGAATTAGAACTGCAGTATCGGATACAGTTGAAGTTGTTGTGTTTCAAGGCTACAAGATGTTGAGTTCAGCGAGATTTGTGGCCGCTCATCTATTTGTCAAATCAGATCTTTAAACACAAGGGTTATGTCTACTCCTCCTCCTACAATATTTTAATTATATTATGTATTAATATTATCATTTAATGCAAAACACTAGTAAATTAGTTTATGTAGGTTACAGGTATTAAATTATATTCTTTATTAAGTTACTCCATTTACTGTATTTTTCAGTGCTTCTTTGTATAGAATAAAATAATTTCTCAAGACTTTCAAGGGGAGAAATCTTATTTTTACTTTTGTTCTCTGTCAGTAATAACGACACTTAAGTTACATGGTTAAGCATCCTTCATAGTATTCCAGCTACTATTTTTGCTCTTTTCTGCTTTATGTACTTCTCCAGTAGGCCTTTATAGATAGACAAATGCGGTAAGATATCTTCTGGCTAGAGAATATATACCAATGATTTCTGACTAAATTGGAATAACTGTTCTCTTCAGCTTTCAAAATATATATATATTCCTGAATATCTTCTAAATTGTAAAGCTAGCTCAACTGCAGATTCAGGTATGGTGCGTCAGAAGTGTCTCGTTTTATGTTGTTACAATTAACTTTTGGCTTGTTGAACAGGAATTGCTTATTGGGGTCTTTATACTGTAAACAATATGAAGATACTGTTGCCATAAACTGTAGTTAATTACATATGAAGGTATCTATATGTTAGAGATAGCTCTATGGTGCTATAAACATAATTAAAAAAAAATACACACCCTAACATAAGCATACAATAGGTAAAGTTAATACAGAGCATGGCGTATTAACTCGATTGTTTCCTGCCACCTAGATGCTTTCCTTAACCATATAATTTTTAGCTGAAGACAGCAGCATAAAATTAGTATTATTTGTGTTTTGGAAACAAGATTTTTTTGGCACATTTCAATTAAATGTGTGATCACTGGAGCGTTCACTTGACAGATTATAAACTATTGCTCATTATAAGGTATGTTCTTTTAGAGCTATAATTGCTGGAAAATTTTTAAAGTACTTTCTTTTGTTTTCAAATAGAGAAGTAATATTTCATTAGTTTTATTGTATTGTAAAGCAACTTCACTCGAAAGAGCTGATCAAGAGTTATCTACCCAAAGTGAAACTATTCAGAAAGTTTTCAGTTCTGATTAGAGGGAATTAAAACAAAACCTCAATTGTACTGACTGCCACAGCTCTCACCAGCTCATTCTTCGGGGTAAAGATAACCAGAAGGCATTTTGATTGCTCACATAACTTCTAGATTCTGTAACATTGGGGCAACTAACCTCCTGCTGCATGATCCTATGCAGAAGTTCAACTGCCAAGTTTTTCAAAGGCAGGGATTTTTATTTTTATGTATATGTGCATGTTATTTTTTAAGCTTTGTAGGAAAAAGAAAAAAGCAAAGGAGGAAAACGCGTTCAAAGTAATTAGGAGGGATCACCCTGAAATGGGGTCTTCTCAGTTTTTTTAAGTGATGATGGTATGGGACTCACATGTCATTAATAATATTGTTCAGCTACCAAGTCAGAAAGAACCGGATTGCTATTCTCCAACTACGTGCATCACGATAATTCTTCAAGTTACAGTCTGCAACTTTGAAATGGAAATGAAACTTTGAAATGTATTTCTAAGACAAAGGCTGCAATGAATTATCCCTTTTTAACTTGACTAATTAGCTTCACTTCCCCTGAGTCCCTCTTTAGTAGTTTCTTTTAACTTCAATGTCACCCTTTCATGATGACACCACCGATCCACACACAAACCTATTATCACAAGTAGGCTCTTGTTTCAATGATTAGCACAAAGAAAGAGAGAATAAACAACAAACAAGAGTATTAGCTTGACAGGTATAATAAATGAGAAGTCTTAAAAAAAAAAAAAAAAGAATTATATCTAGCAGCAGAGATCAATCCTAAAACTTTTTAACATTAGGACTTGGAATATAAATATCTTTCACTTTCTGGTACATGAGAAGAACATATATTTACATGCATTTTTATTTATATTTAATATACATCACATTGAAAGTCACAAAAATTACTCTTCGGCACTTTGGCTAGAACAGTACTGGATACCATCCTAATCTAGCAACATTTTTTTTTCCTATTACCACCTTCCCTAATGGTCAGTAATTTCCTTCATATACATTAATCACATTCCCTTATCTATGCAGATACTTTTCTACAAATCTCTCTAATTTGGGGCTTTCCCTCTCAAAATGTATTTTGATGAGAGCAAGTATCTTAAGATTCAGAAACTAACAAATGCTTTTGTAACCACTGCAGTTAATTGTTGCTATGAATTTTTCTTCTATTTGGTGAAATTAACGTATTTTCTACACCTAAATGTGCTATGAAAACACCATGGTATACATAAATTTATTATTTCCAAATATACCAACAAAAATAAGTCTACAAAAGTAACAATTCCATCCAATTAATCAGTAAGAAAAGGCAATTTATTCGCTTACTCCTTTGGTCTTGAAGCAGTTGTTATTTGGGATCTATTCTTAACCGTTTGGATGCGTCATTTTAATCATACATGATTATTTCTGTATTTTGAGAGGCTGACCTAACTTCACACAAGGGGCTGGAACTACTGTTTTAATCCAAACTGCCCTCTGAACAGAGGAAAACCGGAATGCCTCAGTTTCTTTAACTCCATGTATGCCCAAGAGGAACAGAGCAGAAATAATTTCTTCTCATCCATGGAAAGACCTGCCTACCTCCTGCTGTGAGCAGGGACCGAAGTCAGGTTTTCTTCTGCTTTCCTTTCCCCCCTCAACCTACTTACTCTCAGTCAGGAAGCTGGAAAATTAGAAGAGGCTTTTACGATTTAGCTGGAGTGACAGAGGTGGCTGGGATAAGCCAGTGTCTATTCCTTTATACTCTCCTTCAGCTCTGAACAGGAGCAGAGATAGTAACTCCTTAACAATTAAAGGTATTCTACCCACAGCCTCAGCGTTCGCATTTTAGAAGCCATCTCCCTGGCAAAATATTATCCTAACTAAAATTAGTAAAAAGCAAGTGGCCATAACGCATGGGCAGGAAGCAAAATATTTGGAAGCAATTCAAACATCCCAAAATAAGGTTTGGTTGGTGTTTTTTTTTTTTTTTTCTTTTTCCCTTTGCCATTTCTCACATCCCAGCTGAAAATTCAGTTCAGTGCTGCTCATTCAGCTGAAGGCCTGATCCAAATTTTAATCAGCCACTAAGACTATTTCAGCTGAACGGGAATTTGTATTGGTCACTAGTGACTTAAAATGCTAAGTCAGGATTATTGTGCCTAGTGGTGTTCAGAAGGGTGAAGCTGTTAATCAGATGTTGGGGGTTTTAGGTTGGAAAGCAATTCACAACTCCTGTGGAACACCAAGGAAAAGAGGAAGGTTTGAGATTTCGGAATGGAACTGTATGCCTTTATGTAAATTATGCGTGATTGAAATAAAAAAAGATATTGAGGGTTGAGCAGTTGTAACAAGGCTAAAAGAAATGGCTCATAATACAGGAGAAGAAACCCAATTGCAGCTTGTGACTCAAAATGCACCATGCTGCTATTATGTCAGCAGTATCTTCAGTTCCAGTTTTTCCTATCCCGCTCAGGCTCCTACTCATCCATTCAACCCGTCCCCTCTGAGCACTGCCTCCTCCTCCTCTGTGCTGGTTCAGGAGTTTGCACAGCTCAAGTCTGTGAGATGAGCTCCTGTGTTCAACCAGATGGGGAGGGGGGGGGGGGAGTGGGGTGGGGTGGGGGGAGGGCTGCTGCTCCTTAAACAAGTCACCCAAAGAAGTCCTACTGGCATAAAAATGGTCTTCAGGAAATCAGGCAATGGGAGAAACAACAGAGGACTGGCAAAAAGAAGATGTGTGAATCGATGATCGAGACAGGGGAACAGGACACACAGCTCTTTATGTTTTAGCAAGACTAATCAGGCATATAGTAAGGAAGACAGTATGTGAACATGTGGGAGTAAACG
Organism: Vanellus vanellus; assembly: GCF_965231255.1. Classification (NCBI taxonomy): domain Eukaryota; kingdom Metazoa; phylum Chordata; class Aves; order Charadriiformes; family Charadriidae; genus Vanellus; species Vanellus vanellus. The sequence goes on from NC_138909.1 coordinate 33,320,633, forward strand.
TGTGAAAACCAATAAACAGCGTGGGTTTGTTGAAAATCTAGTGGGTCATGCCAAAAGAATCTAATTGCTGGCTTATGCATATGTTTATTTCTGATTTTACTTTAAAACGGGAGCAGTAGATACTGAGAACTGACTTGGGTTTGGGTCAGACCGTGGGAGCACTACAGGGTAAGAGTATAGTACCATCTCATAGTGACATTGCCTTACAGTGTGCACAAAGGGAGTTAAACATAATACAACGTAACATGCTCTAACCACTGTGTAGCACTGCATACATTTCAGTATTACACCCTTAAACAACAAGACAGCAAAACAATAAATAAATATTATTTTGGCAAGTGCAAAGATTAAGAAAATGCCCTAACGAAATCCACACTTACTGCATCTACCACCTTCTCTTATCTGAGCATGATCAACCGATTACCTAATGTAAAACACAGACGTTTGTTTGGCATGGCTCAGTAGAGATGTCATAAACTCACGGTGTTCATCATTTTGACAATTTTTCATTCTGAACTTTTACATGCTGCCATGTACAGAAATGGCTTTAGTCACCAGGAAAGTATAATTACTCGCCCAGCAGAAAGCTCATTTACATTGAGATGTGGTGATAAAGAGTAGCGCATCCAACTGAAACAGCAAAAGAAGTTGAAAGCAGTTAGACTTTAAAGAATGTGTCTGAAATCTCCCACGACTAGAGCATTTTGATGACAAATTCTTGATTCCTTCTATTTTTAGAAGCAGTGCATGCCTCAAGATTACTTCTCAGTAGAAAGTCACTATCAGAAAGCTGCGCCTTACTTGGGGAATTTTATCCCATAGCACATGGTCAGAAAACTACATCTTTAGCAGCAGATTCGTCTTAGCCTTTTTTTTTTTTTTTTTTTTTTTTTTTTTTTTTTTTATACAAACATTCAACAGAACTACTCTGCTTTGCCTGGTTTTATCAAATAGAGTATAAGAATCTAGATTTGCACAAGAATGTGCATGGTCTACTGCCTTCTAAAAATACTAAAATGATTCACAGAACTGTACCCAACTAGACTGAGGCAAAGAAAGACACTTAAAGTAAATACAAGCAGAATGCTAGTAGTGAAGTGTTAGTGCAGTGTTACAGGAACAAAACTATCTATTTTTGGAATTGTAAAGCAATTATGTATACAAAGAGTCTATTGGAACTATTGCTTCAAGCGTTTACTGATTGTATTGCATGGTCTCCTACGTGTTCTCCAGCAATATATTGGGTATTGTTTGTGCTTTCTGGAGAAGGCTGAAAAGCATACAAAAAAGTTTTTCAAGACTGCCACCAAGTACAGTATAACATAGTACATCCTATAGCTAAAAATGTAAATTTTTTAAGGCAAAAATGTCAATCCAAGAATAATCAAGCACTGGAAATTATACGTAACTCTGAAGATTAATCCAACTTCATGAGGAAAAAAAAAATATGAAAGCACATACCATGTCAGCATGAGGAAAATCTAGGGGAGTCCCACTGATATGTTATTTTATTCCCCCACACACATTCAAAGGCATACTGCAAATAGTATATTTATAAGCATATAAGTATCCCTCTTGTCTAAGCTGTTTTAAAAGGAGCACTCTGAATAGTGTGGAAGAGAGAACCCAAATGATATTTACCAATCCCATTAAAATGTATGCTAAAGGTCTTATTAATTAAGATGCAACTTAATCTTCAAGTATATGCCCCCAACACTGTGGTGAATTCGATAAGTACCATGGCGTTCTGCACCGAATTTCCTTCAGAAGGAGCGTGTTTGATTATGTCAGAGAAAGCATGTACTGTAATAAAATACATATTGCCATTCAGCTGGAACATTCCTTCCTGCTATGACAACCGTCAGTTCCTGATTTAACACTAGTTTGTAGTTGCATCAGACTTAACGGGTAGCAGCTATTTGTTCTATGAAGAAAACCAGAAAGGGAATTTGACAAAGATTGGATGTCAAAACTGATGGAGGAAACTGAACCCCTAAAAAAACAATTATGAGACAGAACTGGGAAAAAAACCCAATCGTGTCCTTCAGAATATTTCAAATTAACAGCCTATTTTTTTAAAAAATAAGAATAGGCAAAGACTGCTAAAAAATATTTCAAGTGACAATGTTATCCAAGTGAGTAAATACACCTCTTATTTAATGTTAACATGACACATGAGAAGGTGTGGAGCTAAGCTTTCTGTTCTTTTGCTTTATGCATAAAACAATAAAACTAGCACAAAATAGAAGGGAATCAGACACTCTCGGCCTACAATATGAACAATAAACAAACCCCCCAAAATTCAGTTGCTTATGAGAGACAAGGTTCACACCACGGAACATTTTCAATTTATCTGTTTTCAATAATTCCTGAAACCAGAGAAAACGAGCTTTTTCTTGTGTCCTGCAGATTAATTCCTTCTGCCACGGAGAGAATCATGAGGACTCTCTCTATCAGAGAGCACGTGGCCAGACTCCCTGGCCTTCAAGTGAATGGAGCTGGAGTCTCAGTTCTTTACAGACTCCGCTATTGACATAATGGCTTTGCCATTTACAGCCTCTTCCAGAGGCTGAAAAGCAGCCCCTGGAAGAGGAAAATTCAATACCATTTAAGATTCTCTTAATTCCTAGTGGATTCTTCTTGTAGTTCAATGCCTGCTCAGTGCAGATTCAGGGTTACCAGTGGGGCTTACATATGGTCTGAAACATCACTCTCCGGATAGAAGTTGGATGAAAATTAGAAAAGTAAAAAAATTAAACCACCAAAACATGTCCTGTCTCTGTCCTCTACCCCAAACCACACACACAACCAAACACCTTCCCCCAACCCCCCTTTCTTATGTGAATAGCAGTCGCTGTAGATACAAAATTATCAAATGCAACAGAAGACACTCCTCAATGATAACTTAATGATAAATGAAATAAGGCATACGACTATCCTCCTGTGACCTGCAATTCCTAATTAACTCTTCCAGTCATTCTACAGAAACATTGAAGAAAACTGGGAAGATCTTGCATCAACTAATCATACATAAGAAATTTCTTATGACAGAAAACAATTTTCCCAAAGTTTTTCCCAAATTTCCAAGACTGAGACAAACATCTTTGACAGCTAGTTTATCTCCTCCGCCTTTCTTTCACTAATAAGTTAACTCTCTCTGTGATCAACACATATAAGAAAGTACCTTACACATGTATTTACGCAAGCATATGATCTCTTTTAATTGCAAGCAGAATATTCACCTATCAGTTTCTAAACCACACAGAGTTGTCACAATCACAGAATGGTCAGGGTTGGAAAGGACCTCTGGAGATCATCTAGTCCAACCCCCCTGCCAGAGCAGGGTCACCTACAGCAGGTTGCACAGGACGGCATCCATGTGGGGTTTGAATGTCTCCAGAGCAGGACACTCCACCACCTCTCTGGGCAGCCTGTGCCAGTGCTCTGCCACCCTCAAAGTAAAGAAGTTCCTTCTCCTTAAGCTGGTATTATATTTGTAACAGAACTGCTCTAAATACATCTCACTAAGCCTTTCTCTATAAGGTAAAAGGGAAAAGGTAGACATAAGAGAATTTATCACAGGCGTGCAGGAAAGCTCTTTTTGACAACCTAAACTTCCTAAAGCACTCACTGACATGCGCTACACATAGCAAATACATTACTTTTCTCAAAAGAGAAAAGAAAAATTGAAGCATTTAATAACAACTAATTATCAGCTGCAAACATGCAGCAAATAATACATCTTTCAATCTGTCAACTCTCAGAGGCATCACACAAAAATTCAAGGGCAGACGTACCAAAAACCAAGACAGCTCTTAAACTTCCTTCCCTTTTTGTCCCTTTATAATTCTATCTGAGAGTGTTTGCTTTATGAGACCTGAGAGCCGATACAACTGCTTTGTGATCATCGCACAAAGATATTCACCTATTAAGTGGATATGTATCTTTGAAGGGCAACTTACAGAAGAGACATCTATCTTCATCAAATTTTGCTTCAGAAACTGTTTCTAAAAAACACAGCTCCTCGACCTCTGAAGCTTTCACTTGAGCTTTCAACAACTTCCATAAAAGTTCAGCAACTGGGGGGCAAATTACCCCACAGAGAGTCTTATTTAATCTGACCTTTTAAACCATTGAGTCTTTTCTAGCTACATTTGCTATTTTAATGTCTTTATTTGAATGACCTTTATTTTTTCTGAACCAGCTTTTCTTTTCTGGCACCTGTTAAACATTTTATGAAACTACATAAAATAGCAGAGAGACAAGTGCAGGAGGGCAGGTGAAATTCAAATCAACAGCATGAATTTAACCCCTGACATTTGCCTAAAGATTCAGCTACCTTGTCTAACCTAGTAAAGGACTGTATCTCGACCAGGTTTGTAAGCCTGAACTGAAATGTAACAGATAATCGTGTATTCACGTAACTGTGCATTTAGGATATGCTGGAAAAAGATGGGAACGAAAGGCAACATGTGGTATAGCATAAGAAAGTATTCCTTTGAAGAGAGATTAGAAATATAGTAGAAGCTTAAAAATTGCTACTGTTTATTTCCATTAGGAATTGCAAGTTTGAAGATAAAAGTTTTTGTCTTTTTACTTGCAGTGGTCAGGACATGGATATTATATCTAGCTGTCTGTGAACTTGTTTTTGTTAAGTAGGATTTAATCTTGAGAGAATATACCTGCTGTACTACACCAGCAGCACTTTCCCACTCAAAACCATTTTTATTTATGTAACAAAAAGGAAAGATCAGACTCAAGGAAGAAAACGGAAGTGAACAGGGTGGGTGTCCTGCTGACCATTTTACTGCCCTATAATTCTTCAAGTGTCTCTCATCCCAACAGATTAAGAATGTGTCCACACTGCGCAAGTGAAGAGCAGCAGGCTTCCCCCAGTAAATGCTATCACAAGTGGCGAGCAGTTTGTTTAAAATTCTAGGGCAAAAGAAGAGATGAGCTTTTCATCAGATTTTGCAAGAAAGACCAACTTGTCTATACATTCCTCAAAGACAGGATAAGCAAATAAATCTGCCACCTGGCATTTGCAGATAAGACAGAGCATTTCGTTCAGTTGGAAAACACTTCATATTTGATCCAATATAGACAAAGGTTTCTTTTAGCTCTTGAGAACCAATGTAATCAGATTTCATTGCAGTTCTTACAAACGTGTTAAAAGATTTTGCGTTATGGATGTCCAGAAGGTGTTGCTTTTCTCCAATATCCCCATAGCAATATTAGCGGTGGCACCTTCAGAGAACTTCATCTTGCAAGTCAGACACAGGACAGATTCCAGGCCTGTACCACTAAAATGGCTATTTAACAGAGAGACGGGACACTGTGGGCCAAGTGAAGTGTTTTAAAAGAAACAATACCCAAACTTTAAACTGAGTTACTGCAAGAGAGGTTCCTATCATCACTTGCAAAACTACAGCTTTGTGTGTCTACCAGTTTCTTGAACTTGTATTCTTCAGGGATATCTCAAAGTACATGGAGACCAAGGTGTGACAAATTAAAGAGGAGGGCGAATGCCACCTCCCCTCTTTCACTGATCAAGAGAGCTGGGTCTCCTCTCCAAATGAGTGGTTCAAACACAAGTGCAAGTATCACTGGAAAGGCAACATGTGCCTTCCAACCTTTTATGCTAGGGGTAAAAAACGCAGGATTAGCCTTTCCAGCTAATTATCCCTAAGCACATCTATGAGGGAGATATTTCTGTCCACATTATTCACCCCACACCAAAAAAAAAAACCCAACATCTTAGTTAAATACTTAAATCATAGAATAGTTTGAGTTGGAAGGGACCTTTAACAGTCATCTAGTCCAACCTCTCCAGCAATGAGCAGGGACAGCTTCAACTAGATCAGGTTGCTCAGAGCCCCATCCAACCTGACCTTGAATGTTTCCAGGGACAGGACATCTACCACCTCCCTAGGCAACCTCTTACAGTGTTTCACCACTTTTATTGTAAAAGATTTCATCCTTGTATCTAGCCTAAATCTTCCCTCTTTTAGTTTAAAGTCATTACC